>NC_136639.1:10419245-11019245 GCF_949748355.1 Melanostigma gelatinosum | reverse complement strand
GGCTCCATGTGCTTTTTAAAATCAAGCCAAATACCAGATAATCAAAACTGAATCATTATTCAAGGCCCTATTTGATTGCAAGATATCAGATATAGAAAAAATAAGAACTTTTGCCTGCTTGTCTTAAATACATGTCATGTTAGGGTTTTGTTCTATTGTTAAATGAATAACAAACACATCAAGTTTATTTGTTAATAACAAAATGGAATTTGCAAAGGCTTTACAGCAGATTCTTGCAGCAGTTTTTCCAATGGAATGGGTGTTTTGTTTTATCTTTAAGTGTTTATTTCCCCGACTCTTAGCACCCAATTTGAACAGGCGCATTTCATATCACATTCACTTGCTATTGTAGGTTGAATAAAGATGCCAGTTTTTGAAATGAGAACACCCAGCAGTCTGAAACCGAACAATCACCATTTAAACAATAATCCCAGAATGCTATATTTGATCATTTAAATAAATAGCTTAAACAAGAACCGTGCAATTGAATCATACACTCCTCCACAACAGAAACACATCATTCCACACAATCATGTTCTCATGAGATTAGAGCTGCGATTTTAATTATTTACAAAATGCTTCATGCTGTGTTGACAGTGATCTAACTTTTGACAGAGCAGACAAAGTGCAAGAACTTTCCCAGAGATCTTTTGTACAGTGGTGCAATCCTTAATTACTACTGCCACAGTGCAATTGAGTTAAATGTTGTTTTCTGTCATGTCTGAGGTAATCGGAATTGTAATTATCTTGTATTGTTGCCTCAAACAACAATGTGCATTTGTGTTGCAGCAGCTTGAGAAGTTTTTTCTCTTAACATTCTCATGGCCATGTTGTGTTACATCGTTTGAACTCTCACTTGTGCTAAACAACAGTGCCCAATACTGCAACTAAACACATTTAATTGATCTCACACAGCAAGCTTGCATATAACTGTGGCTTAGTTAGTACATCAAATACAGGGTATAACTATAAACATATAGAGGTATCTCAAATATATTCTGAAATTAAAGTTTAAATCCTTAAAATGGTACACAAATAATTACTAATATAAACTCAGAGTTGGACCATACATTCTTTTTTGTTTGTCAAAGACAGACACAATCTTTATTTTTGATGAGAAGCATAATCAATGTGTTTCAAATAAGAAGGGAAGTGGACTATGAATGAAGAGTGACGTGCAGTTGCCTCCTAGTGGTACGCTGAGCAAGGTGTTTTCTCTCAAGCTCCTAAAGGTCTCGCTGTCACGTGAGTTTTCTCACTCAACAAGTTGACCCGCAGAGCTGTGGTTGGTTTTTGTTGTCTGTGCTCTTCATAATGCAACATGAGAACATTGGTCACGTTGCATGATCCAAAGCGCCTCTAGATGGCATCAATGCCCCTGTTCAGGTTACGCTGGATAAAGAATATACTCCATGTGGAAATACCAGTCTAAACACTTAATGAGGGAAAGTAATACGCAGCAGTTTGGTCTTCTGTTTGAATGGACTTGCTCCAAGATCTGTTTGATGTAAACGTAGTATTACTGTACAGATTGTAAGCGTTTTTGTCCACATGTCTGAACTTAAACCACCCAGTGGCATTTGCTTGCACACTTTTAATGGTTTACCTTAACTATTTTAATGTAAAAACACACTTAATTTATACTTTCCCTCATTCTGCTTCCTCATTTACAACATTTTTCCCAATGTGTTAAACCTGTCAGAACATTTAGGTAATTTCCGCTTGATTAAAATGACCATACCTGTAATTTCAAAGACAGAAGGGTTGTCGAAGGGTTGTCGTATTTAATGTTGGGCAAGATAGAACATGCAAATAAGTAACTGAAGAGCTTGACTGGTTCTCATGCTCAGGCCTATATTAGCCCAACCCTTCCTTCCCCTCTTCCCTCCCTCCTATCCCTTGCCAAACAGGATCTGTAGGATCTTACAAAGTCATTTTCTCAGGAGACAGGAATGTCAGAACACAAGGCCTGGTGCCTGCTGGTACATGCACCCTACATTCCCTCAGACTTCCCAGAAAAAGTCCCAAAAAGTGTTGCTCATACTTCCATTTAATTTACACTCAGTGTGTGGCAACAGCTCTATGTGTACCGGTAAACGCTGCGTATGCGCCGGACGTGTTGGAGACACACACTGACTCACAACTGAAATGAGGTTGTCTGGTACACCACCCTGCCCAGTCCTTACAAGGTGTCCTCTCGGTCATGACCTACAAGTTTAAAAGGAGTTTTATTCATTTTGAGAAGTAGTTTCTCCCTCTGAAGAGTCCAATAAAAATATGAAAGTTTGAAGTTGTAATAAAATTTTTCTTTGTCTTTGTTATTTACAAACGAGAAAACACACAATGCTACTAAAGAATCTTTAACATTTTTATTTTTTCAAAGTCTATTTTTTTAAATCTTTGTATACAGCTGATAAGCATATTATACAGCAGATAGGCGAGTCATTTAGACTATAAGGAACCCAAGTGTTATCACGACATAAATATAATACAACGAAATTGTGGCATTCAGACGGCATTAAAAAAATGTCACGAAATGTCACAAAATCAAAGAAATGTTAAGGATTATTTGGCTGATTTTTCAATCATCCCTTATCACCATCAACAGTATCTCAGGTATTCAGATGCTATCGACAAGCAGAAGGTAGAAATGTAATAAAACACGGACATCCCAACTATTGCTACATTCGTCTGCAGCAATGTGTCTTACATTTGGACACAGAGGGCCAACGTGACAGCACTGAATCTGCTAGCTCGCAAACACTAGCATTTCCATTGTGCGACAAGCAGAGCTGCACGCAGTGAAAAGTACAAAGTCACAGTTTCTTCCCATATCAGAGGTTGTTTCTGATTTAATTGACAGACCAGCGGCTGGAAGTCGACGATGACCTGCTGGTGGACTCTTTGCGGGACTGATTGGGGCTGTGGCTATAAGTGGGGGAGTGAGTGACACTTGGGCTGCTGGGAGGTGTGGAAGAACAGGAGGAAGACTTGGATTTGATCTGCAGCCACTTGTCTCCCAAAGCCTTGGCAAAGTGGTCATCGACAGACACGCTGATGGAGAGCTGCTGGGAGTGAGCTTTCTGGTAGTTCACTCCGAGGCTCCTCTGGAAATGCTCCTCAACGACGTGGTCATAGTTGCGTCTGGAAATCACTGGACAGGCAAAGGGATGAATAACAATGTTAAATACACACCTCTGTGAGTCAGGGAAAGTGAGTGGATATCTATATTATGAAGCATGTGTGACGATCAGGGAGTGGCCGTCTGGTGCATGAGCTCATTCACAAGATTATGAAACTCACCTGATGTGGGGCTCCTGTGGATCTCAGATCTGCAAGAGGGGTTCGTCGACGAGGAAACGCAAGTGATGACAGAAGGACGCATCTGAAAAAGAAGATGGATCATTAATCAAATGAAAAGACAATGTATTTCTGCAAATATAACACAGCAGCGCTGCTTCTTTTTTTCTTCTTACTATCATCTGTGCACTTCATCCCATAACAAAATAGTGCACAAAGTTAAAGTTGAATTTGAAAACTGCATATCCCAGTGTGGTGGCATATGCAGGTCAAAGAGAGAGCAGTCTGCTTGGTCTTGTTGATGGAATTCCTCCCGCCATTGCTCACATTTTCTTCCTGAATCCGGCTGGATCGCATAGCTCGGACAAGCTCGGGCCTGTGAACACTCTTGGGAGTAGCATGCCTGTGTAGTTGTATTCACTGACTACAGATGGGAGATGTACCACTGCTGTGGGTAGCCTGGAACTACACCGACATTACTAAGGGACTGCACATCTTCAGAAGCTACGGCAGCCCAAATATCCATGGCCTTTGATAGAAGCACATCGAGCACACAAGCAGCACTTGTTTTGGTAAAATTACCTGGATCTGAGCGGGAGCAGAGCTTTTAGTCTTTTCCTCTGTGCATTCAGGGTCTTTTCTTGGTTTCTTGATGAGGGCGAGTGGTTCATCCATGACTGGTGCGTAGTACATGTGGGTGGACAGAGGGCTGGGTGTCGGACTCCAGGTAGATGTGGGACTCTGTGGCCCGTTGAACACCACCGGTGCAGCTCTCTGGGCAGCTTTGCCACTGCTCCTGCTCAGGACCCGCTCTCGCCTAAAACATTTATTCATTAGGAAATGCTACATCTCTTTGACACCATTTGAATTTAACAAATCATAATTTGAATATTGAATTACTTCTGTAAACATGAATATCTACACCAACCTTTCCTCCAATGTGAGACCTCTCTCGTGGCTTCGCTTGCGTTTGACTGGAAGCAATGTGGGGACCCGGGCGCGATCATTTGCGATATGTCTGTATCTGTCTTCGCTCCTGAAGTGGGGCTGACCTGAAAAACAAAATGAAAGTGCAGAATTAGAATAAGAGGCTTTAAAATGTGTTTTGGCTGTGGATTATTTGCCAGTTCAAAATGTAAAACATACTAATGGCCATTTACTGGCAATGGTGATTTTACGACAGTGACAAAAGGTGAGTGCATGACTAACTGCTTGTTTTGATCGTGACATAAACCTGCATGACCACTACTATTCGTGGGAAAATATATTTTTTTTCCAGGCCGCCGTTAATTGTAAACTCCGTTAAGTTGTAGAACTTGAACTACCAGATCAGTGAGGGTTACAACACTACACAGCTGATTCAGTGCTAACGGTAAATGTTGTTTTTCTGCATAATATTGGCAGTCAGCCCTATCATCACACAGCTAAAGGGCACAATCAACAGGTTGTTGTGATGGGGTGACACACATCTAAAAGCTTTTGAGTCTTTAAGGACCCTGATTTGGGCGGCACCCATTTGGGAAAGGTCCATCAAAGTGAACCACACACATACTGGATTTTTGCGTTTACACAAGTTGAAACACATTGACAAGACGCTGATGATGTCATTGATGTGTTGAATAGGAGAAATGCACTGTTGCAAGTTAAACCCACAAAATAGTTTCCATGTTTTTGATGAAGGAGGGATCGTCATTTATTAAATGAAAAAAACAGGAGTTACATTCTCTCTCTTCTGGCTCCTGTCTCACAGCAGTAAGCTCACGTGTTCAAAAGTCATGCATATCCAGTCAAAATAAAACACATTGTTTGAAATTGTAAAGGCAGCATAATTAGACTGTGGCCCATTGTTTGACTGTATGCTCAGTTAGCACTTCAAAATCCACATTGATGTGGAAGTCCTTCAGAGCTATCGTCAAACTACAGTCAAATCAACCATTCAGTGCTTAACTGAGTCACAATAACATCTGTTGAAATCAAACAATGAGGTGATTGTGTTTTTTGAAGAGTCAGACAATGAAAGTTGTCCCCTGTCTTCACACGCTAAGTGCTTGCTCCAATCCACATTTCCTACTGTTTTCACACAGGCTGCCATTGTGGAGGGGCAGGTACAACCACACCTATGCTGATTTTCTAGTGCCTCGGGCATGGATATTTATTCCCTGTTTGCGGAGGGAATATGCTGCCTGACCTTCTGCTTTACTGAGTTTACAGAAAGACAGCAAAGTAACAAGATTTACAGAAGCTCGGTTCAATCTTGAAGACCTTGAACGTAAGTAAGTAAGTATGAATAGGGGTTCCTTTATTATTTACTTCAAGTAGATTCCCTTTAAGAAACCCACTTATCTTTTCTTCATGACAAACCCGCTGTATTCCATGTGCCATGGACTGCCATCACATCTAATTATTTGTGTTTGAAACTGTATCGACATGAGTACCATGTCAACAACAAAGGCAACTGCCACTGTAATAAACACATATGGTTTTGAAAATGACACAAGATCTAAACGTATAAACAAAAACGTTCTACACAAAAATGTGAAGGCATAACCACAGAGACTCGATTCCACTGATCAAGGTAACACACATATTCACTCTCATCAATCAACACGAGGCAATGAAAGGTAATCATGCTCACCTTCTAAAATGTAGACCTTGAAGCCACTGCTCATCCGGGTAATGTATTGGAAATTAGCCACAGCCATGGCTCCTTGTCTTTGTCTGCGTGAAGCTAAACTTGTCTGCTGGAGCTTACAGGACTCAGTTGTTGACTGTATTGGAAAGGTAATGAGACGCTGGGTCTGAGCTCCGACAGGTAAAGTATCAGGTGAGTGCAGATAGGTGCAGTGGCTTCCCTGTGACCCATTCCTTGCATTCAGATTGGCTGCTGCAGAGGCCAATCAGAGGCCCTCATTCACCCAGGGTTGTTATTGCCCTACAGGCAGAATGAGCTCACAGGTATAGTTCACTCTCAAAGGTAGAAAGTGTCGTTGCTAAATGTCATGGTACCACAGAATCCACACTGATTAGAGAAGCGTTTGCGTTATTCAGCACTTCCTTCTGTACAATAATGCACCTCTTTTGGTCATTAATCACCTTTTTACACAACTTTTTAGATTTCCACCTGAGGAAATGGAAATGTACCTTTTGTTTCCCTCCATGGAATCACCACCTGTCCCACTCCCCTCCCTCCCTCCCTCCCTCCCCCCTGATCTGCAATCTCACCAAACTGCATTTTTTCGCGCTCTGAGCCCACCGGAGCTCCAGTCATTCCACTGACCTGCCCATACACGCATGCAGCTGTACTGTGAGCCTGCCTCACCAGTAATCCAAAGGCTTTTGTTGATGGCCAGACAAAGACTCCTAAGTCCTGAGAATGCCGCTGCCATGAGAACAATCTCGCCTGAGGAGTTTGGCCCTGGTAGAAAGTCTTTGGAGTTCCACTCATTCAGACACTGTCTGGCATCGTCATCTGCAGGCAAACCATTAAGAGTGTGATTCATATGTTGATATATGCAAACATATCAATCATAATCGGTTTATTGGGGACATTAGTGTATTAGAACCAATAAAAAGTATCCGCAGCCCCTCCCTGGTATGTATTAGCCTGTTTCAATCCATTTAATACTGATTATACTGATTGTCCCGACAGGGTGATAGCAGCTGCTAAAGAAGGGCTGACTGTGACTACGTACATGAAATGTGTTGTATTGAACTCAATTGAAGCTCCACACTGCCCCCCTACGTCAGTACACTGCAACAACATGCCATCAAAACCTGCACGATAGGTTACCGCATACCATCAAATAACTTGTTTATGATAATGACATACTGGTCCTGAAAAACATGTACAAACAAATATAAGGTGTAGGCCAGGACACATCTGCAGCACAACGATATTTGGCACACACCTACTGCAATTTTGGCCATACTGCAATTTTGATCAAATTAAAATTAATGAATTGTGCCACCCAAGAGAGATGATTAGCATAGTGCAGCACAGACAAACCTGTTTCTAGTCGGAATAGTTTTCATTTTATTGTATTCAATTGAATATTAGTGGAGGCTACTTTTGAACTATTACTGTATTCTTAGTGTATTTTGTTTCAATACACAGGCAATAGTTATCTGCTCTGTCTAAACCAGCTGCTGAAACAAGATAATACAATTCTCCCATATTAGAAATACAATTGTAGTCGATCTTTTAGAAGACTCAAGCATTTACACTGTATGTAATGCAAGGAGTTGCTCAAAATGAACATCAGGTCTCTGTTAATAATTCAATGTATAGTAGTACATTCATTTCTATAAATTATTAATTATAACCCTGATAGTTTTTCTCTGATTAAATTGGTACTGAAAGTACCAGGTAATATCAGGACAAACATATACTATGGATATTGTAATGCATATTACAATATGCTTATATACTAAATTATGATACAATTATTACATTGTTGTCATAATAATATTGATAATTAATTCTACCTAATTAATTGATTCTTTTTTTTTACATAAACAAGACAATAAATGTATTTTAGGCTTTTGTCGGTTTTTTATATTCAAATACTAGAATTAACTGAACTTCTGGCAACCAAGCTACTAAAGAAAAATAACATTCCCCGCAATATGTCTTAATCTTGACATGAACTTCCACAACTTTTTTTAAATCGAAATGCCTTTCATCACACTGATGAAAAATGGTGAACTGCCCTGTTCTTAATATCTCTTTTTACTATGGTGTACAACAAATAACAGATAAACCAATTTAATAGTGAACTAGATTACAGGACCAAAAAAACATTACTTTTCCGTACTAGTCCATTGGCGATGGAAGGGTAAAGGTCTCAGGCCTGACCCAGCATGTCACATAACATTCACATCGTGAAGACAGTCACTCACTGCATCAGTAGATTTTTGAGTTATTGTATTTGAGGTTTTAGGGATTTCTGTCCAAGTGAAGCACTCTTTGAATACACTCAAAGGTTTACCTCAGTTGTTGAGGGTACATCACCATTGTTCCATCCAAAAGGATTGCAGTAGCTGTAGACTCCAGGTGCAGCGAGTGAGGAGAGGCCACATTGTCTTCGGCAATCACTGTCAGGATCCCCATGGAGGTGTGAGACATCGACAATAGCAGCATTAAAACCACATTTGCATGTCAAATGTTACTTTGCATTTCTATGGTAGAACAAATAATGGTTGTATTTGTGCCTCACAGCAAAACAAGGCTCCACAAAATCATTCAATTTGAGCATTGAAGAGACACAGCCACTCAGAGGAATCTAGATTCTGATATTATTAGATAATCAAGTAAAAGAAGATGCTGCAGAGTGAGTAAATACTGCATTTATTGATTGATTCAACATTTGATCCACTGAAAGGTTGCAACAATAATACCCAACACAGATTATTTTGAAAAGGGCTGGTATTTACATTAGTATGATATTTGAATGGAACAATGAAATCAAACATTTAAATACAGCAGAAGGTAGATGGGCCTGAGAGCAACGGGTTGAAGCAGTAGCATCACAACACGAAGTGAAATAGAAATGTTAGGTAGTTAACTCTGATTCACTGAAACCTGGCTTTGTGAGCACATCCCGGACAGCGCACTACATCTGCCGGGCTTCCAACTCCTCAGAGCGGACCGCGTAATGGTACTATCTGGGAAACGAGGGGATGCGGAATCTGCTTCTGTTTTAAGGGAGGTTGGTGTACGGATGTCACAGTGTTGAAGGAATCATGCAGTCCTCACTTAGAAACACTTTTCATAGACTGTAAAGAGTTTTCCTTATTCATTCTGGCTGGTGTTTACATCCCATCTCAAGCCTGTGTAAGTGAGGCGCCCCAACACCTGGCTGAGCAGGATGGAGCACAAACACCCAGACTCCCTGCTCATTGTTCTTGGGCACTTCAACAGAGCAAACCTCAGCAAATAACTGCCTAAATACAGACAGCATATAAGTGTAGCACCAGGGACAGCACTGGACCACTGCTACACTGTCATAAAGGACGCATATCGCTCAGTCCCCCTTGCAGCTTTGGGCCTCTCTGATCATTGTCTGGTTCATCTTCTCCCGACCTACAGGCAGACACTCAGGTCTGCAGAGAGGATCATTGGTTCCAGCCGGCACTCCATCCTGGACTTGTACACCTCCAGAGTCAGGAAACGAGCAGGAAAGGTCACTTTCTTGTTTGTAAACTTGTGTATGTACGTTGAGATTAAGTGAAAACCGGAGTCAAATTCCTTGTATGTGTACAAATACATGGCCAATAAAGCTGATTCTGATTCTGATAAGCACGCTACTTTTGCTGAAACTCAAGTTGTTGCTAAATTTACACTTATTGTAGCGGGGTTTTACACAGCGTACTTGAAGGTCTAGCTCAAAGACATACCGTTATTCTCCAAACGCTTATTAACAGATAGAGAATATGGTATCAACAAAGTTTACTAAATATATAGCCAGAGGAAATAACTTGATAGAGCAGCGCTTTCTTCCCGCTTTGAGCATTCACCATTCCGCCTCATGCAAGGCATGTCTTCAGTGGTCAACTGCAATCGACGAGTGCGACCGAGTTCTGTCGAGTTTCTCCTGGCTTTGTGGATGGTTCTTCCTCACTCATTCTTTTAAATAAAGGTTAACTTTTTTTTTCTTTACCGAGTTTCTTTCATTATAGTCAACTAAGTAAACAGAACTATTTTGTCAGTAATATCTACCTCGACCAGGCATTATTCAACGGATTAAAATGCACTGTGTGTCTGTGTCCACTGTTAACATGGTTCAGTCATCACCACTCAGTTTCCATAGAGGGGTGGGACTCCCTGGGGGTCTGTGTTGATCACTGACTCCTGGGTGTCACCAACAGATGGCCCATCTCTCAATCTGTATCGAGTCTTCTGAAAATCAAAAGTAGCACACTGTGTCAGCGCCCTGAAATCCAAACAGTAAGTGTGCCACTGATGCATTATTGAACACAACAGAATGCAATATCACATCAACACCCATAAGCACCCCGTGGAGTCACAGCGTGCTAATGTCTGACACGCCCTTGACACTCTCTTTAGCACCACCATCGTATCCCAACAGAGAGCTGTGTTACGTGATATCTGGGGGGTGACCCCTCACGATTTTTTGATTCGATAATAAAAAATTGAAAAATTAATAATTATTAATTTTTTTTATTTTTTTTTTATTATTTCTATTTGGGTTATTAGAACTATATTCCTTATGTAAACCTTTTCAATTCATCTGGAAATAATTAGTAATAAGCAAATAGGAGGCCTTTTATGTGAAACGCATAAAAGAGTGAGCCGACGGAGCTCCGTATCGATCATTGATGCACAGATCGACAGGGGGCCAGCTGGTGATACATCAACCCTTGCGATGCACCAGAGGGACCCAGACTCCACGTGACGCGTGCCCGGTGGATCTGGGACCTCCCTGTGTGAACCCCTTATTGCCGTGAGAGTCGGCGAGAAGGGGGGGTGGGATTTTTACTCCTTTCCCTATATGATCTTCACATCTGACCGGGCGGGAGATATGGGGATGAGAGAATTCTCCCCAATCCTCCCTGGTTTTGCCTCGAGCACTGCTGTACCCTAAGATTGATCCTTACCGGGTTATAATATTGTACCGAATATTTTTTAATTATCTGACCACCAGCCTGGTCCAAAGCTGGATTTCTGTCTAATCTGACGTGACCCGCAGCCACTCATATAGACAATGTAGTCTGTCGCTCGGACGATTATTTGGTTTTTCATAAGAGTCCAGTATTTATTCTGTCTCTTTTATTTATTTTGGTTTTAGATTTTTCTTAATCCTTTCGTAATTGATAAGATCCGGCTTGAGAACCCAAACAGATATAAAGCTCTTTCAAACGCAAGCTGGTCTCTCCCGGAGGACTTCTCTTAGTTTAAAGCGAAAATAATTTGAATAAGTATTAGGATGTTTGGCGCATGTCAGGAATGCTTATCAGTAGTGTACCGAGCTGGATCAAACACAACTTACCTCAGGGGATGAAGGGGATCATCTGAGGTGTGACCACCTCGTTATGGCTTCTCAGGAAATATGAAGAAAAAGGACTCGGTCGAAGAAACTAATTCGTTATTTATTTATTTGCATTTAAATCAAAGTATAGTCTCTTGGTCCAAAATGCAGAGGAAAATCGTTAACTGAAAAATATAAGAAAAAATCACCTAAGTATTCAAAAACCCCTTCAGAGCAGTTTACAGACAAAGGATCTGTAAAAAGCTGACTCAGCCAGGCAGACGAAGCTGGCTGTGTAGCCTACGGAGGAAAAAGTTAATGATTCACCCAGCGCAGGACTGGACAGAGTGAGCCTTCTCTCCTGACTAGACTTCAAAAAACCTTCTAAGTTTTCTTAAAAACCTCCGACAGTCAAAGTCCGGAGATTCTGTAAAAAGTTAAAGTTTTCCTCCGTGCAGGCCGGAGCCCGCACGGGATTAGAGACTCCTTCTCCAAAAGCGTCTTCCAGGTCCTGCTCCAAGTGTGCTTCTGCTGTTTCAAAACTGCCCTTATTTATACTAATACGGGCTTCAGATGTCTGACTTCCAACGGATTCCTACCCTTCACCTCACTTGATTGATGACACAAAAACCCTTACTTCAGCGTAATCTTTGAAAGCCAGGTCTGCCTTCGTGGTCCATATGAGCTCCTCAGCATTTTTCACTTTGTCTGGGAATTTCCCTTCTGTCTTCTCTAGACTAATGACCTATATTCTCATGGATCACACTGCCTCCGGCTTCCCGGACTCCACGGGGGTGCGATGGCTGCCCCCCCCCCCCCCTCCTTCTCCCCTAGACTAGGTGGCGTCTCAGTAATTTGCTGGCTCAGACCTTGGACTTCCCCTTAACCGAGAAGCACGCCTGAGAGGGTGGGGGTGTGTGTGTGTGTGTGTGTGTGTATGTGTTCCCTCCGTACCCTTCAGGGCAAACGGAAGGTTTCTTGGCAACAGACGCAGGTCTGTCTAACCGGTTCAAACTTAGTGCGACTTGTCATATCTCCTGATAACCAGGGCTAAACTGTTTAGAGGCATCGCGATTTCGCATAATCTCCACCGTGTTCAACACCCTCTCTTGCGAATCGCGACTTGTCTCTACCTCCGTTCTTGTATCACACAAAAGACAATGTCAATGTCTATCGCAGTGAACGGAAGATCAACCATTTTCTATGCTATCTGGGCTAATTCGCCACATCTCCTAACACCCTCTCTCGAATGGCACCAGATACACGAAAAATAGAACATCTCATACTCTCACAGTAGAGGTCCATCATAACTTCTGTATCGTCAAAAATGCACAAAAGCAGGTATTCCCAGAAAAACAATGGGAATCTGAATCATATTGAAACACAACACATGAAATGATATCATTGAAATAAAGACAGGAAAAAGAAAATGAATCCTATCTGAAAACATAGGTTAAAAAGAAGAAAAAGCAACGCTAAAAAGTAAAACACTCCTCATCCCCAAAAACAAAAGCCACCTCTCAAAGATATCATAAAAGTACAGGATACAAAACGTTGAACATATCAGAAAATACAACATACCCCCACAACCTCTTTGTTTTTGTATTTTTTCTTTTCTTCTCTCTCCTAGAGCAGAAAAGTCAATGTCCAGAGTCACATGCGAGCCACGCCAGCACCCGTCACTGTCGATAGTTCAGCATCTCCCGTCCAAGACGTCACCTGTCTCAGCCCGCTTTCTGTCCCAGAGGACATATTCCTCTACACCCTGGTCGTTAGAGTCGATTGAAGGCCCCCGGGCCCACGGAAAGTCCAGTTTCAGTATTTGGATACTGATAAGGACCCAGGTCCGCGTAGGCCAGGTCTCCCCCGATGGGCTGATGGTCCCTCAGGTCCGTTGCATCACGTACGGGCCCGTACACGTTTCGGGGATCGATTTCTTCGTCCACAGAGTGGACAGAGGTCAGGGTCATGTTGACGTTGGGAGACAGAGAGGGAGAGATAGCAGTGGGTGATTCTGGCGAGTCCGACAGTGGTACAACCCGCCGGTCCAACTGGACCTGCCCCGAGCTTGGAGATTCGGTGTGGTTAACCTGGAGACCTCAGGGATGAGAGGTTAAACCCAATATATCCAGGGGATGAGGATAAAATTATTCAACAAAAATAGCAGTAAAGTATCAAAGAAAGAGAAAACCTTAAATGACTACCTGTTTCAACCTGTCCTTTCTAGACTGAGGCGCGCTATCTCGCAGCCGATTAAGTTTTATACAATCGTGAAGGATATTGTTAGCTGCTGTTGCCCTCGCCCTTCTGTATGCCATATGAAAGCACAGATCAGGATCATAGATCGTTGGGCTGGGCCAGTCATCTGGTCCAAGATTCATTTTCACATAATGACCAGGGTAGAAATCGTGTAGAAATCAAAACATAAAAATCTGAAAAGGCTCTCTCCTTCCTTAACTAGAATATTCAACTTAAAAGTTTGAAAAAGTTTTAAAACTAAAAATAAATGCTCAGTCCGTAACAACTGCATAAAACACTCAAACGATGTGTATATAATCCCTACTTAATATAAAGGATAAGATCGTGAAAAATATAAAATAAGAAATGAACAAAATGTCCTCGCAGGAGAAACTGAAAAATCAGAGAAACTCGTGTAAAATATACGGCTGATAAGAATGGAACTGGTAAAGTAACAAACAAAAAAAATGATATACTTTTAAAGGATTAAAGACCCTAACTATATTTAGAGAAACGGTGATTTTGGAGTTCCCCTGAATGCCAATAGAGGGCTGTCCAGGCTCATTCTAGGCAAAATCTTGTCCCCTGAGCAGCTGATGATCCAGCCGGCTTGTGGAATGTAACGTGTGAGGTCACAGAAGTCAACGTGAGGCCCATGCCTGATGGGATACTGGCTTGCCTTTTTTATTTTTATTTTTTCCTGGCGTAGCTGTCTTGAAGCCATCAACCATCGTTCACTGTTGACCCGTGACCTCACTTTGTGTTGGATGTGTTCTAAGGTTAGGAAGAGGAACTAGATTCTGTTTCAAAAAACCTATTGACCTTGTCGTGTCCCTCATTTCGTAATCCCTCATGCACATTGGTCCTTATTGGAGAGGCTTGCTCAATCAGGACCTCAGTGAGTGCATCTTTCCCTCTCCAACCTGGTGGAAGGAGTTAGGGAAAGTTTAGCCGTTTTTCGGCCTGGCTTTGGGCCATTTAGTCCACTTGTGTGGGCGAGCGGTTTGCTTTTTTTTCTTATTCTAGCTCATTCTGAGCTGCCTTGAAAGCAAGGGAAGCAAGGGGAGGGGCTGCCCCTCCTCCCCCGCTCGCTCTCTCTCCTCTGAGCAAAAAGGAGGGGGCCGCCCCTCCTTTGCCTGCTCGCTCTGCTCGGAGCAAGGAGGGGGGGAACTGCCTCCCCTCCTCTGCCTGCTCCCTCCGCTAGGAGCAAGGGGGGGGGCTTTTTAAATTTTGCACTTATCAATATTAACCAAAATCAACACTGTAATACTACCCCACACTGCAAATTTATAAATCGTTTTTAGTGTTTTAAACACGGATGTTCTAAACCGATATCTTGTATTCATGGTATATACTGTGCATTCCTGATTATATGGTGGCGGAGCACTGGGCTCCAGGGCTTTCCTTAATTCCCTGCAATAACTACCCGGATCAGCGTATTTACGGGGATCTGGACATAATGTCCTCCGCGGTTGCTCAAAGTGGGGGGGAGATAACCTCCCATGAGGAGGGTCCTCACTATCTGAACCCCATTCCGTTCCTTCCTCCTCCATTTTCGAAATACTATTATTTTAATATATAACAGCAATAAAATCCAACGTGTGGCGATACCACTGCGGTAATATCATACACCCTGATTTTATCCTGAGAGAAATCAATCAGTTCCCCTGTTCCACACGTCTTGGCGTTTCAGAGCCTCATTCTCTCAGGTCTCTGCTAAATGCTAGAATCATATACTGATAATACCATTAAGCCCTGCAATAATATTACTGTAATATTACTACGAACAATACATTGAATTTCTCTACGTTATATAACTATGATATAATCTTCCAATATATTGACTCGGGAAGGATTTTGCCCTTTTTCATCTCTTCAGTGCCTGAGTCGTTAATTGCATTGAGTGATCAGCCCAACTAGACCTTCTCTGTGTTACAGCGGTGTGCTAAAAAGGGCACCCTGTTTTTAGACGGGGGAGGATACTATACTATTTTATTTAAAATCGTATGCTCTCGCCGGGCCTCTGTGTCGACAAGCTAGGTATCCTTTAAACCTATGCGCAGCGATCAATATCTCTGTCCACTAAATCTCTTAAATGCCCTCCCGTGAAGTACTTTTAATTTAAGGGTTTCCTCTCTACTTGGTTCTAAGTTTTTTAACACTAAGGATCTGTCTATTTGTCCCGTTTTAACTGAACGACTCCTTCTCCTGTGAGAAGGACGGTCAAGTTTTTTAGAGGATTTATTGACTGCCTCGATCCCTGGTACCGATTCCTAATAGAGAGAGCAGAGTGATAAAATCTTTTCCTTGACTGCCGGTACTGACGGACGAGTGTTGCGAACGTCGGTCGAGGATTGTCGATTTTTTTACCACTTCTGGCAGAGTTCAATATATCACCTCAGCTTGATTTCGCTGGTTGAATTCACATCACTTTTCTGTTTCTCCTTGGGAGGGTCCGTGTACTTTAACCCGAGAGGGAACCTCTGTTCTTCCCAGAATACACGTTCTAGTGTCTCTAGGATCTAATCCCTCTCGAGCCCCACGTTGGGCGCCATGTTACGTGATATCTGGGGGGTGACCCCTCACGATTTTTTGATTCGATAATAAAAAATTGAAAAATTAATAATTATTAATTTTTTTTATTTTTTTTTTATTATTTCTATTTGGGTTATTAGAACTATATTCCTTATGTAAACCTTTTCAATTCATCTGGAAATAATTAGTAATAAGCAAATAGGAGGCCTTTTATGTGAAACGCATAAAAGAGTGAGCCGACGGAGCTCCGTATCGATCATTGATGCACAGATCGACAGGGGGCCAGCTGGTGATACATCAACCCTTGCGATGCACCAGAGGGACCCAGACTCCACGTGACGCGTGCCCGGTGGATCTGGGACCTCCCTGTGTGAACCCCTTATTGCCGTGAGAGTCGGCGAGAAGGGGGGGTGGGATTTTTACTCCTTTCCCTATATGATCTTCACATCTGACCGGGCGGGAGATATGGGGATGAGAGAATTCTCCCCAATCCTCCCTGGTTTTGCCTCGAGCACTGCTGTACCCTAAGATTGATCCTTACCGGGTTATAATATTGTACCGAATATTTTTTAATTATCTGACCACCAGCCTGGTCCAAAGCTGGATTTCTGTCTAATCTGACGTGACCCGCAGCCACTCATATAGACAATGTAGTCTGTCGCTCGGACGATTATTTGGTTTTTCATAAGAGTCCAGTATTTATTCTGTCTCTTTTATTTATTTTGGTTTTAGATTTTTCTTAATCCTTTCGTAATTGATAAGATCCGGCTTGAGAACCCAAACAGATATAAAGCTCTTTCAAACGCAAGCTGGTCTCTCCCGGAGGACTTCTCTTAGTTTAAAGCGAAAATAATTTGAATAAGTATTAGGATGTTTGGCGCATGTCAGGAATGCTTATCAGTAGTGTACCGAGCTGGATCAAACACAACTTACCTCAGGGGATGAAGGGGATCATCTGAGGTGTGACCACCTCGTTATGGCTTCTCAGGAAATATGAAGAAAAAGGACTCGGTCGAAGAAACTAATTCGTTATTTATTTATTTGCATTTAAATCAAAGTATAGTCTCTTGGTCCAAAATGCAGAGGAAAATCGTTAACTGAAAAATATAAGAAAAAATCACCTAAGTATTCAAAAACCCCTTCAGAGCAGTTTACAGACAAAGGATCTGTAAAAAGCTGACTCAGCCAGGCAGACGAAGCTGGCTGTGTAGCCTACGGAGGAAAAAGTTAATGATTCACCCAGCGCAGGACTGGACAGAGTGAGCCTTCTCTCCTGACTAGACTTCAAAAAACCTTCTAAGTTTTCTTAAAAACCTCCGACAGTCAAAGTCCGGAGATTCTGTAAAAAGTTAAAGTTTTCCTCCGTGCAGGCCGGAGCCCGCACGGGATTAGAGACTCCTTCTCCAAAAGCGTCTTCCAGGTCCTGCTCCAAGTGTGCTTCTGCTGTTTCAAAACTGCCCTTATTTATACTAATACGGGCTTCAGATGTCTGACTTCCAACGGATTCCTACCCTTCACCTCACTTGATTGATGACACAAAAACCCTTACTTCAGCGTAATCTTTGAAAGCCAGGTCTGCCTTCGTGGTCCATATGAGCTCCTCAGCATTTTTCACTTTGTCTGGGAATTTCCCTTCTGTCTTCTCTAGACTAATGACCTATATTCTCATGGATCACACTGCCTCCGGCTTCCCGGACTCCACGGGGGTGCGATGGCTGCCCCCCCCCCCCCCTCCTTCTCCCCTAGACTAGGTGGCGTCTCAGTAATTTGCTGGCTCAGACCTTGGACTTCCCCTTAACCGAGAAGCACGCCTGAGAGGGTGGGGGTGTGTGTGTGTGTGTGTGTGTGTATGTGTTCCCTCCGTACCCTTCAGGGCAAACGGAAGGTTTCTTGGCAACAGACGCAGGTCTGTCTAACCGGTTCAAACTTAGTGCGACTTGTCATATCTCCTGATAACCAGGGCTAAACTGTTTAGAGGCATCGCGATTTCGCATAATCTCCACCGTGTTCAACAGCTGCTTCAAGTCAGACAATCACAGGCTGAACAATACAAGAAGTTAATTAAAATTCCTTTTAATAGCTTAGAACACTTAAACATTTGCAAGCCATTTGAGTGATTTCAGCTGCCACTCTTTTAAATACTTTGATGGGTGCAACTGCAAAGTATTTCCACTTCAATTTACGCATTGAGTCGATTCATTTAAATCATTAACCGTTTGGTCAACGTCAAAACTGCAAAACGACTCTTTCGTTATTTTTTTTTTACCAAAGCCTGACACGACTTATTCTAGTTGCTTGTTTTGCACGACCTATATGCCCCCGAATATTTAGTTTGCAACGACATAAAACACACGAAGGCAACACATCATCACATTCCGAAGCTGTACCCATAAATGTTGATTTAATAACATGACTTGAACAACTATTTAAAACATCTGTTGATTTCCTGTCAATGCTTCAACACGTTGCTGAGAGAAAAATATGAAGTTAGAGAATGAAGTGGTTATGGCACATTGATTCACAAAAGAGAAATAGATGTCCCTATGTGCATTAAAACGTGTCAAAATGAATAATGTGTTACCTTTGAATTAGAATGTCAAGATGTACCGTAGGTGGTGTAAAACCTATAAAGTAAAAAAAAAATTGAAAGCAACATCCGGAAGTCGTGTATCGCACACCGCCTAACTTGACTCTCGTGCAGCCTTGCAGGCCACTTTCCTTCAGGATGACTGGGAGTGACGCAGGGCAGACGGAAGAAACGAGGGCTTGAGGGTAGACTAAGGACAGGGAGAACGGCGGTGATGCTGGAAGGACTGTAGCTTTCATTTCACATGTTCAAATCCGATGCACCGTTTTCCGACTGCACAGAGGACATGAGAGTAACCTATATTTAGGTTTCCTGTGAGAGATAATAATTAGGCATCATCAACTCATCCTCGGGGCGGATCAGGTTGGATACACTCCCAGGTAGGCTTCATCGTGCCTTGTTATGACAGTAGTGGTTGCTTTGATGGGTGCGGTTTATTTACACAATCCATCATATATAAACGTAAATAGTATTCATTATTTATAGAGCCTTATTTGTTCCGCTATGGATTACTGTGATTACTTTACCTTAGCTAATTCCTTAAGCTTTACAGTCACGATTCCTTACTGTTGTAATTAGATATTAAAAATCTGCACCCAATAGATATTACAAGACTTGTTTCTCTTCAGGCAACATTGATCCCCGCCCCTGTACAAAGGAAAGTAGCCTAGTCATTCCGTTTTGTTACTGGACACACCAGGCTGCAAGTCGCATCCAGTTGGAGGATATTTGGACACCTCTCTCCGTCACTATAGAAAGTCTCCATCATGAACTACCTGCGTCGACGACTCTCGGACAGCAATTTCATGTCCAACCTGCCCAATGGCTACATGACCGATCTCCAACGCCCCGACCAGCCGCAGGAAAGCCCCGCAGTGTCGCCCGGCCCGACGGAGAGGCGGCAGTCCACCAGCCAGCCTCAGCCGCAGCATCAGCAGCAGCCGCAGCCGCAGCAGCAGCAGCAGCAGCCCGGAGGTGGAGGCTCCGGCTTCTTCTCATCCATATCAAATGCTGTTAAACAGACCACAGCTGCTGCGGCTGCGACCTTATCTGAGGCAGCTGACCGGGCAGGAGTCTCCAGCAGTGCCAAGATCCTCCTGGTTATCGACGATCAGCAGACCGACTGGTAAGAGCAGTGCTTATTGCCTGCGCGGTGCCTCATCGTCTAGACCAAAATGTGTGGCAGACTGTGGGTTGCAGTGGCCTAACATTCTAGAAGGTCATATGATTCACCCAGTGCATTGAGATATACCACGTGTAACAGCCGTTGGCTTTGCTCAGACCTGAAACACCGCGCAAACGTGTTTGTGTACCGATAGTGCCGTGGCAAACGCGCAACCGACTGACGGCAGAGGAGCCATTTTCAATTGCCGATAAGCTGTTGCTCGTGTAGAAGTATTGCATTCTGCCAATGAAATGCTAATGGCCATACCTGCATGGCTGATGCAGGGATGGGCTATAATGCCAATGATGATGCAGGTATTTTCAAGTGGAGTGGATGTAAGAGCAAATTGTGCACAAGAAAAATGCCTGCATCAGGTTAGTCAAGCCTCCTCACCAGTGTGCATAATGCATGCTTGTTGGAGCTTTGCACACACAGCAAAGGTGATAAAACACTGAAATGTTGTCCCAAAATGACACCCTAGGTGATAATAAACTATGCATATATTCAAGGTAGATGTAAAAGGCTAGGTCCAGTATTAATGTACTTATGTCCAATTCATATATCCTTGTGCATCAGGTAGTAAAAGAATTTCATTTAAGAATCTTAATGTAGCTTTACCTTTTGTTTATGTTGCATGGGGCTGTCAGGCCTAATCCTGATGACTGCCAGCAGTTACAGTCATACCAGCATATAACGTACTGCCACTAACCTATTACTTTATCTGTGGAGAAATAGCATTTAGTTCCATTGACTTCAGCTTTATTTATGTATTTGACATAACTCTTCCATTGGTCAGTTCTGAAATGTTCTGCAAATGCTGGAGAAAATGTTATCTGTCAATTACAGGAGAAATGAGCAAAATTAAATGATTGTTTTGTGTCTGAATACAAACAACAATTGGACTGAAATCTTCATTTCACATGCAGGGTAAAGGTCTTCAGAGGAAGAAAGGTCCACAGTGAATTTGACATCAAGGTAGAACAGGTAAGTTTTACACACAACTATTTTCCTTACTCTGTATTTGTGTCAATCTTTACTCCTTAGGAGGACAGGGAACTTGTAAAATAACTGGACTCGTTGAAATAAACCAGCTTTAGCCTCATGACTAAACTGTGAACTTCAGTTGGAGGGATGTTACATAACCCTGCCCATATTATGCATCATTTGTCTTCCCTTTGATCTTTTGGTTTGATCTCTTTATTTTCTGAGGCAGTGACATCTCTAAGTCCTTTGGTGAGACATTTTGTTGGGTAAATCTTACTAATATGTCAACTTGCACATTGGGTAAACTTATCAACAACAGGCCTGATACTAACATAACATAATTTGTGGTTTCTTTAGTAAATAACAGATGAATCATCCAGTACAATGGGTGCTATTACGGTGTTCACAGAGAGCCCTTCGAATGATAAATGTCCCAGAGTATTGATATGAGAGGGGGCTGCTTTATTCATTCCCACACTGTTCTCTTGAAGTCTGATTAAGAGAAACATAGTTTGTTTGGCACATGCCTCCAGAAAGCCATTCTTAATAATGCAATGTTTTTACTGTAATCTCTTATAGAAATAAATGAGTTGTTTGTGTGTTCTAGTCATTTTGGTAAATATGTGAATAGTAATGAGTAGCCTTGTAAAAAGATGTGTTATTATTATTATTATTATTATTATTATTAACACAGTGTGTGTCTATGGCTACTTATATTGTAATCCACCCAACAACACTTCGAGGACACCCTGATAGTTATTAAATCTTTTCCACTGCCTGAGGCATTTCTATTTTTGTCCCTCTACTTCATGTTGCCCTGGCATTTCAATTATTTCCCCTGTGGCCTCTTAACAGGTAGAAACACGCTTCAGATGAAGTCTGCCATCTGATCTGATATGTCATGCACTGTCCTGCTGCTGTGATCATGATTTCAATTCTTTTTTTTCAATTCTTTTTTTTTAGGCAGAATTCTCTGAAATCAGCCTGGTGGTGAATTCCACAGGCACTTACAATGTGGACATTGATGCAATCAGGAATGGGCATAAGGTTACGAAGTAAGTACTCTGCAAAACATTTCTAGATAAGACAGTTTGAAAGTGCTGCTGCAAATTTGCTGTTGAAATCTGCTGAAAAACCACTACCATGAATGCAAGTGCCTCATGACTGTTCAGTTTGCCTTGCAATGCAGTTTAATATTTTGCCAATGTCCTCTCACCCAGATCCTTGAAGCCAGACTTTGTGCTGATCAGACAACATGCCTTCAGCATGGACAAGAATGGAGACCACCGGAACATCGTGATTGGACTGCAGTATGCTGGAGTGCCAAGTGTTAACTCTTTGCACTCTGTCTACAATTTCTGTGACAAACCATGGGTGGCAAGTATTATTCATCAATTAGTTTGAAACTATACGACACAATTTCATCTGCATAGACATATGAAACTTAAATTTTGGAGTACAAATGCTCTCTCCTAAACATTTCTGTCCATTTTAGTTTGCTCAGATGTCTAGGATCTCCAAGCAACTCGGCTCAGAGGCGTTCCCTCTGATAGAGCAGGTTTACTACCCAAACCACAAGGAAATGGTAAGTTCTTTGCCATCTGCTCTCCTTCTCTCTCTCCTCCCTCCTTTCCACTTGGGCTGATGGGTATGTCTTAATGCTGAAGCCTTAAGGAGACACACACACAAACAGGCCATCCCTCTGCACGGCCCACTTCACATTTTAAGAGGGTCATTTACTTTCATGTCAATATCCCATCTCATGTAGCAGCTGAGATCGATCTAATTTCCTGGGGAGTGTCTTGTTTTTTTCCGTAACTGGCAGATGCAGAGTTTCTGATTATTCGTCTGCCAAGCCAGTGAGTGAGATTACAGTTACCGTACACTGAGTCTGTTGCTGCAGAGCAGTCATCTCCACCCCTGCAGTCACAGGCTGACAGCACTGGGCTGGCTTTCAAGCTGTCAATATGAATCCGAATCTCCTGCAGAAATAGAGGAGGTGTGCTGTGTGTCAATTGTGTTTTAGTGATTAGAGTGATGAATGATGAAGTTAATTCATGATAAGTCTGAGTATGTGATGATTCTCTTGTTACAGATTACCTCCCCCCGCTTTCCTGTAGTGGTAAAGATGGGCCATGCTCACTCAGGAATGGGAAAGGTAGTACTGAAGTGTCAACAAAATATTTCTTGGACCAATATATGCCAGTATATTTATATGTTGACCTTTGCCACTCCAGGTGAAAGTGGACAATCAATATGATTTTCAAGATATTGCCAGTGTTGTGGCACTGACCAAGACTTATGCCACATCCGAGCCCTTCATTGATGCAAAGTACGACGTCCGCATCCAGAAGATCGGCAACCATTACAAAGCTTACATGTGAGTTTCAGATTACTGCCAGAGAGCCAGCTCACCGGTACATTATTATATCAAATGAAAGTGGTTGAACAGCAAAATAATTCAAACAATTCTAATAAACAGGAGAACATCAATTTCTGGCAACTGGAAAACCAACACTGGCTCATCTATGCTTGAGCAGGTGGCCATGTCAGACAAGTAAGAGCTCATAAATGCAGAGGAGATGAGATTGTGAATCCTATAATGTCTCGCTGTACTATTATCGATCTGTTTGACATGTTATTACAGGTACAGACTGTGGGTGGACTCTTGTGCTGACATCTTTGGAGGGTTGGATATCTGTGCTGTGGAGGCTCTACATGGTAAAGATGGCATGGACTACATTATAGAGGTACTAAAAGGCAAACACATCATATCAATGGAATATTTGTCTGTGACCATAAGGGAAATCTATTAAATCCATCATATGTGGATTTTTAGGTTGATGACTGTTCGATGCCGCTGATTGGAGACCAGCAAGACGAGGATCGTGTTCAGATTGCAGAGCTGGTGATTTCTAAGATGAACCAGGCTGTTCCACGCACTTTGAGCTCTTCCACAGCAGGGCAGCCTGCACAGGTGCTCAAACCACAGATACTCTATTTTTGATCCAGAAATCTCTTACCTGTCTTTATTCTTCACACTTTTATTAGTAATATATTTCAAGTCAGATCTGTTGGCGTGCACAGTTACACACAAGGTTTCTAAGAACATCAGAAACTTATGAGATAACATGTATACAATGCACTGTATATACTGCATACATACTGTATACAGACTATGACGCGTATGTGGTGCCTAGCCATGCAAGCCTTTAAATATCAAAGCAAGGACCTTTAAGCGTGCAGGTGTACCTTGACCAAACTCAAGGTAATTGGTGGAACCATACATCGGTGGAACCGTTGTAAAAGACAGCATAGTGAAGACCCTGGACATGTTACAAAAATGTAAGAATTGCGTTTTAAGAATATTGAAATAATAAGCATTCTGACTCTAAGGTAATGTCTGAAAATAGATGTCTATGTCTGCCTGGACCAATACTTAATATAACTCAATCTGACAGTATTTTCAGGTGCATTGAGCGAGCTGACATATATTTCTGAGGTATCAAACACACTTTTGCAAGGATAGATGTCAGCTTGAGTGTCATCTGCACAGACGTGGAGATTTATGTCATATGTGTGGGTAATCAAGAGTCAAAACATAAATGAAGAGTCGTGGGCCAAGCACTGATCCTTTTAATATATGTTTCTATCCTTAGCTCATTTTCTTTCCTTTCTTGATTGATGCACATTTACTCACTGCCATTTTATCCCTGTATGTTTTGTAGAAAACAGTGTCTCCTCAGCCTGTCTCACAGCCCAACGTACCACAGGCTCAACAGCGCCCCTCACCTCAGGGTAAGAACTTGGAAGTTAAATGATACAATTTATTGATTAATTTCTCTTTATTTCCAAGTCTAGGCCAGGACACCAGGAAGGTATTTGCATGTGATTGCTGATTTGTTTTTTTTACTGTAGGTGGTCCTCAGCAAAGTCCCCCATCTCAGCAGCGCCCACAGCCTCAAGGCCAACCTCCTGCACAGGCCCAGCCATCTGCTGCGAACCCAGCAACCGGTGACCCCAGTGCTCAGGCTAAGGCTAACCAAGGACCTGCAGCCCAGCCACGGCCACCAGGTCAGGGAGCCCCTCAAGGCCAGAGAACTCCTTCTGGTCAGGGCTCTCCTCAGCGAAGCCAGGGAGGTTCACCTCAAACTCAGAGGCAGCAGTCTGTCCCCCTGCAGCAGAAACCTCAACAGAGGCCTCCACCTCCCAGGCAGCACTCACAGGGGGCAGCGCAGCAACCGAGGGCTCCCGGCCAGCAAGGTCGCCCTGGAGGAACCACCACCCAGCAGCCCCGACCTGCTGCTCAAGGTCATGGGGGCCCAGGAGGACGACCCCCGCTGCAGCAAAAGCCTCAGCCCCCAAACAAGCCCAGTCAGGACAACCCGGCTGTGGGCGGGTCTCCACAACTAAAGTAAGTAAGTGTATATGATAAAAGATTCCGGATCAGTTTCCTCTCATTTTTCTTACTTTTTGCCTGCATTTGGATATGCATGCCACATGGGAAATCTATTTATGCACCTTTTGACAAACGCTCCTCTTGAATGTGCATGATTTATTAATTCTTACATTTTCAGTCCTTCCGCAGCAGTTTCACCAAACATAACATTTCAGATTTCATACATTAAAACAACAACAAGCCAAATTTGGCTTGTTGTTGTTCATAATATATCACATTTATCACAATCCATATTCTAGGACACAGGTTAACAAATGTTCAACATTTTAAATCAGTTTTCTCTTTGTATCAGGCATGGATAGAACAAAAGTAAAAACCTATCAAAATAGGTATTTACTCAGTATTATTCAGAAGTTGTTTAAAAAAGTTTAATATAAAACTTCTTTGGTTGATGTGATGTTATATAAGGCATTTATTACAGAAATATACATTTTGAGTTTAATAATGAATCTGCAATAGTGGCATATCATTGGAAGTCATTTTAACTTATCTTTATTCCGATTCACATTCAGTCACAACATTTTAATGGAGACAACACTGATAACTCTGAGGAATCTGAACCATTACATTAAACATGAAAAAATAAACAATAGTTCATATATTGTGAAAATAATTGCTCGATGAATAATGCAAAACTGTGTGTTGGAAAAAAAAGAAGATACATCTTAAAAAAAACCCTGACTATTTACTACGACTGACAACTTATACAACTCAACGTGATATACAGTAGAAGCCCGCAAAGCTGAAAAGTACCTTTACATTTCACCTGTATTTGTTGAAAGCTTTAGAAATGTAGTTGGGAGGTTTTTGCTGAAAACAAAATGAGTAATATTGCTTCTACCTTAGTGGTCAATACATTCTCCAGCTGATGGCTTTCATGGAGAAATGGCTCACATGATCCTGATTTTGGATTATATTAGATTGCATTATGCTCTCTTGAAATAGAGACATAAAACACTTGTCATCATCTCTTTGCATCCAGAAAAGCCATTCACTCTATCATATCAAAGCTAAATGATAAGGAAATACTGAATGGCCATATAGAAAGCTTTTATCCTTTTTTGGTGAGCCTTTTTTCCTCCTGCCTCTCTCTCTCTCTCTGTCTTGCCGTGCTTCATGTCTTTTCATTTCATGGGTTTGCTGCATGACTTTAATAGCCTCTTCCTCTCCTCTATTGCCATTTTCCTCTCTTTATAGCAAGTCCCAGTCTCTTACCAATACCTTCAACATTCCAGAAACCCCAGCGCCACGAGTCAGCCTTAGCCAGGATGAGGTGAAGGCTGAAACCATACGCAATCTACGCAAATCTTTTGCCAGTCTCTTCTCAGACTGAGACGGCATAAGCCCCTCTCCTCTCCTCCTACTGACAGAAAGATGGACAGGCAAACTGAAGGACAGATTCCATCAGCGAACAAGGACCAACAGGATCCAATTCATGTACATTGACCATGATATGAAAATGTACACACTTGACACTCACTGCCTAAATAGTTAACACCTTTTAAAATGAACAAAAAGTAGAATATACAGTTAAATTAGGCACTGTTATCTGAAACATTCCTTGCCTCGCCTCAAGCTGAAGTAAGTCATCCACACCTTCGTGTTACACAAACAAATCACAGAAGAAAGCCTATATATGCATGAACTCAAATACACAAAGATAAGAAACTAAGCAACAAAATATTGCTCCCACTTGTTTGTAGGTGCCGTAAAGTAATTGTGATCTTTATGTTTGCGTTTAGTCGGTTAGCCGACCAACTGAATGAATTATGGGACTGTACGAAAATCATTGGGGAGTGGAGGAGTGCTAAATCTAATATTTTATTTTATATTAAAAAAAGCAAGGCCCTCCCCAGTGTTTTTAAAAATTGTCAAAATTATATATTCATGCCAAACATAACAAAATTGTTAAAATACAGCAGTTTCTATTTTTGAATGTAGAACTTGCTAAAACTGTTATTATATCCTCTGCATGTGGCATAATGCACCTCTATGGCACACATGCAAATCATCTTTTTGATTTATTAACTATTTTATCTATTTTTATATAAATCATCTCACATAAACAACATCAAATATGACCTAGTATAGAAATATGGGGTAAGATACAAAGAACTAAAAGACCCTTCCCTGCTCCCCCAATAAAGTAAGACTACACTCCTGAGCAAAAACAAAGTTACAATACCCTTTTCTGACCCGTCCGTCCCAAAATCATTTTTGTACAGTCCCTAACACAGCACAGCTGCACACATGGGCTGTTTGAGCTGTTGACCGCTCATGTTGATGTCTTAGCTGCATGTCACCAGGAGGCAATGGTCGCATTTTCCAACCCCTGACATTGGTGCTTGTAACTGTGTCGTGACATGGAGTTGTATTAGTTAGTACAGTGACCTAGTAGGTGTTGTGAGTATGTTGTTGTTGCCACTTTTTTTTCTCGCACAAGAACAAAAGCCCAAAAGCTCTCCCCCTTGAAAGCAGACAAGAACGTCAAATCAAATGGAGTTGTCTCAGGGATTTCCAATTGATTGTGACACTTGTATGTGAGGGTGAGGGTCTTCCATTGCAGTTTTATTGTGCTTGTTTACTAATAATCAAGGAAAAGCATGCATTTTAATAAGGTAGAACCTTTCTATTGTTTCAGATGCATTTGCACAGAGAATACTGCAAAGTTATACTTGAATACAGTGACATTGACTGATGTATGAAGTCTTTATTTTCAGGTTTATACGTCTGCCACTTGACAAAGCAACAACTCGGTGTTCCCACCCTGGGGTGCTGCTGTGTGTGTGACAGGTGTGGCACAGAAGGATACAGCATAGGCAGGGTTTGCAACTGTTCAGGTACAGTTGGTGAAAAATGTGATAATATACAGACAGTGTAATTTCATATTCCCTTGATTCCAATGCAATGTAATGAAAAAGCTTCTTACTGTAGCTATGGATTTACAGTAAGTTAGTGGATTGAGTCAGGTTTATTTCAGGAGTTAGTTGATGCATTTGGATTTTGCACTAAAGTAACTCTAAACCTTAGTCTGTATCATACAGTGCAGCAGACTTCCTTTCCTTGAGTTTCAATGACTTTATAGTCTGTAAGAATACGCGATACAATAAAGAAATAATGTAAAGGTATCGGAATGTTAACTGGGGGGTGTGGCCCTGCAGTCGATTTAGAACTTCCTGCAACCCCCCCCCCCCCCTCGCACTGTCAACCTTTCCTTTGATCACGACTGAACAACGACTCTGTTTCCAGGCACTGAAATGTCTTCCAGAAGGAGTCCTTTCTATTTGAATGTCAACGTAGAATGGCAATATCATGCTTTTTAGAGAAGGCCCAATAGCCAAAAGTATAAAGGAGCCCTGGTTCCCCTGCAGATTCTTCATGCTGCCTGTGTTTTGTGTAGCCACAGTGACCCCTTGTGCTCAATGGTGCATCAATGTGTGAATGTCGTTCCGTAACTGGTCAAACCAAATAGATGTGTTGTACAGAGCTCTGAGTGGTGCAGATTGTCGCCTTTATCCCCTGCTGCTATTTGTGCTTGTTGATATTATGTGTGTCACAAAAGTTTTTATTTCTTTAACTATTTTGTACACGCTTAGGTTTTTTTCTATGAGGCAGGACTATCTGGGGCTAGTAAGTTTATGCATTCGTGATTCAGGCTGTCATTTTAAAATTTGACAGCGACTCAGTGTCAGTGCATGACTGTCTGATTTATCGTGGTACAGACCGACTCCAAGGGGATCAGTGAGAGAAGCTTTGTGTTACACTGAGTGTGTAATTTATGAAAATGAGTCATCACAATTAGCATGGATGGTTAACTTAGAAAAATGTCATACTGTCGCTCAGAGGCCTGTTGGCCATTATGAGACGTACTATTTGCCATGGCACCTCCTGAGACTGACAGGATGAGCTGTGACAGTGATGCAAAGAACTCGTTTTATGTATGTTTTTGATATTCACAGATGGGTTTTTTTTCTTTTTAAAAGTTTACATTATTCATGGTGGATATATCTGACTGTGAATGTACATTATTTTCTTTGTTGCAGCTAGTTTTATTGTTTTCTAAATGCATCGTACTATCATTGTGAAAAGACTAAATCTTTACAAATTTGAGTTGAACTGATTGTCATTTGATGCCTGCCAGATTTTAAAATGTATATCATCAATGTAAGTGCAAGAATCAAAGAGCTGAGGTTTTTTGTCAATCAAAAAAGTAGATCTTGCATAATGCAAATCATGGTGGAATTAAATGTAAAAAAAGAAGAAGAATATATTTGATGTTATATGCAATGTAGCTATATTACGTGAAAATGAGTATGTTATTAAAACATGCACATGTCTAATAAAGTCTATGACCAACAATGACTGTTTTATTTGTTATTGACAAACAGTAACACAGGGTGTTTCGGGTTCAAGTCTCACTTAATTATGTCTGTACAGTACGCATGCATGTCCGTCCTACAGAGATTCCTCTGTTGCTCTGACTGACGTTTTATGTATTTTTTGAGGCCTTTTTTCTTTTCAAGTTGAAGGTCAAAGGACACAGTGTTGTATCTTGTACCGATTGTAAAGCCCCCTAAGACAAAGATTTATGAAAATAAAACTTCGATGACCTGCCATGACATCCAAGAAAATTTAAATATAATTTTCTCTTTGGAATTGCCCGTATTAACCGTCCAGGAGTTGTGCTTGATGTGCTTGTGTTTTGTATTGTATGGTAATATGCAAGTATTTAAAAACATCTCAAATTTGAGGTCAGGAAAAAGCTGAAAAGGTCTTTAAATCTTGTAAACTATAGCAATAAAACATGCCTGAAATGCATGCCGAAAACTGTCGACTTGACACTTTGGTCAGCTGAACAGTGTTTTGCATAGTTGTTGTCATAGCAGCCATACTAATGTGACCACAAGGTGGTGCGGGCCTGCAGTCTCACTGCCACAGCCTTCAACTCTGCAGGAGATTAAACAGGTTATGTAATTCCGTTTGCAATGGAGTAATAACCCTTTTCTGTCTGTTTGATCTGAACTATTCAATACAATACATTATATTCATTTTGAAAGACTGGAAGTACATTTCTCTCAAACAACAAGGTAAAAACATGTTCTGTGCTACACAGTTAGGATTCTTATTTTGTTTTCAGACGTGAGATGTTTGTATTTCACTGACTATTCAGCGATTGAGCCATTATTATGTTGGTAATATTACAGAGACAAGATTTTTTGGGGAGTACTGTCTTCTTCTGTGTTATAAACAGCAAAGAGGTTTTGTCTACTCAGACATGCATTTTAATGACATGATTTTGATACATAATCACACAGAAAACACGAATACCAATGTGTGCATAATCCTATTAAACCAAACTAATCGGGCACATATGAACAAATGGCTCCCTGAATACTACTCATCATAGTTAAGCCTACCTTTTCTTATGCGAATAATGGCCTTATTCACACAGTTTGAGGAAAAACTTATTTATTGTGTTCCAATGTCTTTTGGACTTTCATTCGGGCTGCATATCTGAATGCAGCAGCTGCAGCTGAGAGAGGCTAATAGTATTATGCATCCTCTCGTCAAAAGAATGCCTGTGTTTTATTGTACAAATCAATGTGACTGCATCTACAGTTGAAACAAATATTATATTAACATTAAGATATTTTAGTTTCCCTTATCCAACTTTAACATGACTTGCCGTGTCTAAATAGTTTAGGCTGACTGGTTTTATGCAGTGAGGGAGAGAGCTCAATTTGAATCACCAAATGGATCAATTTCTTTTTCCCTTGTATGTTTTTACTGTAGACAAAAGTGTCTGGAGTGCAACATCCAATTTTGCGGGCAGGATGTTATGGCATGTTATGGATGTTATGGCAGCTCGCTCACAAAAGGTCAGTGTGGTTTTTAAAGCTGTCTGCCCGCCTGCACTTCTTATCTGGCGGCTCAGTGGGCCATTCCCTCCGAACAAATCTAGGTTTGGTTCGCATTCAGGTGCTCATCCGAACAGGACAGACATAACTTCATGTTCTGGAAGATGATTACATTCTACTTTTTTTTGACAAGTCAACATCATTTACACATACCACTGCACGTCTTGCACATCCATTCACACGAAGACAACAGTAATTGCGATTTTCTCCCACTACAGTCATGCACTTGAGGTGTTGTGTAATCTTCGAACACAACTATGACTTTGCAGGTCACAAACAAAGGATTCAAGGGCACTGCCAGCAATAGTCTTGTTCTGTTACGGGAGGGGCGCTCACGACTTCTTCTCTGAGCCAGGATATTTCTAGAGCTGACCCATTTAAACAGCCTGGAGAAAGCTGACAGCACAGGTGCATCCGGATGGCTACAAACGGCCACCGGAATGCGTAATTACATACATTAAGCGTCAAAAGCGATTTGCGCATGTAATTTGATGGGATGTGTAAACTACGCATGATTTGAATGGGAAAGACTCCAGGCTCTGGGGTCATGTCACATTTGTCTCATTCATTTCAAATGCTTGTAACCAAGGTTTCTGAGTCATTCAGAAATGAAAAGCTAATGTTCGTACAATTCAGTTGTTTTATTCAGAAATCAGATGGCAGTCTTTGAACGGGAAACAGTGGCTGTTACAGCTATTATACACGGCCTGCAGCCTCGCACAATTAGTGCAACTCAGTACTACTTTGCATTGTGCTGCTGTGGGATGGAGAGCGAGAGATATCCATATTTAGAAGGACCTCATTGATTCTTCCAAACCAAGGCACAAAAGATTTGTTGTCTGTCCAGTCTTGAATAGAGCAACCTTAGTGACAGCCCTGCATTATAAAGCCTTCTGCTGACCTGAATCGCAGTTTGAAAATCAGATGAAACTCTCTAAACCTAATATAACGGCATTCTGTTGCCATGTCGTTACATAACAATATTACAGTGACAACGCACAACCACAAATAATTCACACCATCGGGAGGCCTTGGAAAGAAACTGCACCCACAGAGATGCCCGTCTCTTCGTTCTAAATGTGTTTCCCCTTTAATAAACTCGCACACATGACTGAGTGATTCCTCTGCCAAAATGGTGGAACATGAAGGATGAGAGAGGAGTGTGTGGTAAAGATTTAATTAAGACTCACCATGGGATGTCTTACTGTGACTCCAGAGACCAGGACAGAGGAGTTTGTGTTTGTTCAGTGCAGCTGTGAATAATATCTACACTATTCTTACTTTGACCTACATGTACCGAGAGGAGGATCTGCCCACACAAGTCTTTCTTCCCGTCTTATTTTTACCGTGGGGCTGCCACAGGGGGCCTCCTTATGGTATACCTTATGCTAACTTTAAATTGTCAATCTCTGCTGGAGATAATCTCGGCCAGCAGAGACATCGACACTGTGCGTTTCCACCGAACGTGCATCGTCGTGAGACTGCACTGCTCAAACCCTCCTGCGGCGTATTTGCCGATTGTTGAAGGTTTACAAGCAATTTTTAACTCCCTTCATCCTCGTGACATACATTTTTATGGTCTCCATGGAAGACTCCCATCAGCACTTTACTTCATTCCCGTTGAAATCAATTCAGTCTCTTTTGCTCCTACTCAGTGTGGGTTACCATGGATACCGCTCCCAAATGGTTTGGCTTGTTTGTTTATGAGTGTTACTTGCAGTGGATTTGAATGTTCTTTTTGTGTGCAGCCAAAGTAAACATAATTTGCTGATTAAGCATGAGAAATGACATTGAAATGGTTATTCTATTCTTCAAATCTCAAGAGCATCCGGTTTAGTCAAGGTTTCTTCAAGCAGTGATTTTTTGCAAACATTTGCTTCCTTTACAACATGCAGTACAGCTACATGAGCACACTAAGAGTGTCTCTAACTCAAGTGCACTCTAGAAAGGCCTAAAAATCCGCTGAATATAATCTAGTCTGATCCACTAGGAATCAAAGCTACGCCAACGTGGATTTTTCGGTTGAGCCAAGAGAGCATCCAAATACTTCACTTCGCTGCATCTAAATCCTCACAGAAACACGTGGTCTGAGTGGCATGTGCTGTATGGCTGCCACAGCTGTAAATCGTGTCTGGGGCAAGAAAGTTGGGAAGAGAGGATTGAGTGGATTCATTTGTTGAGAATTTAATCAGGGTTCATTCGGGATTAAGGGAAGACTTGGGTGCATCTCCCCAGAGACTTCAAATTCACAGCTGCTGCATTTCACTCATCTCTGAGTCCACTGAATCACAGTATCTACATATTTTATGCAAGACATGTAAAGGTCCCGTAAGATCGAAAGGAACCCCCCTCATTCTGACATCTCTATCTACGAGGTCTAATTCTGGCTGTGTGAAATATTAACCACTGCAGGGACCGCGGACAAAATCCAGCTGCCCTGGAGATTCCTTGTGAAACAGTCCAGCTAAAATGTGTTTGCCTTAACATTGCTATCTAATGTGTTTTCCTTGTTTCCTCTGGCATGTCATTACAGTCCACAATAACCCAAGCGGAGAGTTGCTTTGTATTAGCCTGCCACACTGGCTATTTTGGGCCGGACTTTGTGAGCAGTGGGGTTTGGCTGGATGTGCATCCCTGTATGTCTTATGTAATTCCCTCTAATGGCAACACAAAAATCCAAAGAGAGCCTCTAATCAACAGAGAGCCATTGATTTCCTCTCCACAGAGCCTACAAGGTGCCCAAGACACCTGCTAGCAGCCAGCTGAGAGACACTTATGCCTGCTAACCAACAGCTGACACAAACTGATGCCAATGCACTGTGTTTGAGAGGATGAGTCACACATGCTCAGATAGAACCCACTCTTAGGGATCTTGGATGCCGCACAATGTGAGATCCACTGTTCTGTCATTCTGAATCATATCTCATACACGTGGTGCATCACAGATGGAGTCTCAGTTAGCTATGGTGTTTTATAAGCAGGATGCATGCAGGAAAAGTATAGTCAAAAAACCTGGTGATTATTTACTGTGCACAAGCAGTGTAAAAATGTGTTTCCTGTAACAAAATGAGCCATGTCACAGCTAAATATCGTTGCGATCTTCAGCCCCATCAGCACAGTTTGTCTGTAGTGAATTGTATCTTCGGTGAGAATGCTTCAATAAGCAGTTTTCCAGCGGTAGTCACATGCTCCCGGCTGGGGCTCACAGCCAGCTGTCCCCATCATCAATTCAGACAATGCACAAGGCTGTGGCGGGGTGAGACTTTGGGGCAGATGTGTGTGGCACAGGGCAAGCTGAGGAAGGCATAATGTAACTGATTTTAAATCTTGCAAGATTGCAAACAACAAAGATGTATCAAAATGATGTTGTGTCAAGGAAGATTTCATTTCCACGGAGTAGAAGAGGACATTGTCTGAGATGTTCTCCAGAGTCGAGGTGTTTTTGGTTTTGGGCTCTTGGTCGAATAAAACAAGGTAGGCCTATTTGTAGATGCCACCTTAAGCGAAGGGAAATTATAACGGCCCTTATAGAAATGTTCTGACATTTTATAGACCTAACAGGCCAATCAATTACTATAAGTGGTGTATAATCAATCATGAAAACAATCTGCAGCCTTACATGACACATTGATCTTCCACCAAGGCAACAACATTACAGTACACTGGCACAAGACTGATTTTTCTCATCACCATGTGTAATGCATGTACAACAGTGTAGGAGGAAGATAAGAAGTGACCAGTCAAGAGTAGGCGATGCCTAATTCTGCAGGCAGTTATTTAGTCTGTCTGCAAACTTTCTAAAAATGTAAATGTCAGAATCGCTGGCGATGAAGAGAGCTGATTACAAAGCACCTTACATTGCAGGAGGACACAAACAAACAGCAGTTCCCCCGGAAATGACCATGCAGTAGTCCTCCGGGCTCCATGTTCCGAGATGAACGGAGAGACCGCATTGCTGTTCCGAGACTGATCACCCACCCCTTGCTTCTTCCACCACCCCCAACCTCTCCTCCGTCCCTCCCCATAAAAACACCCACAACCACGCCTCCAGAGGCTCGCGCACAAGCGCAGGCTCAGACACACCTCCTCTTTCCCCTCCATCACACACAAACACACGCACGCACGCATAAAGCCATACGCGACTCTGAGAGCATCGCTGGGTGAAGTATACAACATGTAAGGCTGCATGAAGGACGAGCGCTCAGCTCCGGGAGGCTAACGGCAGGGCTGAGGCTGCACCGCGCGGAGAGCAGGCTGCACAGACTTCACCATGTTCACCGCATTCGATCTACTCAATGGCGAGACGGTAAGGCCCCTCATTCACTCGCGCAGTCTTCATTTCCAAACTTAGCCAAAGTCATCCCCCCTTTCCCCGCGGGCTCTGTCTTGGTTTGCTTTTTTTGTTTGTTGATTATCTGCAAATGATGTCATTCCCGGCTCAAAGGCATTAGGTCAGCCACAGAGGATGGAGGGCCGTTCGTGCCGCAGCACCAAAATAATAAGGGTGTCGAAGTGCGTTAGAGCAAGTATTTGGGAACGCTTCAAGGCTCAATGCGCCTCGGTATGGCCCCATGGGGAGGTTTCAGTGAAATTGGCAGAATACAGTCGAAGTTTTTAGTTATTGTTACAAACTGCCAAGCTAATGAATATGAATTCATATTAAACTGCACGTAGAACCATATAACCTCATGCAACGAAAATGATATGCTTGCACAGGAAAACAGCCTTTGGCTCTATAAGCTATTATAACAATATCATTGGTGTATCCTTTGATATAAGGTCAATATAAAGTTGCACTTGTGTGTCACAGGTGGATTTTGCCCACACAGACAATATTAAAGCAATTCATAGTGAATGGGAGTCCATTTTTTTTTCAGACTGAAATAGTGCCCTGAGTGTGCAACTCCAGCAGTGTTAGATGGTTTCTTTGCTGCGTGCTGTAGCCATGGAGACAGTGTGTGGCATGCGGTTTTATACTTGAGCAGGAAAGTGTAGTCCCTTTATGCAAGAACATCCTTAGACCATGAGGATAAGTAGAGGAAGGAATACATGCATTTAGTTTGCCAAAGCTTCTCATCCTGGCCTCTAATTTAACACAAATGTGCTATTTTGTCTCATCTTCAGTCCTAGATCATTAACATATTAACACTTGACTTGATTTCCACAGGGACTTAAAAGTGTCTGGGGGGGTCAGCAGTGATGTCAACAGTGACGTAGACCTACTTAATTGATTCTGTTATTATATTAATCTCTTATGGCATTTTGTTGCATTGCTATTGGGACTTGTACAGCTGCTTTGCAGGACTATTTTCACAATATCTTGCAAACACATTCATATCTCCTTTAGCAACATCATTGGAGACAACGTGACGGTGAGCTATTGTTCATATCCACTGATGTATTAACGATATAGCTGTTTGAGGACAGATAGATTGTGGAAGTGAACTTCTCCCTGAATGTTCAGCCTTCACATCCTGCACCTTATTGGGCATATTTGTATGCTGTGTAATAGATTGTCTCAGTCTCATCAAGGTCCTTGCCATCTTGCTGACACCTCATTCATTTAAACCTAGAATAGGAAGATGATGGTAAGAAAGTAAGATTGATTTGAGGAACTTTTTCCCCATTTAGTGGCATTTAGTATAAACTTCAGTACCCATACAATCATCATTTACATATTCTTCACTGATGGGATGTTAATAAGGAATGTGTTCCTGCTATTGTGGCACAACTGACACAAAATGTATCGCAGTTGGTATTTATATTATAATGATTTCGGCCATCAATTATCATTAGTGACCATTAGTCCTAACAGTGATATAACAGCTGATGTCTGCCTGTGATTTTAAGAACAGCAGACTTTTGGGGAAAATATATTTTTTACAGGATTTGAAAAGACGGGGAAATTTGCTTTTGAACTACAATTTAATTCCTGAATAGATTGTTCTACAATTGTTGGATTTAGCAAGTACAATTGAAGTCTTGAATTACTTGTGCAGCTGAAACGCAGGCACTAAAAGACTTCTAAAGTATTTACTACTTCATGAAATGGGACAAAACGCTTCGTAAATCTAAAGAAAAGCCATTGAAATTGATTATACTAAATGTAGGTGATCCATCTTGACAACTGCTCTGTGATCTGGTTTTCTTTTGCAATGTTGTCACCTATTGACATTCATTCATGCATGTCTAAAAACAGTGTTTTGAAATTAAATGAACCTTCGCATACAACTAGCTGCTGTGTTTCTTTTTATTAGGAGCAGCAAAATACACGGCGGTATCTCATAATATGTATTTGGAACAAAAAAATCGAAGGAACGAGGCAAAGCAAACAATAAAAATTGTTGGTTTGTCTGTCACGGTTGGTCGTGTGTGAAAGGACTTGATATTTAGGTGTGTTGTGGAGACATGACAGGGGGATGGCTGGTCAGTCCTCTCTCATCACGATGAACAGATGGTAACTCAGCATTAGCTTGTTGGTCGGTGCCAACAAGGAAGCCCATGTGTATGTCACACGTAAATCCATTGTTGAATAATTTTGTCCATGAAAATATTTAAAGCCCTTAAAATATATACTTAAGCAGAGATTCACAGCAGTTTTCTGTATATTATTAATTTATGAGATGTAAATTATTCAAACAGTAGAAAACAGAAATGCTTTGTTGCATTGCATTTTTAAAAATTGTTAAAACAAGGACAGCTCCTTTTACATTTTGAGCTGTGTAATATAGGTCACAGGATTTAATGGTAAACCATGATATGCTGCAATTATGCAGTAAGATGAAAGATCTCAGATCATATTTTCATTAGAAATTGGTTTAAAAAGCTTTAATATTATTGTGTACGAACATGTTTAATGATTAATATACCAACCAAACAATTTTACCAAAAATTTGGAATTATGTCATATAAGTTATGTTTTGAATTTTCTTTTAATTCTTTTAAACCTTTAAACCTTCAAGTTAGCAGAGCAGGATAATGTGAAAAGTTCATTTTAGCGTACAGTGTCTCCAGTCTGGTCAAAGCCTCACATATGCTAAATTATCTCATGAGATGAACTTGGTTGGCAAATGATCTACTACATCTGTTAAATATATACTATCATCATGACAGGCATCTGTATCATGTGGTCAGGTTGTTGTACAGATTCACTTCACTGATTAAGCTTTATAGATGCTTTTTAATAAAACATATTAGAAAGTCTGTCGAGATTTGTTTCACAGACTAATCAAACGTATGCTGATCTAACTATTGCCGTAAACAACTCACTGTACATTTAATTTGCATTGAAGGGTATCTGTTTTCTTCTCTCTCTTTCTTTCCTCAGGCTGTGTTGATCTTGAATCACACTGAATGGAGAGCATTGAAGTACCTTTAAGATGACACGAACGCATCCCCCTGATATACTGGCATCAACACTATATCGGGACTTTACTCTAAATCCCATCAGCAACCACTCGATTTCTCTCCACTCCTCCCGGCAATGTGACTCGAAAATGATAGACAAACCAGAAATCATCAACAAAAGACACTGCCGTAGCTTTGACTTCATTGAGTCACTGGATGACCCGCAGTCCCTCTCTTCCTCAATGGAGTACCCTTACAAGAGGGCTGAGCATCAGACAATAAACAAAGATCAAATGTGGAATGGACTAGATCAACCGGGGCACCTTCGCTTTTCGTCTCCCGATCTGTTCAACACCAGACAGTTCCACCAGCACACCACCCAGGATAAAACCAGTCACCTTACATGGTCAGACTCTAAAAAGAGAACAAGATCTAGAAGCGCTCCAAGAATGAAGTCCACCCTCACCCCTGTGCCCATCTCAGTGTCCCCTCCAGGAGCCAGGAAGGGGAGGGATGCACCTCAGGCTGCATCAGATACCTTCAGGACTTCTGAAACACATAGAGAATCCTACTCCTCAAACAAGGCTTTTTTGAATGATGTGCATCCTATCAAACTGCAGCCTCAGACCCCCCTCTATGTCTCAGACTGTTTTGAGGAGGGTAAACCAGATAAACCAGCCATAACCCCTCATGTCAGGTGCCGTGTTGACATTAAACCAGATGCTGCTGTACTGCAGCACACATCGAGGCAGGTTCCCAATGCACGAACTGAGCATCCTTGGCAGCGATACTCCCAGGCCAGTAGCAGTAGAGGTTTGTATGTACCTCGACAGATGGTGTCCTCACCAACACCCACTCCGAGTGAATGCTACAGTGGAGATTTTAGACAAGGATACCACTATACCACCAGCATGTCTCCTATCTCATACCAGCATCTAGACATGCACAGAATGCCTTCACCAACACCACCATATCTGAGTCAAGAACAAAGAGCTTACTCAAATCCGAACATACCAACCAAGTTTTTCTATACAGAGGACCCCGTTCGGTATCAAGTCCATCCCTATTCTAGAACATACTTTCAGGATGACCGGTCCAGTCTAACCAGCCATGGTAGTACAATGACTAGTCAGTATGATCCAAGGACTCGATGGGTGCACACCCTTCCTGTCAGGTCGTATTACCCAGAAAACCTTTCTAACAGAGAGCCAGCAGACTCTGTATATAGTAGGCCTTACTCCACCAGTGAGGCAGGATCATACTTTTCTCAAACTCCACTATCTAGACCTTACTATGGAGAGGACAACCGATCCAATCCATACTATATGAGTAACTCAAGGTTGTTTTATTCCAAACCATGCTCTCCTGAGGAGCAGTACTTTCCACCAAGGCCATACCATACGGAGGGTCGTCGACGCCCTCGAATGTCACAGGCCTTTTCAGATGACTGGTATCGCTCGAGTATATCTGGTTACTCTAACCAGTCCTCTCAGCACACACCACCAAGAGTAAGGCAAGACCCCAGTATACCCCCCTGGTTTACTAACAGCTGTGTGGAGACAAGTCGATTAGGAGCAGAGGTCAGAAACCACTCCAAGTCTTGGGACAATATTCTAAATCCACGGCACGAAAAAGAGCAATCAGTGCCTCGTGGTCGAAGCTATGAGAACCTGTTTCACCAAGCAAAGCATGCAGCATCCTCTGACATACAGAGTCAACCTGTTATACTTAACCTCTCAAGTTCACCAAGACGCTATGCTGCCCTTTCACTCTCTGAAAGCTCGTTAGAGAGGGGCTCAAGCAATCCGTGGAGGAATACCAAGAGTGGGCACTGGTTTGTAACTCCTGAGATCACCATAACAGATAATGACTTATGTGCAGGCAACAAGCGGCGTGATGTACATTCTGTCAGCTGGGATACGTCGGACGGCGGTGAAAAGATACCATCTCCAAGAGTAATGCATCACAAGCAGCCACAAAATACACAGGACATAACCAAAGAGAGGAAACACAACAACTTCTCCCTCCAGCAGAGTCTCGAGCAACTTGACGAACTCTTAGCTGATTTGGTCGTTGATTACAAACCACCAACTCGCAGAAAGTCAAGCGAGGACCTTTTAGACCAGCTGAAGCATTTAATTACTGAAGATGACAACAAAGACAGAGGATCTTCTGGACTGGAAAACATAGGATGCCTGAACACACAGCTCCCCTCATCTAAATCCAGCCCTGACACAATCAAAGACCCTGATAGTGGGTGTGATGCTTTACAAAGGAGTGCAGAAGAATGTTCTCCAGACCACAGCACAGATGAGGACGACACTATGGTGTGCGCTAACAAGAAGTGCAACCGGATTGAGAGTATGTTCAATGCCTGCTTGTACTTCAAATCATGTCACAGTTGCTACACCTTTTACTGCTCACGAAACTGTCGCAGGGATGACTGGGAGATCCATAAGGAGGGCTGTCTGTACGGCCGTGTGAACAGTGTGTGTCGACACTCTCTTAAGTTCTGTAGAGAGAATACAGAGATCCACAAAGCCTTCTCTCGCGTTGCAAAAGCTGGCTATCTCTCCAGAGGGAGAGGCGTTCTCTTTCTGGGTTTTGCTAATCCGGAGACAGCTGACAACTTCCTCCAAGTTGGACTCGAGAGCCTCCTCATGTCTCCGACATACCTATCTCTCAGAGAGCTGGATGGCTTCAAGGACAACCTCGGCGAATACTGCAAGGAACTGCAGCAGGCAGGTAACGAGTATGACCCCAATGAATGTTTCCTTCTGAATGTATCCGTAGCTGTTGGTGAACTAGTGCCTAACAGACCTTCACCAAGGGTCCCAGCACCAACAGTTCGAAAATATGCAAAGGTGTCCTTGGCCTCCTCAAGCCCTGACAGAAAGGTACTAAGGAAGGAGAGTGAAATGGAAACTCTCATCCTCACTCCGCCTCCAGGCACACCGGACATTGACAAGGAGGGAGAGGAGGGCAGGAAAGCCAGAGAGGTGTGCTTTGTCAATATCCAGCGTGAGCTCAGGACCAGGGGAGTCTTCCTTCGTCACGAGTACCCCAAAATCTATAATCAGCTGTGTGAGTTTGTGGAGAGCAACAAAAGGTTCACTCCAACTACAATTTACCCATTAGATAAGAGAACAGGGAAACAGTTTATGTGCATGATCATGGCTGCGTCCGAGCCAAGAACACTGGACTGGGTTGGTACCCCTCATCTCTTGGATGATATTATATAGGACAGCACTAAATAGTTATGATAATGATGTCACCTACACTAAATGTACATACTGTAAATACATGATGTTGCAAATTGAACATTGATATGGAAATCTGTGTCTCTCCTATCTCTCTCTCGTTCTCTTATTTCTCTCTGTTGTCACACACCCACACACACACACACACACACTCACTCATACAAAGACAAACACACGTACAGTATATACTCACACTTTTAAAGGATGCCCTATGTTGTTTTTGGCTTGTTTTGATCCTGTTGCACTCAGAAGAGTTAATAGCCTGCATGTAGACTAGTCACAAGTTACCCAGGTGTTTAAGATGTGAACATGTATGATCCGTGCAGTTTCTGCAGACAGTGTATGAAGCACACAATATTTATGAAATAAACATCGCATTACCACCACATCATAGTAGGCACAGCCAGGTCTCATATTGTAACATATATCCATTTTTGATTTCTCAAAGAAATTTATATTATAACTTGTTACAGTGGTTGTAATATTACAGCTGTTTATTTGTACTTAAGTATTATTTCCGAAGTATATTCGTTGTGTGGGTACGTTTTGATTTGCCATGTTAATTATTGTTTGATAGACAAAGAAGTACAATCATACCACCTATTTGTTTTCCACTTGATTAAGAATTTTAGTTGGAGCTTATTTCATCTTGTGATAAGACTTGATGTCATTCTTGTACATATTGCTTTGTTTGAAAGTGGCCTTCAGTCGAAAAAAAATGCATTTGACACAAAGCAATGTATAGGTTTAGCTATTTCTAAAGGCTTGACAGTTCTTGACTTAGGTTGTTTGAACTACCATTGTAAATGAACAATTATTTTGCTCAAAGCATGTTATTTATATTCAGGTATTTTAATATGGATATTGCTTATAATTATATTTATGTTAATGAGGTACCATTTGATGCTTAGACATGTAAGAGGTATATATATATATATATTGAATATTAGATAATTTGAACATCATGACCTTTCGACCTTATTGTAACTAATACCACAGTATGTTCTTCAACAATATGCAATAAAAGAGCAACCTTAATATCTATATTGTAAAATCCTATTTTATTATTAATATTGAATGATTCCCTGGAGCCAAGAGCTGCAAAGACCTTGTTTGCACTAAAATATAAATTATAAAATAAGAATGTTCCTAACACAGCTGCAGCACTGAACCCAGATGTGATGATATGCCTGCTTCCATTGCCATTGTTGACTAATCTAAGGTTGCTCTTTTACTTGATTATATATCTTTGTGAGAGACCTTCCTTAACTTTCTATTTTGTGATGTTTATAACTCATATATAAATATAGAATAAATGGAATTTAACAAGTGACTTTGTGACTTTGTATTTATCTTCTTGGGTACTCCTTATTAGGCAATTGCAGTGTAAAATAAGAAGGTCCCCATCAATTAGATTGACATTGATCAGCATGTCTGAAGACATCAGCCGCCTGTCCCTTTCCTTCTTCAGCTATGCTTCAGTTTTCCTACATGGTTTTATGACACACATGCAGGAGTATTCACACAAGAAAAATATGAAAAAAGCCCTTCCCATAGTTAAACCCCAAATCAAAAATGTCCTCTTATCTTTAGTGCTATTTATCAATCTAGATTGTTTTGGTGTGAGTTGCTATAGTTTTGGAGATATCGGCCGTAGAGATGTCCTCCTCCAATATAATGGGACTATATGGCACTATAGGCTTGTGGTGCAAAAAAACGTTTTGGGAAAAACTCAACAGCAATGTCCCTTTTAACAGAAATCATGACCCGGTTAAAAGGTAATCCACAGACCTTGTGAGCTGTTTCATGTAGGAACTATTTACTTTCAGCCATAGTTCCGATTACACTGCTCTCAACAATGTCTGTGGATTATCTTGAGTAGGAAGGTCATGATTTCTTGATAAATAGCACGAGGCAAACAATAGCACAAGGCAAACAAAGTACATTGACATGACTAAATGATGAATACTTGGAGTTTGTCATATATATATTATACAGCATATATATACGGTATATACAGTATATATATATATTATGACTTGAGTTTGAAATTGGCTGATTCTTGGCGATATCCTCATCCGTATCCTCTCTTTATTTTTTCAATGTTTTCTTTTTTTAAATATACTAATGTGGTATAACATGTCTGATTTGAGTTACTCTAACAGGCAGTTGACTCAAGGATTTTCCTGAGGTGTCCTTCTTCTTTGATATTAGACCACCACCTAGTGGAAGAATACATGTATTCGTTTTTCTTCACCCCCATTTGAGCAGCACTAAACCTAGATCATATGTACGTCAGCGCATGTTAGTGTAGCTGTAGCCACACTATTTACTGGCTCAGTGTGTGTTTTTATTCTTCATTAACCGGCTTATTTTTCTGGAATTATCTCATCTTGGCTCTCTGCAACAACTCTAAATCCAGCAAAGTACAATAAATAGTTACCATATGTTGCCATATTAATCCATCTTTATATATGCAGAACATTTGAAAACACATTACAATGGCACTGCACCGCACACAAAAATAAAAACCTAGAATTCAGTCAAGGAATCAATTTGTTAAATGGACACACACAAGCAAATCAGGGAGAATTCATAAATCATAAACTATTCTAACAAATTAGATTTCAGTCAGATGTAAAATCCAGAGAGCGGATGAGCTATTGTTCTTTTCAGTTTTTCACTATGGGATGTGGCCCCTGATCTCTTGATCTTAAGCATTTATTTCCTTTTTTGTCTAATCTGAGTGATTGCAACATCACAGTGTATGTACGTTTTCACTATCATTTGCCTTATACTGTTTTATTTCCCCTGTATATTCAGACTGGACAAAGATACAAGTGCTATTAGGAAACCAACTTTTTTTTTTTTTTTTACAAATTAAATAAAATTAAACATTAATTCAGTGCAACAAAATTACCTCTGTGTCACAGGATCCAGACAGATTGACACTCAGGTATTTACAGGATTTGAAGCCAAAAATCTCCAAAAAAGTGACATTCTGGAGAGAATATGAAGGACACAATACCGCTATCATGACGAGGATATCAACAGGAATTACAATTGTGTTTGTTATCCAGTAAGATATGACATATAGCTTGTGAATCAGAAAATCCACAAATGTTTGGTTGTAGTATGTCTGACTTGTTTTCCATTTTAAACTGCGGTAGGATTTGTCAGAAATTGCACAAACTATTGTAACAGACACATTATCATGTGTAGGCCTGTAGGTGGAAAAGCTTCCTTTAACAAGCCTTTGCGCATGCGGGGTGCGCATGTCTCCTCGTGATGACAGCAAATGACAGCACTGTTCGCTCCTGCAGAAGCCAGTGTGAGACGGCTAACACACAATTCCTCTGACTCGAGAAATCTTTTGATCGGCCGTGTTTAGAGAAATAGCGAACAACCGGTAAACGCTAACAACAGTCGGTAAGTTGCTGAATTTACGTTCGCATGTTTTGTTGATCAGATTTGGACACGGAGGAGCTTGCAGCCTACAGCTAAGCTAACGTAGCTAACTAGCTTAATCGTTAGCTCACCCTGCTTGACTAGCAAGACGAGTTCAACTTGGTTAACAACGTTAGCAGGCTACTGCTACAGGGTTAGCCAGCTCACCAGGTTTCTGTCTGTGCTCCTTCCGAAATCAGTGCAAACATAAGCCCGTCTTGACTTGTGACAGTGTAGCTAACACCTGGGTGTCCTGGGTTGTGTCAGTTTCCGTCATGGCATTTCTCGTTAGTTGACCTAATAAATACGTGGGTTATTTGATATGTTTCTCGGCTCGCCTGACATTACCTTAACCTAACCCATCTCGATGTATTGGCTAGTAAATTACCAAATCAAGGACAGTCTAAACGTGCATCTTAACGTTAGCACATGGAAATGTTTTAGCTTTAGTGTCAAGTGTGCCCACAGCCACCCTCTGAGCCTGTGACGGTAGTGTCTAGCTAAAGTTGTAGCCTAATAACATAACCACTAGGACAGTATTTGTATCGTTAGGCTTGTAAGGCCATGGGATATTATACCGTGCTGCCTTTTAACATGATCAATGTTTTAATGCTGGTTATTACCCATAACTCGTTGTAGCAAAGAGGGAATTATCTCCCCATTTTGTCCAATGTTACTGTAGTAATTAGTCAAAGATGAACATAAGTCTCGTCTTATTAATAAGGTAAAGTGGTAAACATTTGCCAGACAAAATGTGTCTATAAAAGACCAAAATCGGTGTACTTGTGACTTAAAGCTTACCTGATAAATTATGGAATATAATATTACAACATAAATATACAGTCTTTACCTCCCTCTTAATAACTGCTGTCATAGTACACTGATCCTGAATTATCCTAGCTCCGTATTCGCTTACTTCAAACATTACTACCTGGTGTCAAATGCCACCTCACCTTACACAGCAAAACAAGCCTTTTAAAAGCGTCGGAAGTCAGTTTCAGTGACTCACGTTGTTGTGTAAATAAGTCTTAATCAGCTCTGTTGATTAAAGTGTGACGAAGGGATCACACGCTTGTTGCTTTGCAACTGGATTTATTATAATTCATTACTTAGTAGGTTCATCTTTACTTGTCGGATGACTACAATACTGAAAGTTTAGAAGATAACTAACAATAATTTCAGTTAATGCAGATGACAATACATACTAAACTATATACAATTTGTAACAATCTGCAGTCACTGAAGGAGACGACTAAAATGTTGTGTAGGTTAAGAGGATGTTAAACTGCTGAGCTGGTGAATGGTGTGTGTGTATATATATATATATATATATATATACACACACACACACACACATTTGTGCTGTTTGCTTCACTTTGTCATGACAGCTGCTGTGCATCTCAAGAATGTTGGTTTGGGCAAAATGTTTTAGATTGAAGGTCTTGGGCAACACCACATGGTTTGACCCACTTTCATGGTTTGACCCACCTTCATGGGTCTCTCAGAAGGCCAGAAAGAGGCTGAATATGCATATCTTGCCCAATTGAGAGGGTATGTCCTCACTGAGACCAAAACTAATGTGCATGCTGTTGCTCCTCATCTACTGTCCAAATCAACAACTTCTTATTGTCAGAAGTTGCAGTCAAGATGGCAGATAAAGTGACATCCCCTGTGGTAAACTGGGTTAATTCCATGACACCTAAGTCGACAGTACAAGTTGTAACATTTAACATCAGCACCTGACTGGTATTCTAAACAGTGATCTATGTTTATGGTATATACTGTTTATCCATACAACGTCCATATAACACCCTGTAATTGACTAAATATCCAGGCTGATAACAATTACAAACAGTGGAGGTTTTTTCAGGAACTCCAGCTTGAACATTGTTTTCTCGACTGAATGTGGAGGAGCAACATGAAACCTTTCATAGTGTGTTTGGTATGAAAACATGGATTTAGCAAGACTCTGCCCCTCAATTGGGACATTCTGTGTATTGTGTGCATTTCTCTTTTTGGCACCACTACGGCATGTTGTCTTTGAGCCGGAGGACATTGTGAAACATTCCCTTGGTTGTGCTGGCCATGCGGGTAGAGAAGCTAGTGTTGTGGCCAGAAAGTTGCTTCCGCGATCCACAGGTTAAATCTGAGTGGGTGCAGTGATAGAATAATGCGTGCTTCCCCAGCACCCGAACTAGTGGTGCAACGGATCATACAACTCTCGTTTCGGATCGTATCAGGAATCGCAGATACAGATCCCTTTTGTGATTTGATCATAGCAGCTGGTCTACAAGGCTTATTTTTTGTGGCACTATACCAAAAATCATTTAAACCGTTTTCTAGTCCGTGTAAACCATCAAAAACTCTAAATTCTGTCCTTTGCCTTTGTTATAGTAATTTATAGTTTTTTTTTCTTCTGCATGAAAAACACACAATTCGAATGATGAGGAAATAAAAGTTTGTATTTTAGTAGTTTTAATGATGCACTATAAGCTGCTTAGAGCCCGTGTAAATGTGTCATATTTGCCTCTCTAATATTCATTTATGTTGTGAAACCATCTTCAAACAACTGGATTTATTCAAGTTTCTCACCAACACTGCATTTTACGAGATTACATTTGAACACATAACAATATAATTTACCTTGGCCCAAAACTAAATTAGAGCCTGAATGCATCATAATGTGCGCTAGCGATGCTGCCACAGTGCTATCAATTTAAACACAAATTGGTTATTTACAATGTAACATTTTTAGAGATCGCTGACTAGAAAAGTATGAAAGCCGATTTCCTGATCGCATATTTTACTGAATATTGGCGGATAACGATCGGCCACTAACTCAAACCGACTGGTGGGAAAGGTCACTCCTAAATCTCATGTACTTGGTGTACAGTATCGGCTTGCTGAGCGGTGTGAGAAATTATCTGAAAGGGAAGTGTGAAGAGGATGTTTGCTCAGAAACATGAACACCTTTTGTAGAATATGAAACCTTTTGAAGATCTATAAATAGCACTTTGTGTGTGTGTGTGTGTGTCTCTCTGTGTGTCTGTGGGAAGAGTGGGCTGTTTTCCAAACACCTTTGCTCAGGTGCTGTGATATTCACTTCAAAAAGTAGTGTTGTTATTTAGCTTTCACATTTTTAGAATTATTTAGAATTTTGAAACTTTGTCATCAGATAACTGAAGCGGTTGGACTTGCCTTGGTAATTTAAATCATCAATTTTTTTCTCTGCCCTGCCTCTTACGACTTGTTTTAATTTGAGTGCTGGTGTAATGGATGATGACTGGTCCTCTTGTCACGATGTTAACAGTATTCAGTGACTGTACTGCCACAACTACTGTCAGCTTTCCCTCACAGTCTGTTGTTGGGTTTCTCTTCTGCTTTAGAGTTCCTCAGTGAGCTCCATGCCTGACTCACCAGGTGGCTTTATGCAGTGTGTTGTGTTGGAGCTGACTGGCACAGGAGGCCATGACAAATGGCAGTTAACCGCACTGCTACCCACTCGATAGCATAGTTGTTTTTTCACTTCCTTCCAAGTATGTGAGGAATGTGCTTATTTAAGAACATGACTGAATACGTGGAAGTGCACCCTGAGTGTACTCATCAACCAGTTACCTGTCAATGGAAACAAAATAAAACCTCAGAAGATGCACCTTTCTTGTCTGCCCTCCAGATCTATGAATCCAGAAAGGTCTTCACTTCAGATGACTCTTCAATAACGTACAGCCCCCACCAAGTGGTTAGTTTTAGCACCAAAAACTACTATAAAAACTGTTGATTCATCGTTTCAGTCATTTTTGAAGCACAAATGCCAAAATGTTACCGTTAAGTGCCTCTCAAATTTGAATATTTGCTGGATCTCTTTGTATGGTAGTTCATCATTTTGGGTTTTCGGACTGTTGATCGGAACAAAAAGCACTTTGAAGACCTTGAGCTTGGGGAAAATGTGATGGGCATTTATTATTTTACTAATTTCTGACATTAAGACAACAATTAGTCGATCAATAATGAAAATGAGCGATTCGATAATGAAAATAATCATTAGTTGCAGCCCAAGGTAAAACCTAACTCATGTTGCCACCACTCAATACATAACATGACTTTAAAAGCTGCTCTACAAATGTCCAGATTGGGAAACAACTTAACAGTTATTGTGAAAGCTTTCCTTTACTTTCACCGTATTTAATACACATTAATAACAAAAATATTATTGCCTATAAGTGGAATATATTTGTTGAAGAACCAGGCGGCAACCTCCAGTTCTGTCGAGTGAAGCCGATGTGAGAGTGTCCTAAAACTTGCATTCTCTCTGCTGACCAGCAGGGGGCGACTATTCCGGTTGCAAAAATAAGTCAGATTGTTTGGAAGTCTATGAGAAGATGGCCCTACTTCTCACTTGATTTATTACCTCAGTAAACATCGCTAGTTTAAGTCTTCTTCAATACAGCATGATGTTCATTTAGTAACTTATGGTCCCATTTAGAGTCAAATACACCAAAAAGCAGGGTATGCTTTAGGGCGGGCTTACTGTGATTGACAGGTCGCTGCCGCTACCCAGAGCCGTGTACCAACATGGCTACGGACATAATCCAAGATGGCGGCGGCAAAATCGCCGAACTCGAGGCTTCAAAGTGGTAGTCCACAAACCAATGGGTGACGTCGCGATGACTACGTTCCACTTCTTATATACAGTCTATGTGACGAGCCAGCACTTAGAAGTAATAGTGAACTGTTTGTTGTTTAGTAGTCTAAATGTTTTTGTAGACTACTGCGGCTTATAAATGCTAAATAAGTGACTTTTATGTGAAGTGTTGCGGTTATTTTCATTATCCAGTTAGTTATTGATTTCTTTTCAACTATTTGTTTGGTCTTAAAATCTTAAAAAATACTGCAAATCACAAGTGCCTTCAAAAGTAAATATTTAATATATTTCCTGATAATTGACAAAGTGAATAATTGCTTGTGAGATTGTTTGTTGATCTATTGCAGCACCCAGGAGGCTATTTTGTTTCTCATGTGATAACGATCAGTTGTGTCTTGTGAAGAAATAAATCACATACTGAATGTTTGTTTGTGGTATTTCATTAAAATGATCTTTTAAGTTGACCTGTTCTTTACAAAAAAATTTAAATTGATCACAGTGATCGGAGATCAGTAATAACTTTGTATTTACCGTGGTTTACCCAGGGAGTTCAATGTGGAGGCTATCATTATGTATTTTAAATCTGTATAACCAATTTGATTTGTCACACATCAACACTAGCGCTGTGGTTGTCTGTTAGCTTGTGAACAATGGCCCTGCCTTGCAGTCATTCCCACTCTGAGGCCGTTTTCTCCAGTCTCGTCTCATTCTCCTCCCAGAACCATAACTCCACTGTTAAATCTGTCTTTGCTGTGTTTGCAACCAGCCACAAAGAGGCTTTTGTGAGTATGATTCACCAAGAAATCATTCAAATGTCATGCCCTCAGCTTGGTTTGTATGTCTTGGCTGTGTATATCTGGAAAAAGGGAGAGGGATTTGCATATTCAGCTGTTTGGCGTCTGCTGAAGCTTGTGAAATGCGTGCTTTTGTTGTTGTCATTGGGCCAGCGTGTGAAGCACATGGAATGCAAATGATCACTTCACTTGCGTGACGGGAGCATCATGTATGAGCTAGCGTTCAGCCAGCCTTTACAGAAAAGGGAACCACTTCCTGCTTCTCTTCTAAATGCAGTTACTTTTAAATGCAGCGTAGCTCAAATACAGAAGACTGATACTGTTTGAGAGGTTGGGCAAGTTAGACTACTATAGTAGCCTAAATGTCAACAACTTTCTAGGGTTCATTGGAGTGCTTGGTGACGGAAAAATACACATGCTGGACAGTCCCACAACAGAACAAAACACCTGACATTTATTTTTCTTGCTAATGTGACTTTGATCCAACATTTGATGAAAGGTTATTTGAGCTTTTCATCATTTTCAGTACCACGTATTCGCCTATTTTACCCTTTTTTTTCCCAGATCATTTACCTCTCTGCTAGTGTGAGCTGGTGAAGATGGTGAAGCCAGACATCCACACTCTGGCCCACCACCTGAAGCAGGAGCGGCTGTACGTGGCATCGGAGAAGCAGCTGATCCAGAGGCTCAACAGTGACGTACTGAAGACGGCTGAGCGGCTGTACCGGGCCGCATGGATCGCCAAGCAGCAGAGGATCAACCTCGATCGGCTCATTCTCACCAGGTCAGACCTGCCATCATCATTCACTCGGGGCCTTTTAAAAAGGAATAGATCAACCTTTTGGGAAATATGCTTTCAAAAAAGTGAGATGAGAAGATGGATTTTCACGTCGTGTCCGTGCATAAAGTACAGAGCTGTAGCCAGGTTGTGATTAGCCTTGCTTACCATAAACATTTGAGTCAGGTGGCTAACAGTTAGCCTGTCTCTCTAAGGTTAAAAAATATAAATATAAAATACCTTTTTAAAAGTCATTGATGTCAACTGAAAGCAGTTTTTAATGAAAGACAGCAATATACAGTAAAATACTGGTAAATCCTTAATCTTCTCCTTAATCACTACTAAATTCAAATGCTACAAAGTGTTTAAAATTTAAGGATGTGGTGAGCATTTTCGAGAGATGCATCGATACTGATATTCGATATCGGTCGATACTCATTCAAATAAGTGAATCAGGTATCGGTGACAATGTGGCGATCTGAAAACTCTATTGTGCTGATAAGATCAATTTTGATACTGTATGCTGTTGTTGTGTGCGCTTGGCCCCGTCACAACAGTTTAGATCAGCTGTCAGTTGGAGCCTGCAGATCAAGCGAGACCTTGATCTTTGAGCATACAATCGAATGCTTCGACTTGATTGTATGTCAGTCAGAAGAAGGTTGGATGATGTGTCGTCTACCACGTAGAAAAGCTGTGATAAACCCATTTATACCTGCCGTGGATGTAAGTGGGGTGAGATGTAGTTGTCTTAGTGAGAGGGAATTAGAGTATATACTGATTGTGTTTGTTGGTACACAAGGTTTTATATGTTGGGACATTAGTAATAATGAAACAACTCTGTTCTACAGTGCGGAGGCCTCTCCGGCTGAATGCTGCCAACATGCCAAAATGCTGGAAGACACACAGTTCATTGATGGCTACAAGACTCTGGGCTTCCAGGAGACGATCTATGGCGAGTTCGTGGCCAGGTTAAGGGAGAACCCGAGACTGGTGGCTTCCTGCCTGGTGGCAGGAGAGAGGCTGAACCAGGAGCACACCCAGGGGGTCACCTATACAGTCTTCACCTCACTTTATGGCAACTGTATCATGCAGGAGGATGAGAGCTACCTGCTACAGGTCAGTCAGCCCGTACCCATCTCTAGTGTTACGCATTTGTGAAACAATTTTAAAGCCTCAAAGTAACGTGTTTTGCTCTGGTGCACCTATCTTTCTTGCCGACTCGCAGGTGTTGAGATATCTGGTTGAGTTCGAGCTGAAGGAGAGTGACAACCCTCGCCGCCTTCTGCGACGGGGAACCTGTGCATTCAGCATCCTTTTCAAGCTCTTCTCCGAGGGCCTGTACTCAGCCAAGCTCTTCCTCACCGCCACCCTCCACGAACCCATTATGCAGCTGCTGGTGGAAGATGAAGACCACCTGGAGATCGACCCAGCCAAGGTGACGGAGCGCCTCACTCCGGCCCAGCAGGAACGCTTTGGAGAGAAGGGCTCCGAGGACTACAAACAGAGGGTGCAGGCAGCTGTGGAGGACAATGAAGCCAAGCTGGTAGCTCTGGTCAACAAGTTTATCGGGTACCTGAAGCAGAACACCTACTGCTTTCCCCACAGCCTGCGCTGGATTGTGTCGCAGATGTACAAGACTTTGTCATGTTTGGAGCGTCTCGAGGTGGGCGAGGTGCGCACCATGTGCACAGACCTGCTGCTGACCTGCTTCATCTGCCCGGCTATAGTTAACCCAGAGCAGTATGGTATCATCTCAGACGCCCCCATCAATGAAGTGGCCCGCTTCAACCTAATGCAGGTTAGTGGCACAGCGAGTCATCCTGTTGACACATCAAACATGTGGGAGGCATTCTACAGTAAAGAGTCATGTTGCATGTTTTTGTCGTTTACACAGGTGGGGCAGCTTTTGCAGCAGTTGGCCATGACCGATGATGATGCAGACCCGAGGCGGAAAAGCAGTTTGTCCAAATTTGATAAGGTTTGTGAACCATAGTAATGGTTCGTTAATTCCAGCCCGAGCGCTGCATATTTCTCCTCGTACTAATTTATGCCTCTTCGTCTCTGGCTGCAGAGTTGTGTCGCTGCCTTTCTGGATGTGGTGATTGGAGGAAGAGCAGTCGAGACCCCACCCATGTCCTCGATGAACCTTCTTGAAGGCCTCAGTAGGACTGCGGTCTATATTTCACATAATCAGCTGCTCGTGCTGGTAGGCTCTTTTGCAATTGATATCCACATGTGTCCTAAGCTACCATTTTGAAGTTTTAGTCTTTATGTACTGCCACCCTGTTGCAGGGTTGAACTTTAGATCTAGGCATTCTAATGTTTCTAGGTACTCCCTACAGACAGGCTAATTTGACTTTCTGCATGCATTTACAATTACTTCAAAATGTTCCAATGCAGAGTTACAGGCGCCGGACAAAATAACATACAAATGTGTGCAGTAAACATCCTTCTGGAGATGATAAGCATGTTTGTCTTTTTTTGTGAGACTAGGGATGTTGATTAAAGCGTTAATTATTCAGGCAGTTTGTAGTAGTTGTTGGGCAAATATCTTGTTCGTGCACATGTCTTCCAGTCAGTTTAGTTTGTGGTTTCTGTTTCACCAATTGCAGCAAACAAAGCAGAAATTTGTCTGGAGGGAAAGCTCATGCATTAACCTGCCTCATGACTCAGTGTGACTTCAGTGTACAACATGTTTTTCAATACATTATGTCGGGACATAAACATGGTTTATTTGTGTTTGTTCTTTCCTTCCATTCAAAATGACCTTTGACATGTTGTACCAGACACAGTTTAGGTTCACTCAGACTCCTTACACCCTTCCTCAGAATAACTCTTGACTTCTAATGACTGATTTATGGTCTCAATAATAACGTTTCTCACTTCCCCGATAGGTGGACTTTGTGCGTAACGTGATGGCAGGGGACCACCTTCGGGAGGAGGATCACATGGCTCTGGAGACCCTTGTTGCCAACGTGCCCCAGTCTCGAACTGTGAAGAGCAACAGTCTGGAGCTCACTCCCTCCAACACCCCCCAGCTCTCCCCAGCTACCACTCCTGCCAACAAGAAGAACAGACTCCCCATAGGTACCTCCGCCTCTGTGTCACTGCCACTTTTTATAGAGTTGACGTATTGATGTGCTCAAAGTGACGCAACCTCTTGTAATTTCCTGGTATGAGACATTTTGCTTTATAGGAATATCCCAATTTGAAACTCGAACTGGAAGATGAAAGCATAATATTTTGCCTAATGAGAAGCCTAATAAACAAGTAGAGTTGAGTGGTGATGACTGGTGAAAGGCCTGTGTTTTATAGGAAGCTAATGAGCTTCTTCTCAGCTTGCTATGAAGATAATTAGCATGGCCTGGATTGAGGCTCAATTACAGAAATGACAACCAATTAAATTACCAAATATAAATGAACTAATTTTAATTGGAATGGATGGAAAAGATGCATAGACTACCTTCATTAGCATACTCATGACAAATGATGCTGTAGCAACTCCCCCTTAATTAGAACTGAACCACTAGTGCTTGCTACTCTGAGATATGACGTTTATACGCACGGTCTTGAGTTGATACTTGTGAGATGTACTCTGTATTCTTTCTTCAACCCCCTACTTTGTCCTCTTCCTTTCCTCCTGTGCTGCCACTGAATGACCAGGACAACACTTAGCCGCTATAACATCCTGGGACCCCACAACCACCGCTCTGTCTGCTCACATTCCATTAGTAGCCCCTTTTGGTGGGTAGCCCGTCAGTCGTGTTAGGGTTGGAGAGGACCTAACTCATGCAACTGTTTTCTCTCCAACTTGCGTGTTAGATAACACTCGCGTAGTTCATGCGCTCAACGGCACAGTAACCTTCCCGCCTCGCCGCTGTTGCATAGCGCTGCTGCTGTCGTCCATGTGCTCTCACCATGCTTGCATTGCCTCGCACAGTGCTTTTGCTCATTATTAGAGCTACAATGTTTTTCAACTCGTTTAGTTTTCTACGTTTTTTTTTTCCCCCCCCTTTTTGCGTCCTCATTCAGCGGATTATGGCTTTTCATTACAAGGTAGAGTGGGAACAATATCTATCTTTCACCTTTCCTCCTTCTGGCCTCTGCCTAAGTTGTGGTCAAAATAAAAGAGACACTCGCGCAATTACTTCCCACAATAATTGTAGCTCTGTGGTGGTGTGGTTGTGTTCTTAATATAACATATGGCATCCTCTCATGTCAGATAAAGTAAGAGTAAAACAAACTATAGTGATAATATCAAGGATTATATTGGTTTCTTTGTGTTTTTAAATGAATTGGAGGACGTATAGTGTTTCATTTTCAGATCTCTTAAAAATTCTCAACTGAGATAATGTTGTTATTCAAGAACGTGGGATACAACCAGCATACTTTTCATGTTCCTCAAATAGTTTTATCCCAATACATACTTTGATGGAAGCATTGTTCATAAAAAACGTTATTGAGAAGGGAAAACAATTCAGGATGGGTGTAATGTTGTAAATGATCTTATGATTGAGTACCAGACCCCCTCCCCCCCCAGGCAAATTCAGAACCCCAGTGAACTTGTATGGGAACTGGTCCTGTACTTGGTTGTTCTTTTTAAATATATCTGGTGGATGGAGCTACATAATCAATGCTGCACAGCGTACAAAAGCTCCAGAAACAGAGAGCTGAAATATGTCAGACTTGTCTTCAGAGTGGTATGAATATCATGTGCAGCTTAAGTGTTTCATTATGTTAGGCGTGCCATTGCTATCCTAAAAGACATTGTGAAAGCACATCACTTGGTATTTCAACATGCACAGAATACCATGTTCGAGCGCAGGACATCACAAATGATATCGATAGTGAACATCGTGTACAGTGTTTTAGAATGTCTATATTCTAGCGTTGCGAAAATCATTTTGTTATAAAAACTATGCCTTTTGTTTTTGTATCAGCTTAACCAATGAGCCTTTTAATTAGTCTTTATTATTAACTATCTAACATCTAAATACGATACATACGTTTGTCTTTAATGTCACCAACGTATAGCTACATAAAGCAATAATTGGAAATCAATCAAAAGGTTATTTTGACGTTTTCTTTGTGAAACTGATAAGTCATTATGATTTTACAGCTCATTTGCAAATCATTCTCATTACTTATGAATTTAGCATTGGTGTGACATCCCAGATGAGTTAGTTCTCCAGTTTCAAGCTTTAGGCTCGAGCTGTTCATTTTCACGAATAATGTTTGGTTGCTTATGGAAATATTACAGTGGTTTCCCTACTAATTCCCTCCAACCCACCAACCAGCAGCTGCCCGTAGCCGCAGCCGTACCAACCTCGCCCAGGAGGGGGAGGCAGAGGCCAGCTCCCAGGAGTCCCTGCAGGAGCTGATGCCAGAGGAGGTGCTCGTGATTTCACTAGGAACGGGTCCTCAGTCTGTCCCTGGGATGATGTCAGAGAATGAGGTAATGTGACTTGAATTAATGTACTCATTTGCAGGAGAGATGATGATGTGATAAATTCAATACCATATCTTTTCCTGTCACTGAAGGGGAACACGACTTCTCAGTCGATGGCATGCATTATGCGGCGCTTTGTGTGTGCTTGCAATGTTACGCAGTTGTTAGGAAACCTTGTATCGCATGTATAACTAACTCCCTTAACTGTCTCTTGCTGTCTTTAAATGAGATAATGTCGCTAACAAGAATGACTCAAAGCATGTTCGTAACAAACACAAGATATATATGTGATCTATTTTCATCCACTAGGTTTTGAACCTGCAGATGGCTGATGGGGCCCAGGGGGAGGGCCATGCTGATGATACTAAGCTGCACGGTAAACCAGACAAAACCCTTCGCTTCTCCCTCTGCAGTGACAACTTGGAAGGCATCTCAGAGGGTCAGTCTGCAGTCTGAAGACGCATAAAGCTACACAAACAATTATCAAACAAACTATTACCTTGTGCATGTTTTTATTTATGATTTTTATTTATTTTTTTACCACAGGTCCATCCAATCGTTCTAACTCCGTGTCCTCTCTGGACCTGGAGGGAGAGTCTGTTTCTGAGCTGGGAGCCGGACCATCAGGGAGCAACGGGGTGGAAGCTCTTCAGCTTTTGGAGCATGAACAGGGTCTGTGTATATTTCTGTATGCTGCTAAAAGGCTATGTTGGGTGTATAAATATATATTCTTCAGATACAGCAAATTTGTAAACAGACAAAAGATAAGAAAGCTTACAGATGAAAGTCCTTCATGAGCAAGCCCTGTCTAACATACGTGCGTGTTCCCTTCAGCCACCACTCAGGACAACCTGGATGACAAACTGCGCAAGTTTGAGATCAGGGACATGATGGGTCTGACGGATGATCGGGACATCTCCGAGACGGTCAGCGAAACCTGGAGCACCGATGTGCTCGGCAGTGACTTTGACCCCAACATGGATGAAGATCGGCTGCAGGAAATAGCAGGTTGGGCTCGGCTTATTTAACTTACTTTACTTCCTGCATCAGTAAGCACATTGTTTGATCTACACAGCCTACGTGATCGTTGCCTTTTTATGAGATGAATTCGCCACATGAAGGGATCTTCCCTGACTGTTGATTAAGTAGCGTTAGGGAAATGTCATCACCTTGTGGTATGCGGGTGAAATAGCATCGCAAAGCAGGTCATCGATTCACCTCAGGTTCTATGAAGAAATGCACCACATGCCTTGTGGCACTGCGTTTACACTTTCTCATGAGTTTTGTTTGATCTAAAAAATTATTTGAATTGCATTTCAGTAGCTAAGACGCATAAATAAATGTGATCTGAAAGAGATGATGTAGGCCAGTGTTTCTAGTTGTTTTCATCGACATGGTTTAATACAATGTTATGTATTTCGTGTTGCGGGAGGTGTATGAAATTTTTCTTTTTGCAGTTGAATTTCCTGTCTCACTGCCAAATCGCAACTTTAAACAATGCTTAGGATGAGTAATACAGTTGCAGTATATTTCAGTTTTTCATACCTTTTTTAATTATAGAAAAAAAACTAAATTAAATTGTGATAATAACTGAGGATGAAGCAGAAATTACCAATTTCATACTATTTGTCTGTTTTTATTCTGCTGCCACTGACTTTTATTTTTCAATCTTCCAATTGATAAAATAGGCCAATGAAGTGGACGCATAAACATAGAAAATGGAAAACAAGTTATAGTCAAAGTGTCTCTGGAAGTAAATCCTGAAGTTTGCACAATCACAGTAGCTACTAAGTACATGCGTAATCATAACATGCTGATCTACTGTATAAGATAAACATCTTCAGTGGAGAGTTATTCAGATCCTCCTGTCTCCTCTGCCTCACTCTTGTTCTTCACAGCCTTCCCCCTGCCCATCTCTCTCTCCCTCTCCCCGTCTGTCTCTCTGACATTCACTCAGTCCCTGCAGTCTTATTGACCTTGGTTCCTTCTCATTTGCATCCACCATTTTTCATTCTTCGGAATATGGCGTTGGGGGACTTTTCCATCATTAAGTGAATTTACAGCAATTTCCTTATGTGTTTTCTCCAAGGGATTGGGTTATGAGATGCACATTAAATATCCATTAATACCTCATTATCCCACTGATAAGATTACCATGATAATGAGGCAGAAATTCTAATTGTTTCACTTCTTGTTGTGCCACTCATTTAATCATCCACCTGAAAGACAAGTACTCTGCGCCCCTACCTTGAAGACTGTAAACACGGACAGCGGGATAGTGCTCTCCCACCGCCAATGAGAGCCCTGCCCCCGCCAACATCAGAACACACTGTTGCCCGGGTGCTGGCATGCATGCCTGCTCATGGTGTGTGTGTGTGTGTGCCGTGAAGTGGAAGCGTGACATACCAGGGGGTGTGGCTACCACAGGTCGACTTTTTGATATTGAGCCTTGGCCACTGACTCCCACTCACACCTGCTAGCTCCTCCGCATTCTTCCGCCTTGTTAAGCCGCGGCTTCCCAAATGGAGATGGAGGGACGCCGTGCTGAGGACATGGTGGGCTAAGCGGTAATTTGGTTGTGAGTAATGCTAGGCTTAATCAACGGCTCAAAGTCATGGGCCGGGGGGGCAGGGTGAGATATTACCATTAACCTCTGACCTTTGGCACAGTGGTATATGTGCCGGTGGGTCCCAGCATGAAATGCACATGACCTCCAACTCTCTCTGTGTCTCTGTATGCAAAGCTCACTGTCTTTGAAGCCCCATCCACACAACATTCAGAGAGCGTTTTCTAGTGTTTTTGCTTATCTCAGGACATTTCACAGTGTTGTTTAAAAGTCAGAGCTGAAGGCAAAACACTAAAAGTGATGAAACAGGTTTTATTTAAGAGATTACATGTGAAGCCAATACATTCGGCACCATACAGTGCTGAGACGAATTACTTGTTAAATTGATCAGTTGATTAAAAGATAAAAAGGTATGGATTAGTTATTTCAGTTATTCTTCTGGTCCCAGCGCTCATGTGAGGATTTTCTACTTTCCTTCTGTTTTTATATCATTGTAAATTTGATATCTTTGAGTTTTGAACAGTTTCAGTCAAAATAACTATTTTAAGATTTCACTTAGAATTTTTTTTACTATTTATTTAATCATAATTATATGGCCATAATGATTCATTTGTAAAAAAAAAAAAAAATTACTGATAAATCAGTTAATAATAATTAGTGGCATCCTTAGTACTATATTGAATATTTTAAGGAATGGAACGGAATGGAAGTATGAACATGCACGCAACTCAAAAATGTCTACCTCTGAAGTGGTATTCTCAATACGATACATCAGAACTAATTACAGACTATGAATCAACACAACCAGTAGAGGCTTGGTAAAGTACAAAAAGGTGCCTTCGAGATGACTTTGTGACGATAGAGGTGACTTCTTACTTAAAGCTGCTTCATGCTGTGGACGTCTCTTCCCCTCTGTGCTCCCAGGGGCAGCTGCGGAGAACATGCTCGGCAGCCTGCTGTGTCTTCCTGGCTCGGGTTCAGTGCTGCTGGACCCCTACGGCTCCACCATCTCGGAGACCACAAGCGAGGCTTGGAGCGTGGAAGTCCTTCCCAGTGACTCAGGTAGGGAGCCAGGTTTGTTCTGTTCAACTGTTTGCTTTGGTTGTAGTCTCGATTCTTACACTTCATCTCCGTGACGGTCTCACATGTGTGCTTGCATATGCACGTGTGTCTTTGCGTGCGTGTTTGTTTGTTTGATATAGTGGGGGTTGGGACACCAGGTGTGGTTGCACGGCATTCCATTCAAACAATGTGTGAGTGCATCTGTCATTGTATTTGTGTGCACTAGCCTGTCTTTCAGGGCAGATCTGCGTGTGCCAGTAAAAGGCAGCTTATGGTTTCCTCAGAGGGACCACCAGGTGTGTGTGCACCTGTGGTGGAGCAGTGGGGAGGGAAGCACCTGCAGCTGTCCTCAGTCAGTTTACATGGTGTCAGTTTTTCATCTGGCTAGACTTAACATTGAATTTTTCCATGGCTGGTGTTTATGTATTATGACAATAGTCACACAGGTTATCGGTTTACGTCAGTCAGTGCAAATCCAAATGCATATACAATGTTATAAATCCTCGATTGTCTGTTCATTCAAATTAAACATTCAGTCCCAACCTGTTATTAATGAGAAATGATGTGCTTAAGACCCCCTTTTTAAAAACCTGTGTTTTGGGAAAATCAATAGTGCTTTTATTAACAGCGTTAAGTGTTTCTTTCAAAACCCTGGGCCTTATGTTAATTGAGGTAGTACAGCATTCCAATATGTGCAGAAATGACATGCATGAGTGTCTTGATTGCTTTTTGTTCCGTTTGCTACCCCTGTTATGCTCGGTAATAGCGTGATCGGAGGCTTGCTTGGAGTAGAACGCTTGTTTCATGGCTAGGCAGCAGAAAACTACACTCTGAAGAGCACTTCACCAGCACATTATTACTAACGAGCATGCAAATGAGTACTGCTGTTAGTATGGAGCCTCTGGGTTCCACCCAACAGCTCCATTGGGTAGCCAAAGAATTTGCCGTAGTAGGTTTATGGTTTGGTTTGGCTGTTATAAGACACGATAATGTATGCTTTGTTTGATTTCATGCATATGTGCACACTTGGTTTCCCAATGATCGTAACAGAGGGGGGGGGGGGGGGGGAATGACCATCGTCTGTTGCAAACTGCCAATAGTTTCATTTAAATTCATCCACACTTCAAGTTAGAAAAATGACGCACTCTTTTCTTAGTCTTTTGTCTTTTAAATAAATGTATATACATTTTTTTCTTTCCTTTTTTGGGTCCACTTCCAGAAGCCCCAGACCTGAAACAGGAGGAGCGTTTGCAGGAGCTGGAGAGCTGCTCGGGGGTTGGCAGTACCTCGGATGACACAGAGGTCAGAGAAGTCAGCTCGAGACCTAGCACACCAGGCCTCAGTGTGGTCTCAGGTATAAATCTAATCTCCACTCGGCCCCATCTTCACTCCCACCAGTTATTTTTTGATTTTTATTTTAGTCCCTTTTGTTTTTCTTAAGTTGACGACTGGTTAAATACACGTTTGCACCCTCCTGAGTCTGTGTAGAGCAATCCTGTTGTTAACCAGTGTAATGGGACTGTGTGTGTGTGTGTGTGTGTGTAGGTGTGTGTGTGTGTGTGTGTGTGTTTTTTCTTCTGGATGGCACTGGTTATTGCTGGTTTGTCTTTTCCGTGGGCTCAGGTGGACGTGCTATGTTGACACGCATGAAGTAGTATCCTAGATTAAGAAGCCAGCGGTGATGTTCGTGGCTCAGCTCACAGGAAAACATCCCGCGGGATAGTCTGCATCTCATGATCACTCTTATCTGTATCTTTCCCCTTACCCATGGGAGCTTACGCTACCAATTTGGAGTTCCCAGTGGGTTCCTATCTGAGAGAGAGCATACTGTATAGTAAAGAGAAAAAAAATCCTCTTTTGTTTGAGAAACATTGAACATGCAGGTTCTGTTTTTGACAAGTCAAAGTATTTTACTGTACTTCTTTTTCCCTGATGCAGGCGTCAGTGCAACCTCGGAAGACATCCCCAACAAGATCGAGGACCTGCGGTCAGAGTGCAGCTCAGACTTTGGAGGGAAGGACTCTGTGACCAGTCCAGATGGGGAGGAGTCAGGCCACGGTAGGAGAGTGCCACATCCCCGCTAGGCTAGCTAAGCCACCAGTTCAGTGTCTATCTGATCTAAGCAGCATCAGTCAGAGTTATCAATCCCTGTCACTTACACAGCTGCCACCAAGCTAAACCACTGTTTTAGTTCTCAGACACTGTAATTGTTATAAAAGTTAAAGTGAGATCATCTTTGTTAGCCTGACAAAGAATGTCTAACTAGATAATAGCCTAGCTTATCTTTTTAACTAAATGTTCTAAGCGATTTTTAAAAATAACCGCAATGTGCATTTGTATATCAGTGGTTAAATTAGTAAATGCTCTTAATTGTCTCATATCCTCTTGTGGTTTTTACAGGAGGACACCATCTGACATCTCCACCGTCACAGACCGATTCCTTACTGGCCATGTTCGATCCCCTCTCCTCCGGTGAAGGTAATTTGCACTCCCAGAATGCTCTACAGCCAATCAGAGCTAGAGATGAGTATCATTAAATCCCTGCCCTAATGTCGCGGGCTCACAGAACAGCTTGAGCTCCATGGAATTAACCAAAAGAGAATGCATGTGCCCCTCACACACAATATGACCAATTGCTGGTCATATTACAAATGCAAATTAAATGTCATGTAATTTGGCCCATTTAGCATCCCAAGTTATTCTCCACAGTCTCTGTTACTGTGCATTCTGTTTGTAGTGCCGGTGGATATTGTGTGAGCGAGGAATGGATCGTGGCTTTGTGTCTGTGGCAAGGTGAAGGCATGCCGGGTTGAGAGACCTCACCCCAGGCTCTTTGGCACTGTCCCCTTGTCCCACTGTGCTCATGGCACGAGGCTGCCATTGGAAGCTTTTCAGGAGAGAGAGTCTACCCTTGGAACAGGTGGCCCACCTATACCTAGGGCTCATCTCCCACTAACTCTCTTTAGCACTCTCCCCCGCTTTTGAGGTGTTTGTTTTGGTAATGTTTAGCCACTATTCTGAAACAAGTGAGATTCTGTGGTACAGAGCAACAATCCTCTCACTGAACCTACTTGTAGAATTTCATTGGTATATTTAAGGATGTAACAACTATTTAGGGAAGTCTTTGTGGAGTTTGTTCTGTGAGCTGGCAAGTAAAGATTAAAGAGAATGCAAATATACAATGTGCACTGGGATATTTAAACATTATCCATTTTCGCCTCTCAAATTTTCTCTTCTATTACCTCAGGCTCCTCCACTGGAACAATAGTGAGGCCCAAAGTGCACTACGCTCGGCCCCCTCACCCTCCCCCTGATCCTCCCATCCCTGAAGCCAGTGCCCTGGGGCAGGACACGCGCCACTCCCTCTTCACGCCCCACTGCCTGGCCCAGGCTGAGCTGGAGCACACCAAGCAGCGCCACTCCTTCCCGGACAGGCTGGTACGTAGCCGCAGCTCTGACATTGTGTGCCCAGGCCGCCGGCCCACAAGTGACCCCGGCCTTAACCGGCGGGTAGCGGTTGAAGAGCGCGACCCTGCCGGGGCCTTCGCCTCGGGACCGTCCTCGTCCCCCAGCAAGGACTCCCTGAAAGGAGAGGTAACCAGTTACAGAGGCACTCTTAGCTATTGACAGGGACAGTCGCGTTATTACTAGCGCTGCTGAGGAACTGTTTTAAATTCATCAAATATGTTTTTTTTAGTGATTGTTGTGTGTGATCATGTCCCTGCTATTGTCTAAGTGTATCGTTGTCATTTCTATCCAAAGGTTGAGGACCGGAAAGACAGTGACGACGAGAAGTCTGATCGCAACAGGCCATGGTGGAAGAAGCGTTTTGTGTCAGCCATTCCCAAAGGTAAGGTAACGAAACACTCGGTCATTTTAGGCATGCTCTCTTTTCTACACTTTAAAAGGAACTTTTATACATTTAAAAGCAATCTGTTGGATTGCAGCGCTCCTTTTGTTTTTTTTGTTGCAGGAAAAAAAGTTCTCTTAATCACAACGGACAGGAAATATCACACTTTAAAGAGCAGCGCAAAAAGCAATTTATAATGTGGGAAAGAGAATGATGATCCATATTGTCCACTCCATTTCTGAGGCTCCAGTTGGAAAATCATGTTTATTGTTGTTTGAAGTTACCTCAGAGACGTGTCCAGTCCTCTTTCTCTCACGTCTCACTGGCTGTAGATTTATATGGACGTTTCAAAGCTAATCAGTCATCTGAGGAGCGTTGGCTGTGTAGATTGTATGGCTGTAGCCCTCCCAGCAGTGCTGTCAGCCAGCGGCTAATGGTCATTAGATGGACCGTTCTGTCATCAGCACTGATAGATGACGCATCTCTTGTTGCACTTCTACTCTATAACCGTCCCTCATACATCTGTCTGGGAAATAATGAGCTGTGCCCACACAGACTGGCTGCTTATTACTCTTTGAGATAACGATGTTTGCTAAGTAAACTGATAAATGAAATTGATATTCATAAAATGGAGGACTGTGTTCACATGGAAAAGTAAAGAGCCATGAACTCCTGAACCACCAATCTCCAGCCAAGCCTCTGTAGAGTCCACTGTGTGTTGTCCTGTTGCTCTGCATGGTGACGCACAGCCAGTCGTCCAGCAGAGCGGCAGCCCGTGTGTGAAAGGCCAACCCTGTCTGTTGTGTTCCTCACAGTGCTGTATTGGACGGCTGAGAGTGATGTCCCAGGTAACGCTTCCACGCTGTCATCATTGAGCTAGCTTTACTGCTGGAGCCAGCGGCTGCGTACCCATGCTGCTTTGTAGATGTAGCCTTAGAGCTGTGATGTGACATGGTTGTAGCCTGAGTTCACACTCTCACACTCCCTCATTCCTGCATTCGTTTTGTCACCCCTTTTTATTTTTGCTAGTATGTTACCATTTTACCGTATGGAGAATACAGAATATCAATACAGAGTGTTTCGTGTGTGTGAGATCAAATGATAGAAGCTGTGTCTCTTGTTTGTCCTGTTTGCACCGTAGTGTTATAGGATAAGCATCAGTGGGTCTATCTACATCTATATCGACTGGACATTTTACGATGACTTGCATTAGACCGTTGTGATATTCTGCTGTGAAACGACGGTTTAATTTACCATTTCAATATTATTTTGCTTTGATGTTAGTTAAGTTCTACTCTATACTTTTTCTGGTAATGTATGATACCATACATCCTCCTACATTGAGATTTGTTGTCTCAATATAAACCATGAAAAACTCCCAAAGATTGGCCAAAGTGGTTGTCAGCAGGCAACTCGTGACCAGCTTGTCATCCGGCGATGGTGAAAGTGGTGTCAACTCACTAATCGCACGTCTCTCCTCTACAGCTCCGATAGCTGCATTTCGGAAAAGAGACAAGCATGAGAAAGACGATGTTGCCCCAGAGCGTGTCCCACAAGGTCTGTGCTGGTTTGGTTCCCTAATCGGGGACAAAATAAAGATATCTATTATGGTGGTTTCATTTTCATTGATCTTTTATGTTGTTTGGTTCATCAGATGACCCGTTGCCCAGACAGAGCTCTCAAGCTCAGGCAGCTGAAGATATTCTGGACAAGTACAGGAACATCAAGAGGACCAGCCCGAGTGATGGAGCCACAGGTGGAGCTTCTTATGACGGTACAGGAGGTCAGAAAAGACACTTGCTTTTTTTTTTCTATATACGTCTGTATACTACGCACTGCACACTTGCAGAAGATCCAGTGAATAAACTGCCTACTTTTCTTTTTTTTTACAGATCTTTGTGTTGAGGACAGCGTGCATGACTCTCCTAGAGAAGACACTCTTCAGAACATTTCCGCTGATGACCTCCCAGACTCAGCCAGCCAGACAGCACAGCAGCACGACTCAAAGTTCTCTTTCAGGTCAGAAAACTACAAAACCCGATTCAAAATCCATTACTCAACAACTGCTTTACTGAACCATATATTCTTAGCCATTGCGGTGAGATTTCTTTTTTGTTTTTGTGTCTTTCAGTGATGCAAAGAAGAAGTTGAGGTTGGCATTGTCTTCTGCAGACTCGGTGGCTCTGCCCATCATGGCTCTTACAACTACACGCAATGGGCTGCCTGACCACATGGAGTCTGAAGGTAGCCCTTCCCTAGATCGATCCTGTACGAGTGCTGCTGTAGGGACTAGTAACTGGTGATAGCATACAAACTGATCATGCAGCACAATCTATTAAATACATGCTAAGAGTCAGAGAGTGTGTTCATTTAGAGCTGTTATAGTTGGTGCTATCTACTAGACTTTGGGTGTCTTTGTCAAGCTCCTCCACAGGGAGAAGGGTACAAGCCGTTAATGTTGGCAAGCATCCAACCGGCTGAAAGTGTCCTTAAGCAAGGCACCTTGTCTGAACCACTTTCACCTTCTGACTCGCCTTCCAGGATTTGGGGCAAGGTTGAAAGAGTGGGAGATGTTAAAAGAGAAACTCAATATGGTGTCAGTAAAATATCACATTCTTAAACCATCCTACTAATTAAACTACTTACATCCTGCTTTAATATTGGTTCAACATGTTATCAGAAAGACACCAGTATGCTGATGCTGCACAAAACAAAGCTTTCCACACAGCAGTTCTGCGGGCCATCCGAGGAAATGCTTAACAGTAAAACCATAAGACGCCCATCTTTGCGGCCATCAGTCACATTGTCATGTAGAGGCAGCAGGTTGATCAGATTACAGCAGCCAGCCGTTCCTTTGTGAGCGGCGAGCAGTGTCGTCTAATGCCGTCTCCCTGTCGTCCTCTCTCTCGCTCAGACAATGAGATCGTCTGCTTCCTGAAGATCCAGCTAGCAGAGGCCATCAACCTTCAGGATAAGAACCAGATGGCCCAGATCCAGGAGACAACGCGCTGTGTCACCCGCTTCGACGCGCGTACCTGCAGGAAGCTGCTGGCTGCCATTGCAGAGGATTACAGGTAACTGTGGAGGACCGGAGAGTCACTCGTGGCACCCCTTGGGTTTTTCCATTTCAATTCATAATGTGATGTTTTACTAACAAAGAGCCAGCAATACAGTGGCAATAATAGAATATAAATGTCTGTTTCCTTTAGAAAGCGGGCCCCATACATAGCTTATCTAACCAGGTGTCGTCAGGGCCTGCAGACCTCTCAGGCCCACCTGGAGAGGCTCCTCCAGAGGGTGCTGAGAGACAAGGAGGTGGCTAATCGCTACTTCACCACCGTGTGTGTCCGGCTCCTTGTTGAGCACATGGAGTCCAAGATGCTTGACTTCATTAAAGGTATCTCCACATGTATTACAGCAGATGGACTTGTTATGAACTTGAGCTGGCAGAGAGTAGAGACAATCCTGACCTTCCTGCCGTCCTATTTTCTGGCCATTTCTGGCCTATTACACATGATTTACAATGCTTTTTTCCAAATTCCACTCCTTAAACAACCACAAACAGGCGGTGGTGACCCTTACAGGATATTTAAATAAATAGGCCAACTCTGAAGTGGGAGATATGATGGAAGGATTGTTGTTTGACAATGTAATTATAGCTAATATGAAATTTCTCTATATTTGGCCAGAACTATAAGTAGAGATTGATTCCGATCATCACTTCATGTATTTATTTATAGATATGCCCGTACACAACATCACTTTCAAGCTCTACTTGAAACAATCCAGAGTAGAGGCTGCAGCTACGTCCTGCGCTGGTGTTACATCTGTTGTTTCTCTGCTCCGCTCCAGCGTTCCAGGGGTGCACAGCATCGGATGACAAGACGGCAGCAGTGGAGGATTTTCTGCGCTACTTGTACGGCGCCATGGCCAGTGATGCCATTTGGCAGTACGCTAGCGAGGACCAGCTGCAGGATGCCCAGATGGCTATTGAGCGCTACGTTATGAACCGCATCTTCAAACTGGCCTTCTACCCCAACCAGGATGGAGATATTCTCAGAGACCAGTGAGTAGCTGCAATGACGCCAGTGCCTCACAGTCACACTAGGCAGCACTCCAAAAATACTTTGTGTTTTTTTTTACGATGAGATTTGGGTTTTAAATCTTTATAAAATAATAAATTAGCTGGTCAAGCCTATTTCATTGAGCAACAACATATAGTAAAGATGATGTTATAAACCTAAAAAAAGCTCATTTTAGCTGCTAACATTTACTACCAAGCCAGGATGCTTTGTTTGTGCATTTGTCTGAAGAGTTGAATCCACTTAATCAATCAGTAGACAACCAGTGAGCAAGAAACTCAAATAATTTGCTTAATATTGAGATTGATATGTTGCACTGTTGGATTGGGCAGAATGTGCGCTCTCTCTGTTGTCATATACTTACTTGTTTTGTCTCTCACAGGCTTTTCCATGAACATATCCAGCGGCTCACAAAAGTTGTGACGGCCAATCATAAAGCTCTTCAAATCCCAGAGGTATTTTCATGGTGATCACTTCTATTCATGTGTGGAGAAGGGGAAAAAAAACAAAAAAGTATTAGTCATTGTTTTTTCTTTTTCTTTTGTGGTTCCAGGTTTATCTGAAGGAGGCTCCCTGGCCCTCTGCGCAGTCTGAGATAAGGACCATCAATGCATACAAGACGCCCCGAGACAAAGTCCAGTGTATACTGCGCATGTGTTCCACCATCATGAACCTCCTCAGTCTGGCCAATGAGGACTCCGTCCCTGGAGCGGATGACTTTGTCCCTGTGCTTGTCTTTGTGCTCATTAGGGTGAGTCTGCTCTTACTGCTACACACTTTGTTAACAGCACAGTCAGCACTAAGCTGCATCTTCCAACAAACTCTTTCTTTGACCTTCAGTATTGATCACTTATTGACAGATTTTTTTTTTTTTTGGAAATGAAGACTAAGAATACCGGTAATCATCAGAAAATGATTTCCTAAATGACTGCATTGTAACTCCATGCGTCATAAAGACTGCTATCCGCTAGCCTGTGTGGATATATTTTACATATCAACATATTTATGATTGCAATCCGTACGGCGTTGCGTGAGGTTCTTTCAGCGGCTAATGTGAGCCCATCCCTACATCTCCTCCCCTCCAGGCAAACCCGCCCTGCCTGCTGTCCACCGTTCAGTACATCAATAATTTCTATGCCAGCCGGCTGAGTGGGGAGGAGTGCTATTGGTGGATGCAGTTCACCGCGGCGGTGGAATTCATTAAGACCATCGACGATCGCAAGTGAAGCAGAACAGCCACCTGTATGGGCAGACTGCGGGGGAAGGAGCCGGGAGACTTGGAGACTTCCCAACCAACTGCTCCCCCTGCACAGCTTATAAAACCTGGCCCTCAGCCTGCTCTTTATTTGTATAGCTTGTACATAGCCAGAGACGTTGAAAGAGTACAAAATATATATTACTGTATGTATGTGAACAAATCCAGGTTTTAGCCGTGCTGAAAAAAACGGCCTTGGGGGTAAAATTGGCAAGATGTTAACTCTGAACCTGATTTGGGTTTTTTTTTTTTTTTTTTTTTTGTGTCTTCAATCATGTTTCACGTTTGGGGTCTGTATTAGGAATTTTATAAATATACAATTACCAATATGACATTAAATCAATCTAAAAGATAATCCTATATAAAGGGACCAGACTTCCTTGATGTGATCACTGATCTTTTTATTCCCCCCTGAGTGAGGGCTTCCAATTAGATTACAATATAATGTTCATTAAAGGCATTGTAACGCAGGGATTTACAGCGCGTGGTAGTTACTGATGGGATTTAGCGACTCGTTAAAAACTGAAATCAATTCACAATAATCATACTACTCACAAGGTAAGTGTATCACACAAGTAGGGCAGCTGTTTCATTGAATTGTTTACTTCATCTTATTCCCAAAAGACAAGTGTCAGTGACAATTTGGACATCAGGGCCCACATATTTATATGAAATAAAATGTATTTATTTCTGTAATTCTATTTAATGCTTTTGTTTATCTAATTTAAAGAGGGAAAAAAAACAGAAAATGCATATCGTGCCCATTCAAGATGTCTGAGGCAAGTGGTGTAATTATAATAAACTTGCCAGAAAAGCTTGAGTTGGGGAGACACCTTAGCAATGAGTCTGCTGGGGATTATAATACAGGGTCAAGTTATTCAGAGTAGTGGTGGCATTTATGGAAAATTGTGCCTTTTTTGCAGTTGGGCGCTCTGTCAGGTAGTTATTTTTGACTATTATTTTTCAACCCAGCGTAGGCATTAAACCCCCCCCAACACACACACACACACACACACACACACACACACACACACACACACACACACACACACACTCCAATGGGCCAACCACGTCTCACTGAGAAACCTTTGTCCAGGGGGCATCGCCACATCACTGATTGTCATGGCTTAGTCCCTTTACTGCAGCTGAATCTGAACAAATATCCCCTTTGGTGTTGTAGAGCCTACCTCGGAGTTGAAGCCAATGAGCCTGATTACGACTGTCCTGTATTGGTTGTCAACAGAGTACTGGATCATTTTTGCACGGCTAAGAAATAGTAAAGCGGTGAGGCAAAGGGAGGAAAAGTTGGCTCCTGACCTGCTGTGATGCTTGTTGTGTTTACAACGCCCTTAATCAACGCAAGCCTTTCTTAGCGAACAAAGACATGAGACGCCACATGTGACACTGGCAGACAAGTAAACTATTGGATATTAGCTCTCTACCTCCTCACAAGTTCAAGAAAGGGACTCGTGCTTATGTGCACTTCTATTTCTTTTCTTTTTTTCGCCCCAATTTGGCGTGCTGTGATATCCCAGTGTCATTGTATCGTACAAGCATGTCTTTAATTATCCAGAAATTACTAAAACTCCTCTCTTGAAATCCTCTGCTTCATTTTTGTGCACAGACGTGCCACGTGTATTATAGCTTTCGATGATCCTTTGCTTTTCACGTTAATTGACCTGACAGCACAATACACAGTCGGATAGAAGAGCAAATAATCAACACTATTGAATTCGTACAGATTTTTTTTATTTTTTTCAGTTTATGCTAAAAGTGGTTGGTGTAGTACGTGAGCGTGGCTTTTATGTAGTGAGTGCGTGTGAGGTGGTCGTCTGATTGGTTGACCCTCTGCCTCCTCTTGCATGAAGTCATTGAATGGTCTGTACATTCTCCATCACGATGAACAGTAGAATAGAGTTAGCGTCTGCCACAGGCCAGTAATTGAACCTGCAGGAGGATGCAAAGCTTCTTTGTGTCTGTGATACTTGCATATCAAAACTCGATTAATTTTGCACAAAACAGATGTTTGCCTGAAAAAAAATTGAAAGGGAGCAGTGCATTTTGAAATGTCATTATTCTGGCCTTTACAGTCATTTGACATTAAGATATTATGATTAGAATAAAGTTTGAGTAGCAGAGTTAAGCACCTGACTGAATATTTCAAGCTTCCACGTGTATAGGCAACATCACAAATGCATTTTTTTTTTTTATATATATATATCTATCTACAGTAGCACATACACCAGATTTGTATGTGCAGTATGCTTCTTTGCAGAGTCTCTGTAATCAATTTGATGAGAAAACCATGCACTGGAAAATCAAGTTGCAGGTTGCATCTATACTAATTAGGTTTATGTGATGTCACTTTAATTGGAGATACATACTGCACAAATGTGATGCAATTATTTGGAACCTGGCTTGCGTTTCCTCAGAGATAGCCGGTCGCAGACGGCTACAGTTGACCCCGGTAAAGAAACTGATCAAAACACCAGATTATTTACCACAAATATGCACACGGCCGTGATAGCGCCTGTAATTTCAGCTCCGATTGTATGCAAACCACTGGGCGGTCGTGTCTGTACAGACTAAAGAGTTGGTCTGTTCTTCAAAGCTTTACTGCTCTGCTCTCTGTGCAATTGAGTTGAAAAGCTGAGCAGAGACAGAAAAAAACAGTTTTACATCTTACATCTAATTTTACATTTAATTGTAAGCTTGCACAACTACGACATGCGGGGAAAGCCGGTTTGTCTTTACTGTGATTAATGCATAATGTAATTCTTTAAAAACAATAAAAGAAGCAGAAGTTTTTTTTTCTTTTTTTTTTTTTTTTGGATGTGACTCTTGCGATACATTTCCACTGCAGGGGGGAGAGAATGTCGTACCTATTGTACACAACGGTGTTTCATTATTCTGAGGCTTCTTGGGACAGTTGTAGGTATATCTGGCTGACAGGTCACACAATAGAAGAGATTGTAGGGAAATGAATGCGAGGAATATAATTGTAAGTGGGGGCAGTGGAGCAGCATCATCCAATCTAGCAGCCACAAATAGCAACCGCTCAGCAAACATTTCATTACTGCTGACAAGTGTACGCTGGATTGTAATTGGAGATATCCCCTCATCTAAAAGCCCTCTTTACGTCACCGATTGCCTTCTTTAATACTCATCTTTTTTTCATCATAAACTTCTTCGTAGGGTGCTTTGTGTCCACTGATGATATCGCACAATTGTTCATTTGAATTCAAATTTCGGTGTGAAGTTAATTAGTTGCATAAGCCAATGGGCTAGATAGGCCAGATTTGGAGATGGGATCTTTTGACTAGGTGGCACTTAGCTGATTTGAGGAGGCTTAGTTTAGTTTTGTCTTACGCTGCTCCACATACTATGTTATTAATGGCTGATGCTTTCCTCAGCCGTGAACTAGAGGCAGCATGAGGCTGTGCAGACGTCACATCGGGTGTAACGCTATACTTCCAAATTCGACAAGGTATCTGTAAAGTGGATTTTGTTTTTTTACAGGTGGCAGATGGATTAAGTGGGAAAGACTCATTTTAGTTTTATATTGATGTCATCCTGTTGCTTGAAGACATCAACAGGCCTGAGGTCTCACACAGATGGCTGTGGAGTGACTGCTGATCAGTCCAGCAGGGCTCGTGCATGACTTCGCACGTGGAAAGGTGCTTTCTGGCTGTAGAGGAGCGGTGGAAGAAGCCCCTACTCCCCTACTGTTCAATTACAATGGGAAGTTATTGAACAGTAGGAGACAAATTGCCATTCATACCATTTTAATGCATTATGATAGTCATAACATGTCTAAAGATGGGTCTACATTTTAGTGATCTAAAAGTAGAGAGAATAAAATAATTATAAGCATGACTAAATGCACCATATGTCACAGACGAGACTTAAAATAGGCACAGCCGGTGTATCGTGAACTAGAAAGGGAATGTTTAGGAATTCAATTTTTTAATGTTTTAACTTGGTCAAAAGATCACATAAACAATACTTAATGAGGTGACATTTACTGGAATATTAATATTTGTATTCCAAGGAGTCTTATCTAAAGCAGGAATATATATATAATATATAATATACAATATATAATATATATATAATATATAATATATATATATATTTTTTTATATATATATATTTTTTTATATATATATATATATTTTATATATATATTTTATATATATATTTTATATATATATATGTTTTTATATATATATATTTTTTATATATATATATATTATATATATATATATATATAGGTTCACAAAATTCACGGTTCGGTTCGGTACGATACAGTGGAGTCACGGTTCGGTACGTTTCGGTACAGTAGAAAACTATGAATGCCAGAGAAATGTGCTTAATTTTAAAATCGATTTATTCATTACAACTAACAAAGTTATTCTTTGACTTTGAACAATGATGGAACTATACCTGAGTGACCCATCTTCTGGGGTGTCTTCTTAGCAACACATAAGTATAAAAAACAAAAACTGCTCCTTAATGTTGTGTAGTATTGTTACTTACATCTTGCAAAAGAGATTTTTAATCTCAATGGGAATACCTGGTTAAAAAAAGGTTTTTAAATTTTTAAATTTTTTAAAATTTAAACTTATTTGGGTCGTCATGCGTACCGAACCGTGAGCCTCGTACCGAACGGTTCAATACGAATACGCGTTCCGTTACACCCCTAATATATATATATACACATATACACACACAACATAGGAGCATGCAGCTGCAGGAAGAACGACAAACATCAGCACTGTTATCCTCACTGACTGCACATGCTACTCATTCACTGTACAAGTGTGCGTTTCTCCCTCGGTGTCCTGCAGATGGCAGACACACCATTCCCGACGACGGTCTGCAGATCTGATCTGAGAGCGGCTCAGACAAAGAACACCGCGGGGCACGACGGCTTGAAATTTAAAACCAATGGGACTCACTGTCTGGAACTGGATCTGTATTGTTCATTGTGGATATTCGTCAAATTTAAAATATGGATATTATTATTATCATTAAGCCTTTTATTTTTTTCAGTGGACCTAGTAGAGGGACATATAACACATTTAAAGTCAAATACACAGGCATATAAGGCTAATACTTTTTATTACTTAGCTCACAGGAATGGGTCTGTTGACTGCGTTGCATTTCACATGATGTGAAAAGTGTCATCACACAAGCACGAGCCCTCCCAAGCCCTCACGTGCAAATTCCGCACGGTACAGTTCCATATGTACATATCTCTTTGGGACTAATCTGTTGTTGGTGGCGGGAAATCTTCACAAAGGACAGGAAAAAACAACACAAGGCAGCAGCACGTCAATTAAATTAATTGTGGGGAGGAGGAGGGGGGTCTAAATGAACAAAAATGTCAAATACACATATGAAAACTTAAATGAAAAAGCCGCAAGGATGCAGGCAGAGGAGGAGATTAAAACTCAAAGGGATACCCAGTATCTATGCCCTGAGGTGGTGATAGTGTAAGAGATGCAAATAGTAAAAGTGAGCGCCATTCTCTGTGATAATTGCAACTTAAACTACGAAGACAAAGGAGATTTCTTGCCTTGTAACAAATAACAGGATAGCTCTGGTTCATTGGAAGGTTGCTATAGAGCCAATATTAAAACATAGAAATAGGCTACAGTAGGCTAAATGCTAACCCTAGTCATGTTATAGCATCATTCCAAAGGACAGATGCATACATTATGGCATCCCTCTGCACTTTTATTGTGGCATCGAACCTACTGGGTTTAGTCTAAAACAGTAGACATAGTAATAAATGGCATTCCCCCATCATGTTTTCCTTTACTGCTGACCACAAAGGATATCAATTAAGCAAAGGTGTCAGTTACAATGGTGCTTCTGAGGCTAGCACTCCTTCCTTATATTGTGCTTATATCATTAGAAAAATAACAATTTTCACAGGCACAGCTAATCACCTGTGAGAGAAAGAGTGGGTGGTGACATCAAATTGAACCGTGGAAATAGAACAGGAATTAGATGCACTTAGCCATCACATGTTAATGGCAGCAATCAACGGCCAATTACCCGGCGTACTTGAGTACCTTGACAAGTGCAGGTGTACCCTACAACTAACACAGGCCTCTTTCATGCATTTCCATAAATTCGACAGCAAACTCCCTCCGTGATTGAGCGTGCATGTTTCATTGAGGTTGCAATTAAGCGATATTGTTAGGGCTGTGTCAGGCGAGGATCGTAAGAAAACTAAATCCCTTAAGGGCAACAATAACATATTTTACCTGGATGCATGTAAATCAATAAAGTTATTTGTTTATATTAAAATGACCTTTGTTATTGCCTTGAGAAATGTTCATATTGCTTACACGCATTTGCTGATTGTAACATTTCTACATCAATGGTTAGAAACGTGTTGGCGGGCAGAATTTGGTTGTCCAACAGGACAGTGCAGTTGTGTCACTGCCTGGCACAGCTCTCATTGTGAACATGATCTAGGGCTGAAGATCTGCTGCTGATGCTGACGATCTCTGTCACCGGGGTGGATTTTAGGGCTCAGCTCTGACTGCTGCCCTGACAAGTCAAGGAAACAAACACACACCCAACACAGACATTCACGAGATGAACACATCAGCCCTTGCACACACACTGAGGCCAGCGTCCAGGTATGACCCACTTCGATTATTCTGTCCTTAAGCAACAAGTGATGTGCTTCCCCGGATGTCATCTGTGTCGTTGGCCTCTGTTCAGAGGCAGCATTCAGGACCCAGGGAGAGCTGGCTGGCAACATGCCCGACCTACAAGTGAGCTGTCCTATCATTGACATCAAGTAAGACGAAGATGTTAAGTCTTCATCTTGTGAGTGTTCAATCCCTTTTCAGGATGGATCAAGCTCTCTGTCGGTGGAGAGAGAATCATACTTCCCCTTCTGGGAATGTCTTAGAAAATAACCACAGGGATACGGGCATGCTTAATAATACAGGCTGCTTTATTGGCGATCACGAAGCAATAAAATGCATCAATACGTTTGTGCACTCTGTATCCTACAACACTTGATTTTCAATGTACAAATACATATACCCTTATCAAAAGCAGAAGTGTATCTTGTTTAACAAGCTTTTTTTCTGTGTCCAGGCACTCAAATGTGTTTTGTATGAGCACTGAAGAACCTGGTATTCAGGCTACAGTCCATCTGGTGGACAGCACTGTATGCTGCAGCGGTGGCGAGCTCTGGTCTCAGCAGCGGGTAGACAGACTCCACACTGGAGAGGTTAGCAAGACGTAGGACAAAGACATGTGTGGAGGATTGTCGAATTAAAAAAACATAAAAACTGAAACTGGAAATTGAAATTTGAAATTGTAATTGTTTCAGTTGTACAAATTCTCACTATTTTAACATTAATATGTACATTTAATTCATTCCTGTTGTTGTTGGTTAATGGTTTTGGTTAAATAATAGACAGACAATGACTAATAGCACAGTCTTCACATGAAGCAAACATATTTTATAATATTTGATATAATACAATATGGCCATTGACAGTCCATTAGCCTTTAAGAATGACCTGTTCTTTTCTTCCTCTTTCTCTCTCTTTTGTTTGCCCTCCAGCTGCTTGACTTGTTCTACTTGACTCCTGAACCATTTTAATATCAGGCTGCCATGGGTTTCCTTCCTGTAAGTCAGCTTCTTCGTATTTCTGTTTCTGCCCTCCCAAAACAAGAGATAGTATACTCCACCGGTGTATATTAATAGAGTTAGTGACCTTGTAAATGGTGCTTTTAAACACCCTGGAGAGTGTGTAAGGAGCACACATGTTGAGAAAATATTTTGGATTCATAGGAATAGGATATTTGAGTAAATATTGAAAAACAACAACAGCTGTGTCCTCCTGCTGCTTATGAGAAAACGCCAAAAAAATATTGATTTTCTTGAAAAAGGCATTCATCCATCGATCTTCAAGTCCAAAACACTGTGCTTAAGATGCATTTTTATACATACACAAGACATACAGTTCATTTTACGTTGACATTGAACCATAACAACATTACATTACAACATTAATTAGCAACAGCTAATTAACAGTTCATATTAATCACGTTTGAAGCGACATCAATAAAGCAGCCCAACGGAAAAATGGCAATTAAGCATTTATTGGCCAAACGTGATCAGTGTTGTCAGAGGTCATGTGCCGACGTCAATGGCATCGAGTGTGTGCGCCTGTATGTTTGAACGCACGTGCAATCTGTGTGCTTGTGCATGTTAAATCTGACCCAACTTTTTCTTTATGACAAATGAACTCTTATAAAAGATGCAGCCTGTCTCGCTGCAGCAAACCTCTTAAGCTCCGTCTTTCTGTCACTGGCACTTCATTGCTTACTCACAGAGGAGTCCACAATGCTATATATTAATTAAGGGTTTCAGAAACAATAATGGTTACAATAAAGACAGTCCTCCCTCTTTGTCCTCCGCGTTCTGCCGTCAGACGACATTAGGAGGCATTTGAGAGGAGGTAGGGGAGGAGGAGGGGATGGAGGAGAGATAGAGCTCCTTCTCTCCGGAATGTAATCTCCCTGATGTTACATGGTGCAGCCTAAACTGATAAATTGCAGATTAAATGGCGGCCACACTCCACTTCACCCTACAGCCTACACCGCACCCCCTTAGTTCCACACATTTTTGCTATTCACTGCCTTCTTGGCCTGTCAATTCTGCCTAATCGTGAGAGGCACTAAAACACCAGGTCTTGACAGAGCCAGATCAAGAATGATGAACATCTCTCAATGGCAAAAGACTCGTGCTCCTAACTCTACTGGAAGGCTCACATCACTTATGCAGAAATCAGCGGCGTGCCAGCATCCAGGAATTATGCCTGCTGACAGGAGATGCATGAGGTGCGCATTGTGCGGCTGGAGCAGCCTTGACAAGTTATAGTTAACTGCAGCAATGGCGACCCCGAACACAAAAGGATACGGCGGCTTATTAATGGTGGAGCATCCATGTCAATAATCCCTGCTTTTGGGTTGTGTCCAGAGTCATGCATCTTGCCACTACAAGTGGCACACACACACATACACACACTTGGTTTTACAGCACATTTGTAACACACACTCACACACTTGCATACAGAGCACATATTTCCACAGTGTGTATTCTCTCTCTCTTATGGGCTGGAAAGCTTCCTTTCCCTGTAGAATAAATGGCACAGCAGCTGGAAAAAAAAAACCTGAAAGGTGAATATAAATATCAGTATATTCACCTGTGTTTGATTATTTATCTTTTTTTTTTAAAAGAAAAAAAACTGCCTGAGGAGGGTGTGCCCTACCGACCTAATCTATGAGCATGAATACAAAGAAATAAGTCATTAAATTCTAAACCGCATGTTGCCAATGTCGTCTATGGAAATATTTGTAATGTATATTCTAATTTTTCTGAATAAATTAGGCAGAGATGCATTTCCATGTAAATTTATTCAAGGCGAAAGGAAGAGTAGTGTGGGGGGTGCGGTAAGATCTGCCAGATTATGCATAATTGTAGCATTGTAGCCCTCATTTCTACATCTAGCTCCGTATTGCGTGGTCATTAAATTCAAAAATAATGGCAACCTCACAGCTTCTCGGTCCTAATTGCCCCTTCCATACAATTGCCTTCTCAAGACAATGTGATGAAGTGTGCTGTAGGATGTGTTAATAAGATGGCATTTCTAACTGAGGACAGTGCTTTGGAGTTGTACTCTCAGTGTATACCAAGTGACTTCACTCACTCACTCACTCACTCACTCACTCACTCACTCACTGTCTTTCTTATTTGCTCACCTTGATGCCTTTGAGGCGGCAAACAACTGAGCTCACAGTAGCCCTGACATATCAGGAGGAAACTGGGATTTCAGCTTCTCTCCACTCATTTCAATATGTGGAGAAATCAAAGAGGGAAACAGGCTCATTAATAAAAAGGACGTGTCTCTAATCCACTCAGTGGTTGGGGAGGACATTTTTTTAATGAAATGCAACATGTTATCTAATTGCACGGCTGCATGAGGGGCACAGTATACATTTCAAAGGAAAATATGCATGAATTTCAAATGTAGTATCTCTCAATTGAGACCGGATGCGAGTGAGGGGAAGGGAAGGAGAGATCAATCTCTGTGATGATATGTGAAAAGGGCAAGCTCCTCGCCCAGCATGTACTTTTCCTCATTACCTTTCATTTGGCAACCGAGCATCTTCCACTTGATGCAAAATAAACAACTTGAATGCAGTGTGATGATATCCGACCGTCTTTGGCCGCAGTGGAACCTGCACGTCCTCATCTGTGCGTGTTTGTAGCCACACATTTCAGACTGAAAGCCTTATAGTTGCACTTTCATGATAGAAAGTTATTATAACGTGCTTAAAGTGTCCCCCAGTGGACATTTTGTCCATGCTGCCACTTGGTGGACTCATCACCAGCAGTTCTGTCTATGCCGCACCCCCCCCCCCCCCACACACTCACACACACACACACACACACACACACACACACACACCCACACACAACACCCCAGAGTGCGCTCCTCGCAGCCTAACCCACCTAAACATCCTCCCTGCTCCCTTTGACGTTTAGCCATGCTTCATCTCCACATCCTTAAAAGCAGAAATTAATGACAAGCACAAAGCTGCTCATTTATAATTGCTTCATTATACTGTTGTGTTCTCCTGACAATAATGGTGTTGCTGGTGTTTTTCTAATTATATGGCATTTTTTTTGCTCGTTATCAAGGACTTCAGGTAATTGTGGAGAAAATAATGACTGCCTGCCTGCCTGCTTCCTCTGTCTCTCATGGATTGCACATCACAAACAGTCTCAGTGCAACCAAGAGCCTTATCAAGGAGGCTGTTGGGTTGCCTTTTAAAGGCGACTCCATTTACACTGCTAGTCATCAGTGGCCCAGTGGCTCAAGCGTCTCTAATGAGCAACTTGTATTCAAGTGTTTAACTCAAGGATTATGACAGATTAAAATGAGCTTCTATTTTAATTTTTTTTTGCTTAAATCACAGACTTTCTTACTCCACCACCACAGTAACAATCTAGAAGATTCTCATGTAAATGTGCAGTAGGATTTGGCGGCATCTGTAAAAGAACTACAGCAGCTGACTCAAAAATGCAAATACGTGTGCCTGTGTTTATAGTTCGTCGGTTCTGGGCTACTGTAGAAACATGGTGGTCGACATGGCGGGTTAATTACATTATGTTGAGGGGATTATACACTGCAGAAAATATACTTATTAATATAATATTCCATATCGACCAATGGATCCCCCTAAATGCTGCACATTATACCATTAAATACGTCTGTTAGGCCAAATGAGGTTACACAATAGAGATTGAGCCTCGTTTGCTGAGCTCTTGCATTTGCACTATGACGAACTCTGTGTCATTTCCCAAGAAAAATTACAAGCAGCGAAATTGTCTCTGTGATGTGAGATCCAAAAACACATCTATACAATGACCACTTATTGCCATAGGAGCCACCAAAGAGAACACAATGGAGATGTTTTGGATTGTAACTTTAAGATTTGAGGTGATTGGGACAACTCAAAAAGAAAGAATACATATATAAATATAAAGCCTATAAGGGTAAACCACAAATGAATAATATGGAGGTGAAATACCAAACCCATTGTATAAGTCTCACATAAGATTCTCCAGTATGATTTGCAACAGTGACGATAACATCACTAATAATGCCGTCTGTGTGGTGTGATTTAATTCAACTGTGGGGAGATTAGTGATTTGCATTTAATACTTGTGTGCTCTGCTGTTTCTTTTTCATGCAACATTGCCGGATATGGATGATGACGTTATAATAATTAAAGAACATTATGGACAGAGGGCTCTTCGCTATTTGCTGCTGTGCATAATGGCGACCAACACTGTTATTTCTATTTGAAGAATGCATCCATGTGTGAAATAATAATACTCCCTCCAGGAATACCATTGTCATATTTTATTTGTCAGTATAAAAAGATGAAACAGAAAAACATAATAAAAAAAATGAACCCTCACTCTTCATTTCCATCCTTCTTCCTTTTGTTTTTTAATTCTGCTGTTGCAGCATCCAGCACATTGCTGAAAACCTCAGAGGCGGACTTAATTAGTTGCTAAGAGAAAGCTGCCAGTGGTGGGGAGCTAAGAGAGTGGGGCAGATTTGAGTTTGCTCTGAACTTTGCTAATTATGTAATTTCCTCTGTTCCCAAAAGGCGCCCAGCAGAGAGCTACACCAACTAAAAGGAGAGAAACAAGGCTGAGCGCCAGCAAAAAGTATGAAATATCAACTGTTATGAATAAATCCTTTTGTTACCATTTCTTCTTCCAGATCACAAAGTCTTATTTTTTTCCCCTGACGTTTCTGGAGGTGTGATTATAGTCTGATGCCGTGACACATCGCAAACAGTACCTGAGAGGGTGTGGGAGAGAATATTTGCACAAAGTAGTGATCATGGGCAGGTGGGAACAGGATGGCTGAGAATAGGGAAGGCAGGCACAGGGCATATATCATTTATATCCAGCAATGTCTGAGCAGTGACAGGGACTGTGTTTAGCAGGTTCCTATCCCACATGCATCACATTATGATTCTGAAGTGCCTCAGACGAAAGAGGAGGTTGAATTGCCGTTGACCTGAGTGAGCTAAAATGACATAGATTCAGACAAATAGAGCACTGAGCTAAGCGGGAAAACAAGATGGATGTCTAGTGGCAGCACATCTGCACAGACTCCCTCCCTCTTGCCGCGTGCGTGTGTGTGTGTGTGCGTGTGTGTGTTTGGTGAGCCCAAACTTATGACATTTTCCCCAGACACACCACATCTAAAGCCGTCTGGATGCACTCTTAATAAGGCTTGCACACATGCATCTTAAAACTCGAGAAATTACGCAATTCCTTGATTTACAAACACACATTTCTTTTAATGTTGCCATGACTCAGAGAAGATCCTTTAACTGCACAGCTTGACATTAAATCTCAGGACTACACAGAGAGAGATCTCTCTGTGTTCTAAAATGTCAACGAGAAGTTTTCAGAGCGGCTTTTACAAGCTTCCCAGTTTAAATCTTGGCAGACTCTTCTGTGTGTGAGTGTATCACCATGGTTGCGGCGTCTAATATGCACGCCCCAGCGCATTGAGAAAAGAGAGTACTTCTTCCTCACTTGGTTTAATTGTCCCTCAGAGACCTGTGGAATTGGAATCTAAGTGGAATACCAGTCTCTTTCTCTAGCCTCACCCCGCCGACACCACCATCAGCCCCCACACACCCTTGTTCTCCCCCTCTCTCCGGGGTTGAGGCCATTCAGAGACTCTTGATTTGGCCCCGGCTTTATTTCATCACAGACATCTTCTCAGCTTGGTCCTCGTCGTGGTGCTTGAGCGCCACAGCGTTAGGCTTTATTAACCCCCCTAAGCAAGAGGTACCTAAGGGAGGTCAGACACTGGTCGTTAAAAATCTATTGTGACTTGCTGAAAAATGAATAAATGAGCACATTATTTCTCCCCGTTCTGCAGCCCCGGTGCGCTGTTTGTCTAATCAAGTGCCGGAGCAGGCAAAGTCAACCAGGGTTGACATGCACATTTTATTTAAGTTTTTGTCTGTCAGAGGAGTTTAAATGTGTAATGAACAAAGGAGTGGTGATTTGAAATATAATCCCATTACACTGATGAAATTACAAAGACGGCGAGAGTTCACAAATCATGCTCATTGTTTTCTATCATGAGCGATGCCCCTGTTGAAGTTGTGGCGCGAGGAGGAAGGGCAGACCGTGAATGAATAGTGACAGCACTGTGAGGGGATTGGGAGTGCAGCGCGGCCCGGCCTCGGTGCACCTTCCCGTACTGGGAGATGCTGAATGGCTTTGTTGTTGCCTCTGCTGTGGCTCAGGATGAATCCATTAGCATGGGTCCAACACAAAATTAGAGCATCAAAAGAGCTTTGCCTTGGTCAGCGTAGTGTTGGACTTATTTAGGAAGGGCTTCTCGGGGTTTTCTTCCAAAACGTTGTGCTAAAATGATTGAAATAGCTTTGACCCAGAGCAAGCAAAAAAGGGATTTTCAGACAAGAAATTATCGGGTGCATTTTTATTTTAAGCTTATTTGCTTTTTTAGTCGATTTCAATTTTTTTTTACGAAGCTTCAGCTGCTGTACCACATTAATGTTTTGCAATGTTTTCGTGAATAGACGATAGTGTACTGTATAACCAAGTCTTCCATCTCAACGTACGCTTCACGCTACCTTCAAGCAACTTTGACGATGGACAACATCAACAAATCATGACTGAACTGTTCTCTTTTCGAGTCCAGCCTGTTCGATTTTGTCTTAAGGATTAATATATCTTAGTTTGCACGAGCTGCAGACGTCCTTTGATGTCTGCCTTTGATAAGAAGGGTGCTAACAGTTAGGCCCATGGCTTAGAAAAGTTGCATCGAACTCGAGGAAGAAAAAAATATGAGAGAAACTTTAGTTTTATACAGCTTTAATTGGAAGCCTCATATGCCCCTTAAACAACATCATCTGAAGCTAAAAAAAAGTACATCTGGCTCTAAAATGCTTACCATTTTTAACACTAATGAACTGAGGCGTGCAGTAGAGATCGCCAAACTGTGGGGAGATGTACAGTATATTCTGGAGAATTCCCCTGCTGCACAGGAGCTCATAAAACACATCTGAAGACAGGAACTTGTATCTGGTTATTCGTGTTTAATTGGAGGCGCTGAGTGATGCAAACTAGGTTTTAATGCCCTCCCCTGCTGCCTGACTACAAGTAGCATCAGTGTAGCCACCCCTCCTTTTCCATCTATTCTCGCAGAAATGACCAAACATTCTGCTAACAAACGTCTGAAACACACTCTTACAAACTCCTTCCGAAATGTGGCGACACAACATGCAGATATTAGACGCTAAATGCATCTAAATGCCACACTTTTGTTTTATTTCCTGGCATTAGAAGAAGTGCAGAAGTATTCGTGACAATCCTGCCAAAGAGACAGTGTTATGACTCATGTGGGAACTTTTATTGAATCACGTTTGTTTCAGATTAATTTTGGTGTTTAATTACTGGCCATATTAAAGTGCTTGTTTATAATGTGATACGTATGTCATCAGTCCCCAGGAGCCGGAGTCTTGGCTGCCATCTAAACCTTGTGACGGGTGAAAAAGCAACATGTGAAGTGAGAGAGCTGGGTGTTACGCATGAGATGTATTAAATCTACACCCAATCGAGTTGACAATCACATCATTCAAAACAGAATGACAGGGAGGCTCCGCTAAACCTTCCGACTGTAGGGGCCACTTGATATTAATTTTCTTCAACTGTCGCATGCGTTCTCCGGGGGGCTTTGTCGAATGTCCGGTTTTTGTTAAACGCTTGACACAACGTTCTGTCTCACGCTGTTACGTTCTCTTCCAGGCTGTGATCTTCTCCATGTACAATATAATAGCTCATCCTGTAAACATGAGAACAGATTGAATAAAGAATACTTTGCTTTCCCTTGGCCCTGGAAAACAGTTCTGTCATGTGCTGTCCACGCTCATCTCAGCTCTGGGCTGGCGTTGGCGCCTTTATTCATTGTGACAGAGGAGAGCTGGGGACTCTTTCTCCTGGCACCCCGGTACGCGCCACACTGACACTCTCCTCTGAAGTGCCACATTAATTCTAATAAAGCGCCGCCTTACCAGGGCCCATGAAGACCAGGGCTGTTGGGGGGGGGGGGGGGGGGGGCAGACGCTCGTATAAATACCAGGCTTAATGAAGGGAGGCAGTGGGGGCGCAGGTGGTGTGGCAGTGCAGGTGGCACCTCTCGCCCCCAGGCTCCTGGGTGAGTCCGCTGCCACTGCCGCTCCAGGGGGCACAGCAGCAGAGATTGCATTTTAATTACCAGGTACACCTTGCCCTCCTGATGGGTCACCGCCTTGGTGGGAGTGAGTGTGCAGACGTTCCTGTTTTCAGACCTGCTTTATCTCTACCTGCATGTTTACAATGAGATCCTCTCCCAAATGTTGTAACGCAACACTCGAGCGTGAATGGGTATCCTATTGTTCATGCTTGGCTTGTCACCACTCAACATAGCTAATTCTGTATATGGGAGAGACCGGCGTCCTCTCTGAATTATGTGCCCCTCTCTCCCTGTGGGGAGGTATCCATCCAGCCCCAGTCATTGCTAACCCTCCCCTTGAGGAGCTCTATCCACAGGGAGGTCCACACCTGTTTCCTCCCTCCCCTCCTTCCTCACTCTGGAAAAAAAATCATCGCTCGCTTCCTTCCAGTGGTAACTCAAAACTGTTGACATTTCAAATACTTCTTTTGTTGGGGATCGAGTTTTGTGCAAGTGGCGCACCTGGGTGAGAAACGGATCATAGTTTCCCGGCACCCATCACTTCTGTGCGTCGAGACCCTGTACAGATGGGTGATGTGAGGGCTTGGAATTGGGGGAAGGGAGGGTTGTATGTCCAGGACATGTGAAGACACCACCCCACCACCACCACCCCTCCTCTCTCTCTGGGGATGCTTCTGTCAGCACACACCAGCACTCAGCAGCACAGATGTTGTTGCATTGTCTGGAGCACCAAAGCCCGGATCAGCCCAACTGGGAGCTTCTACTCATTAGCTATTGTCTCTATGTGTCTGACTAGGCCTTTGATGAATGCAGCAGTTAGCCGAACATCAGACACCAGACAGAGAACAAAAAACAAACCATCTATCCCTCTGAAAGATGCAGTTAAAAAAATGATACCCCACTGTGTTCAACATCTTCAAATGACCATTGCCGATTTCACGTTTATTTAACATTCAAATTTTTTCAATCAATGCAATAGTTGAGGTGGATATCCTTGTTCATATAGTTTGTCTGTTAGCTTTTTCTGCACTCAGCAAACATACTGTATCATCTTAAGCGTTGTGTTTACCATGAAGCACATGGGCTCTAAGCTCCGGAAAATAAAAGGGCACCGTGTCTGCCACGTGGAAACTCTGCTTCCCTCTTTGCTCACTCACCCAGAGAAAGGCCATGCTATTATTTATTTAATTCCCTCTCCTTCCTCCTTCACGGCAAACTGTGAGCCTGTGAGCAATTCTGCATCCATCATCTTACTTTAGGATTAAAAGTAAATATTGGCTGGAATTACATTCATCAATGTGACAAGTACATACATAAGTAATGGCATGCCACCTAGAATCTGCATGATGCTGGTAAGTGGTAAGCTGTGCTGTGTTGTGTTGTCTGATGGTTTTCTCTCGATGAGTTCTCACTTTGTGTAGGTGGGCCTCTTTATTTAGCCACAAACAGCATCACTGCTTTTGTCACTGTTCTATTTATTTATTTCATGCTGACAAAAACTTACAGTGTACTATTATGTGGAGAGATATAGCCAACACTGGATACTGGAGATTTTCAGAGTTTCACAATGTCACAGATTGTCATAGATTATAAGCACATGTTGCGTATTAGCTCTTTGATTTTCAGAGCAGCTCCCTCTGTCAACTGGGGCAACATAACTGGAGTTCACATCACATTGAACAGCAATACAGTCATACAATTGAAATGCAGCCTTTTTACGACCTAACTTATAATCAGTGACAATCAAAGAAAGTTAAAGAATCAGCCGCTTCATACCCTCAACCCCTTTTCACTACACTTCCACAAAAAGATTTGACCGGAAAGCGCAGTGTTTAATAATGTGGTTTAACAAGAAATCAAACAGACCTTTCCACACTTTGGAATACAGAAATGACACAATGCCCCAGAGGAGCCACCAAGGCAGCGGACATAAATCTCTGCACAGTCAGTCCTTGAAGGCTAGACCTTGAGGTTAAGATAAGAGACCATGTTAGTGGTTATTAAGTGAAAGTTTCCAATCGATAGCCAGAGAGACGTAATCAGGGAGGGTTTAATTGCAGAGGGGAAGACATCTATTCACGTTATTGCAGCAGCTGTCCAGAAAAGCTAAATTTTTTGCCCCAGAGTCTCCCTCCCACCATCTGACTCCAACTGACCTCCTGAAAGGCTACCGCTCACACCGCAAAGAGGTGTCAGATATTCAGTGATTTCACTCTGGTTTCGGTCACATTTGTATGACTCATCTCTCAACAGTATATGTATTAATGGCATCAATGTTTTGCTTAAAAAAAGGCAAAAGCTCTTTTTTTTTCTTTTTTCGAAATCATTATATCGTTAAATACATACTTAATTCTTAATTTTGCATGTGATGCATGCAATTGAATATACTGCATGTAATTCCATTTTCTTTCACACCAAATAACACAATCACTCTTTTTTTTTTCTTTGTCACGAAAGTAAGAACCTAGTGAGCATTGGGGGAAAGTTTATATTCGCTCCAGAAGGAAAAGGAAAACTTATGAATGCAACTCCTTTTTTTATGACTCTGAATTCTCTAAAGCATTAACCTTTAAAAATTTGATTTACATCTGCATTTGTCAACCTCCACCGGATAAACCTGGCAATAAACACCTTAGCGACTCCAAACATCTCCCATGACCTCAGAAAATATTTGAGTGTACCGGTAGTTATATATCAACCATCAATTACCAATCATGCAAAATGAATGACTGAATACAACGGTTATTCCTTTGCTTCATACTGTCCAGTACATCAGCACAGGAAATAAAGTACCAAGTACAAACCGAAGGATTTTTTAAAACTATTTTTCAACATCAATCACTGGAAAAGCCATTGTATTTCTTGCTAATAGGGCTCCACTCAATAAGGTGCTTAAATATAAGGATTCAGCATTACAGATAAATTGGATCCTGGCAAAGAAAATTGGGTGCATTATTCAGTGCAGTGGTTGTCTCCTTTCTTATTTAAAGAGATTCTGCTACATTATGTTGCATGATCATAATAAGCATAAAAATCCATCTATTTCCACACCAGCCCTGTTCCTGGTTCTGCAGCAGCCTGTTCATTTCTGGCTCCATGTGCTGCTTGATCACCAAAATCCAAAGGCGACTTATTGCAGGGAATTTCATGCCATGAAATGATGATGATGATGATGTGAATGGATGGCTGATGCCGCGTCAAATCCAGTAGATGTCAGTAAATTGGAACATATGTTACTTAAACTATAACATCATGATAGTTCTCCTCCAAGATGGCTCATAAAACTGGAATTTATTAGGCTAAATCTAGGATGATGATAACATAGAAAATTTTTAATGGAAGGTTAATGCGAGAATCAAAAGATAAAAATGGACCCTTTGGCCTTGTATCAGCTGGATCCGACAAAGCCGTGGTGAAATCGGAACAATTTTTATGCACCGTGGGGTGTTCCCCTTTCATTACATTTTATAGCTTAAAGCATAAAAATATACGGAACGTTTTCATGGGTAATAAAATCCCAGATCTTTACATGATAAGCACAATGGAGACACCGTGAAAATGAAATCTAGCTTGTGCAAAATATTCCCTCTGCTATGTGTCCCAGTGCTGTCCCACCAGAATGAGGAGTGTGTTCAGCTGCTCGCGAGGCATACCTCCTCCCAGCGGGGACCTGGAGAGCCTGCTCTGACACAAGCACAGAGCGCTTCTTCTATTCCCTCAGACGCACTTCTAAAATAGGCCACATTGGAGAAAACATGACTTTTCACTATTCTAATAAATGAGAGCCTGCCTGTTTATTATTAATGACATCCCAGCACACTTTTCAGATGTGGTTGGTGTTACGCTATGTGAGTAATTTATATTCGTGCCAGCGTGAGAGCCTGCGTGTGTATGCTTACTGTCTTTTTACTGTCAGCTATGTGTAGTAGTTCCATGAAATTGTAATGTTTACCAGGTCAGTCCTGACCTTCTTAATCCTCCTGGTTATTAATATGGTAAAGCCAACACAGAGGAACAATTAATCAAAGGCACCTCTTTTCTTCCCTTTTTCAGCTTTCATACATATTAATTATATACAGCTGCCTTGGGCTGAGGAGTGCATTAACATGTATGCACCAGCGCAGAGAAATAAGTCAAAAAGCAGAGCAACTCTGCCCCTACAGCGCGAGGTACTTCCCCAGGATTAGCCTTATGAGGCTGAGTGGCAGGAACTTGAACATGACAGAGCACTGATACACTTTCTTGTCCAGACAATTATCTGTGCCCTACTTTTAAAGCTAATTCTACACGGCCCCCCCAGGTTGTGTATGAAGCATCCTGATGGGGGGGGGCAGCAGCAGTGGAGGGTGTCAGTCACAGGAGGACCAGACTGCCCCGGAGCAAAGCTGCTGGTCCCTTCTCAGAGGGAGGGAGGGAGGGGGGGGGGGGGGGGGGGGTGGATGATTGAAATAGAAGTTGAGATGTAGGACACATAAATAAAGCGATTTCTTTTTTTCCTGGAATACACTTCCCTCTCCTCACATTTACATAATACTCTACCATGCACACCATCACTTTTATCAGCCCCAAGGTTTATGGAGTCATGTGATGACGCATGTAGCTGCAGGATTGGCCAGTACTTCACATCAGCTTCCTAAATATTGGCGGAACAACGCAAAACATCATGTTTTTTTGTCGCAGTACCTGTTCCTAATTACTCTCTTTTTATGCACATGATATTGAAAGGATGAAGGCCTGGATATGCTCTTGCTGCTCGGGCTATTGTACTTGCACACTGCATGACCTCCAAGGAGAGGTGGAAGACAATGCGAGCGTGCTGGATGAAAGGGCGTCGGAGAGCGGCTGCGTCCATGGGTGGGGGAACAGGGAGGATGGGAAGCAGATGGCAGTGGCTCCGTCCCATCAGCACAACAGAAGGGGGACTCAAGATGGCCACAGGCCCCCCCCTCACATTAACAGCATTCAGGGAGATGCCTTATCATCCCGGCAGCGTGATACGTTTTTAACAACATACAACCCCCCCCCCCCCCCCCAAACCTTCACCGGATATACTGGAGATGCTGAATCAATCATCTGGGTACTTACAGTATTACATTAAAGTCCAAGGGTAGAGCCTATCGCATATAGCCTAAAAATGTGATCTAGGTGAGGAAATATATTCCTCAAAATGAGACAGAATAAAATCAGCTTTAAGATGACGGGGCACGACCTGGCTGACGTGCCTCGTGGTCGACTATGAATGAGGCTGCAGCGTCTATGAGCAGCTTGTCTGGGAGATAACCTTCAGCAGCCTCCCATCCCTCGCCTCTGCTCGCAGTGTGAAGAGCATGTACTGAATAGGTGCTAATTAAGCTTTGTGAATATAGAGAAGATGCCATACTGTTGCGGGCCAGCAGAAAAACACACACGTGCATACTGACAGTAATGCACACCACCTTCTCTCCACTTAAGACATCACAGTTCACTCAGAACATCGAGTAGTACTGCACACATTTATTTTAGTGCATTTCCCTAAGTTGAAAGATATTTTTCTTCTTGTGAAATATATATATATATGTATAAAGACACAGTAAATCAAAGGTTGAATCTAAATTGTTCATCTGGTGACTTTTCCCTACGCAGCATAGTTCATCATACAGGCCAGCGACAGAGCAGCAAAAAACCAAAGATTCATGCATCTTTGCGAGTAGAAATTAATAAAAACACTATGTCAAGGAGCCAGAAAAAATGGTTTCCCATAATGGATTTTCCACAGAAAACAGCTTTTAGACAATCAATCTTTTCTTTGAAAGCCCAATTATTTAAGTAATTGTTCCTTACAATTGCCACAGGAATTTGTCCTCTGGATGCTGTAAAAGTAAGCATCTTTTGTCACTTGTAAAATGGCTCATACCATTTTTATTGTACTCATTTAATTTCTTTGGCACGGTTCTACTTAACACCCTTTGTCTACATTTATAAAACTGTTCATTCTCTATTTGTCAAAGAAACCACACACGCACACACACCTACACACACACACACACACACGCACACACACGCACACACACACGCACACACACACACACACACACAGGGTTTCTGTTGTTATGGAATAATCAAAAGTCATACAGAGTGCAGTGGAGCGTTGTTTACAGTCTGCTATAAACACCTGTTGACTGACATGTTGTCATTTCTACAGTATATGGTAATGGCTTTGCGGCATGATATCTTATTGGTAAACTGGCAATGTATGATTTAACTGTGCCATCATTCATTCAGCTTTGATAACGACACAAACGATGGTCGCAAATTGAAATGGAATGACTATACATCAAATAATAGCAAAAATGAATCAGATATTATTTCATCCAGTACAGGTTTTTGTTTTGGTTTATAATTTCCAAATACAATGTTCACTTTTTAAATTGCAGTTTGGCAGTACAGTACATGGCAGTACAGAATTATGTTATTAAACCCTGTGTATAAAATGTATTTTTAAGACCTTGTTTTAATTTAAATCATCTCTCTCTCTCTCTCTCTCTCTCTCTCTCTCTCTCTCTCTCTATATATATATATATATATATATATTTCTCTTTTTTTCTTTGAGTCTATAACAATTATGCAAAATAGATTCAAATATAATAACAAGCAAAAGACATTTTTACCCATCCCAGAAATATGTAGTAAATGTCTTTTTAAAGGCTTTACTTGTGTCATTATTATAATTTTGTTTTTGCTTGTTAGTGTCCAGGTTACTGACAGCCTGCAAAATACTGTTACAATTAGGCCTGGCAGCAGTGCCAGATGTCTCTCTGAGAGGAGAGAGGGAGATGTCAAAACACCTGTCTGATCACCATGGTGCACATGCTGGTGCAACCAACAACACTGCAACCAGTCCTTGTTAGTTTAGTCTCCTCTTCAAGGCCCAGTCTGGAACTACACAATGGACACCTCTGCTGACAAAGACACTGCAGATTTATTCTCAACATTACTGTACATGTGCCAGTTAGCCCCAGAGGCAGAATTTCATCTGATAGTGAAGCACTTATGTCGCATTTATTGGATTTAATTATTTATTTATTTACTCACTTAGGCATGTACCACAGCAGTGGCACATTAAACCTTAAATCATTAGTTGATTATTAAAAACTAAACTTTACCAAAAAATATGGAAAGCTAGTAACAACTTTTTCTTATGTTGCATTTATTGGATTTAATACATTTTTTTATTTAATTATTTTCTCACTTATACATGTGACACAGTAATTAACAATATATAATAATAATAATAATAATAATAACATTATTTATATAGCACCTTTAAAAACAGAGTAAAAACAGCAAAACCAAGGCAATAATAACAACAGAAAGCTCAGTGAGACAGTTGGATACGTTAAAAATAAACTAAGAAATTAATGAAATTGAATAAAAATAATAACAACAATAAAAAAATAGAATATATATATATATATATATATATATATATATATATATATATATATATATATATATATATATATATATACATACACACACACACACACACACATATACATATATATACACATATATACATACACACATACATATATGTATGTTTGTCTTTGTCAATCTTCCATAATAAATAGATCACAGCCTGCTGTGCCACAGCAGTTGCACATTAAACCTTAAATCTGTTGATTATTAATAATAATAATAATACAAATATGGAAAGCTAGTAACAAGTTTTTCTACCCTTCACCACCATGTGGTCACACTGAGAGTAGATGACAATGTAATAAGTATAACACCATTAAACTGCCAGCTACAGTGACTCTATTGCTCCGAGTTTTCGCTATTCTGAGAAAAAACAACAACTATGTAATTGTAAAAACAGTCGTACTAAGCAATGAACATTATAACCGCATCAACCCGACATTACGTCAGGCTTTTATTGGTCTACGTGTTCAATAAATACCTCTAGTAGCTTGTGGGCCAATATATTCTGTAGTGTTACTCATCCTTTCAAGTGTTCAGGTCAGTTACTATGGCAACCTGCACAAACTGGGGATGAGATAAGGGCCGGAGCCGTGGCCTTGAGGGAGTCGTTAAGCATCTGTCTCCTGACTCCCCCCTTCAGTCTGTGTATGGAGGAGGCTGCCAGGGAGGCAGCACATAAACAACAAAGGTGGCTCACCCTTTGCTCCCTCTCCAAGGGCTGACCATCATCACGCTGAGTTAACAGTGCCACCCATCACCGCCGAGTCTGACCGGGATGAAGGAGAGTGTTGAGGAATCAGAGAGTTTTCGCGTTGGGTATTTTTCGGCACTTGTTGTTTGGACATTTAAGGTGCTTTTTTTTTACATACAAGAATCATTTTCGCTCACAGGTTCACCTTTGAAATCCCTCAAATGCACTCACATTTGCTTTCCAGCTCTTAAAAAAGATCCCATACAAACCAAGAACGCAGAAGACAGAATAAAAGATGATCTCGTTTCCTCAGTCGCACAATGACATTTTGTACGAGTGAAAATAGTGACTTTTCAAAGTGAGAGCAAGTGAGAGATATATCGCTGTGGATACTTCAGGGCGGCCAGGATCGGCGGTTAACTGATCCTGAACTCGTGACTGAGGTATGCGCGCTGAAGAATGAAATATTGCTTTAAATTATTCTGACTCCATCGCTGTACAAGTGTGAAGACAAGAGAGATGTCAGAGGCTAAGTTCATCAGTGGATTCTGATGAGGTTGGTGCTGCTGCAGCGAGCGAACACGCCTCACTGAGTTCAATGCAGCTGCGCTTTTCAAGATGTTCCAATCAAGATGTTACCGTCTTCTTCAGAAAAGTGAGTTCAGTAACAAAATACAAGCACAAAAAAGTCTTAATAGTGTTGTTTGGGCCAAAATATTTCAGGTTTAGTTTCATGAAAAGACTTTTGAAATGTGGGATTGAAGTCTTTGCAAATGGACTCTAACGTCATGGTTAACTGATCTCTTTGGTATTATTCTGTATAAATCCAATGACCCACAAAAGACAGTTTAACATCAGGGTGGAATAAATATGTTTTATTTGAATATTATATCAAAGACTTTTGACATAAAGGCAACATATACTTGTGCTCACAGCCTCTTTTTTTCCACTCGTCAGCATGTGTTTGTGGACTGAATCCAGCTTTTCTCCCTACTGAATGAATTAATCATTCTCTAAACACACAAAACAGCAAGAGTCAGCTAACAAGAGGCCCCTGCTGGTTGACCACAGCATGTCAATGTCAATAACAGCAACATTTACTGGACTCAACACCACCGCACAATGAATACAACAATTTGGAGGCCTGCTACTCTTTAAGATACTGCCACTCAGGATCTTACAGGGGTACCTCTCATGTTAAAGTGTCACGCTGCGGCCTCGCTGCTATTTAAGCTCGGAGCACGAAGCATCAAGGCTACAGTCCACCTACAGCCTCACCCAGCATTAGGTGGACCTGGAGCAGCCAGCCTTGCTTTAGAAACAGATGATAAATAAATCAAAGTGCACTAAGCACTGCTTCCACATGGCAATCGCCTCCTTCATAGCGTCTGCACCTCATCAATCACGGCATTGTCTGCTTGAAAGGCGAGCCTTGTAAATGTCATATCCACTCAAACCCAAGGAGAGGCGGTTCAGAATGCAGCTCCGTTTTTTTTTTCTTTTTTAATTGGATAGTGTAATTAAACTAAAAAACCTTGCTAGGCTGACTTTTGACAGGACAGATGAAGACCCCTTTTAAAAGGGCTATGAAACATATTTGTTAAAAGGATGAGGCAATATGTACCATATGATTGGGTGCCCTTATGTGTCATATACTTTTCATTTATGATGAAAACGGCAAAAAGGTGTCTTTATGAAAGAAAAGAGAGATTCTTAAAAGGTTTCAATATATAAGAATAATTAATGAAATTTGCCATCCAAATTATAAAATTTCTTGGAACCAATTGAAAAAGACAGTCATCGTATATTACACACACCAATCAGATGCATATATCACAGCATATGTTCGGCAGCATTTGTGAAACATTCATCTTGGGACCAAGCGATTAAGAGAGGTAGAGCTTGTTCTTGATTAAAGTAACAACCGAGAGAGGCCAAGCTATAATATTGATTACATGCACAAACGGGATACGGGTCACTTTGCTACCCACACATGCTTTCTATTTAATTTCATTAGCGGCGTTCTTTCCTGATGTACTAATGTTACACAAACACCAGAGGAATACATGCACGCATACACACAGGAAAAAAAAAGGAGAGAAAAGAAAGCAGCCACTCGCTGTCACTTGTCCGGGGTCATAAAAGCAGTGACACACACACACACACACACACACATACGCATGCACACACATGCACATTCAATATGCCGATGCTTTAGAGTTGATTTTGATGGTTGCCGGTGAGAACCTGGCTTGAGAGGGCTCTCTTGAGAGGCAGAGTAAGGCCTCCGTAGGAAAGATCGATAGGACAGGGGTGCACAAATAAATCAGCATGCTCTAGTGACGTCTGTCATAAAGCTCCCGCCACAGTTGCAGCTCTTAGCTTTATGGCGGCGTTGAGTGTTATTGCAATCTTTTGATAGCCTTGGTTAATTTATCTGATGACAAGAGCACCCAAAGAACAAGCTGCAGGCAACCTCAAGTGTTGCATCAAAGCAGTTCTGGGGTTTTAGTGTATCCAAAGCCATCAATGGTAAGCAATGAGGTGAGCGTTTTTCGTTTTTCTCTTACGAAAGGACATCATATGCTGGCTAAATGCACCAATGTTGTAGAAGTTTTTTGCTTTTATAATACATTAACAATGGAGTGAATATGTGTAATTTAAAAGATTTAGGTTTTAGGTTTTACCAAAACACTTAGTTAAGTATAGGAAAAGAGCGTGATTGACATTAACTTGACTTACTAACTCATGTGAATCACGTGACGAGCCTCCATGCCACCTACCCAGCGCCAAACACTGCACATCGTGAGTTAGCGGCTAGTTCGTGAACATAGTGCAGCATTTGACAGCTAATGTATCCATCAGGAGTTGGTAGAGACCAAAACAGAGCTAAAAGAAGAATAAATTCCGCTGTTCCCAAGTGGCCAAACAAAATATTAATGCGGGTTTCTGTTGTTTTTTTACTCCTGCTTTCACATTGAAGACACATTTTCTGCTTCATCATTTCACATGGTGCTCAATATCAGCAATGAAACCTCTCAGACAACATAAGTGAAGACTGTAGACCTTATCCAAAGGGAGCTTTTGCCAAAAGTGAATGAGCATGTCAGCTACTTCTTGGTTTTAAATGAAACTGCATAAAGGGCTGCCCTGCCATTCTATCTACCGGCAGCCAGTGTGAATTGTGCTGGAAAATCTATTCTAGGGAGCCGGTCCTTTCAATTCAAAGGGAAACGACTGACTGCTGTAGCGACATCAATCAAACTGAGATGCTGCGCTGGCTTCACTACACAAGTGGAAGGTCCAGAGTTCACGGGTTAAAACAGGCAATATAAAAAAAAAGGTGTAGAGAGACGGCTGAGCTGAGGGCAGACTGTTGTTGGTCTCTGCTATCTCCTCAGTGGAAGTGTTGGAGAGGTACCCCCCTCCTGTATTAGCTGGACTTCATTAATCTTCATGCCATCTTCTTTAACTAGTCATGTAGAACGGCTCAATAGAAAGCCGTATAATGGGGAAGGCCCAGTGCCAATTACTAGGTTAACATAGTGTTCAGCCCCAGTGCAACAAAGGAATGAGATGGAGGAGGAGAGCTGGCTCACAGGGAAAGATGCACAGCATTTCAACTGACAAGAGATGCAAAATGGAAGTTCTTACAGTTTCTTATTTGACCTAAAAAAAACTCAAAGGTGCCATTAAAAATATCTTGCATGTATATATTTCAATGTCATTCCTTTCCAAGAAATCGCATAACTAACAGAAGGTCAAACATTCATGTTTGACATCACATTGATAAACCAGAGGTGATGCAACGACAGCCTAATGTGAAAATAACTGACACATTTTTGCAAAAATACAACGCAGTCTCTCCTGCTCTGGCGTGTGACAAGGTGGACTGTTTGCATTGCAACGCAGCAGAGGTAGCAGACAGCAGCGCCGACGTCTCAGCATAACAGACCTTACAGGAATTAAATGGAATCAACTTTTCTCGTCAAATGAAAGTATATATTTAAGTTTAATTAATTTAGCTATTTCAACCTAAAATTACTAGTTTTTATTGTCAGACCATGTCGGAAGTTAAAAACATTGTTCTGGCTTTGATGTATTTTCACTATAAGCTATTTGACGTTGAATAAATGTAGCGCTGAGTGTTCACTCAGCTCTTTAATCGATACCTTTATTATACTGTAACAATGCATCAAATGCAATTGTGAAAGCAATGTGACTGTGAAAGGGGTCACTCGTAGTAGTGAACCTACAGAGAATTATCACCCGGCTCTGCAGCGGTGGAGCTTTGTAGTGAGTTTCAGCTCGTTGTTCAGCTGTCTAGCACCAAACAGCAGACAGACACACAGTTAGTGACTCGCGACTATTATAGGTTCAGAAGAATATTAAGCAGCTAAAGAGACAGTTGACAGAGACCAAAACAGAGCTAAAAGAGTCTAAATTTTGTATAAATAAACTGTTTGCTAAAAGGTTTGCCATATTGTTAGTTCATGGATCTCTAGCTGAGTCCTTGACGGGGTTCAATTCAGACTCTGGCCCTTTTACTGGGTCTGCCTTAAAATATTTAACACCGCATGTTTGCAGAACTGTTTTGGCTGTGATATAGTTTGGTAACTCTGCACTAGAAGAAAAAAAACACATTGCAACTGTATTTAAAAATACGCCACAATAAAGTCACATGACTTCAATTATAGGAATATTAATTACGTATTTTTTCTTTCACTATAGTTCTGAGATAAAGTAAGTATCAGTCATGTCATCCTCAGCCTCCATTTGCTTTGTTTTTATTCTTTATTTGACTAGAGGGGAAGTTTGCTGTGCAAACGACTTGTCATGACTGCTGTCAGAACAAGTACAGTGTTAAACTGCAGTTATTTAATTCCATGTGATTCAAATGGGACTGGGTCAGTTTGGAAAGGGCCTGTAGGCTACGGTTTTACTTAGAGGACCAAGATTAAACTCGAGTAAAATGGAAATGTCACACCGTCATGAAAGATGCTGCGGGAGTTGTGAGAAGGATAATATTATTGTGATGTGAAGTGATAATTCCGTCCTGTCCACCCTCATTATCCAGCAGCCTGCTGTATTTCTGGCTCGCAGCTGTATGTCTAAGTGTGTGTGTGCCGATGCCCTTTCCTTTCTCCGCACACTCGCTGCAAATTCACAAAACAGGAAACATCGGGAGAAACATTTGGCATCTTTGCGTTTTATTGTTGACAAGGCGCCCACATTGGGGCACAGGGAGGACATGTTTACATGTGTGGTCGAATGAAGGGTGTGTCCTTGCATGAGTGCGTCTTGTGTGTGTTTGGATTGGTGATTATGTTGTGTTTGCATGAACTCAAGTACACTCAGTATCAAAAGCAGTTCCCCTCACTCCCCTCACCTCCACAGCAACAATGGCACAAAACAAAGCAGAGGATCCCATTCTGAATTACATGCCGAGCAGCAACACAACAGCAAAACATAACAACAGCCTCGACAAACAGCAACAAACCATCCACATGCAACACAAAGAAATTGAACAAGAGGATGATCCGGAGAGGCTCCACATTCATGCAGACCCCAGCAGTCCGAGATAAGGTATATTTTTGTCGGGCAAGATAAGGGTGAGAAAGCAAACATATTACAGGGCTCAAAATTCTATATCTATAGCTCCTTTTCGTGAGTCCAATAATTCATTCATTCATGGCCTCTGTTTCCTCTGCCTCTTGGAACATCTGCCTCATACATACATCACTGCACTGATAAAGATCGCAGACAGAATTGGTAATGCACTGTGAATGGGAGGACTGCAGCGCTGATTAAATAACTTCGGTGGCACACTAAAATTGAAGCGGCCACGGGATGAAAGGGGACTTATTAAAGGCAGCGGAGGATGATTTTAGGTTTAGGGTGATGTACACAATTTAAGACACAATGTCCGGCAACACCGCCAAGGGATTTAAACGAGAAAACAAAAATGGCCTTTTTAACCTCTGTCAATGTATTTTCCCCTGACACACACATAAAGGGGGAGAGAGTATTATCCTATATGTGCCGGGAATGGAAATAAATCTAAGGTTAGGACATGTGAAGGGGAGGTTTTTGTTGAGAACTTTATATCATCAGAAAGTGTTGCTCTTGAGAGTCTCGTGGATTTTTGTTACTTTACTATTGTGCTTCTTCTCAAAATTAATCTTAATATTTTTCCTGATGAAAGTGTAAACATCTTCCCTGGTTTACTTTCTGATGTATTCCTGTTTGGGAACTATTTCCTATGTCTTATGGTGTCACTTTATTTAAAAGTAAGAGTGCAACTTCATCGAAATCAAGTCATATCATCTCTCCTGAGTATAACATTCCTCCTCCGTCTTCCTGACATATTATAGTTGAACCTAATGAGGACAGGGTTGACCAGTATCTAATCTAGTCTAATAAGGACTCTTTTAATCAATCGCATTGTTTTCTCTTCATATGAAACACTACCAATCGCCATCGGGGGATTTTGATTGCTGATATCTAGCTTCAATTTAAAACAACAAAGACACAGAATGAAGTGATAAAGATGGCATAGCTAGTCTATTTGGTGAGGGTGACAATACACATGAATGATATAAAACATTGTCTTTATACCAAATATGGGAATATTTAATGTTTTATGTTATATGGGCTATACATAAACAAACATGTCACAAACAAAATGTACCTTATATTATCCTAAAGGGTCATTTTACTTGTGTTTCCAGTCAGTTATCCCTCCGTCAGACCTCTTATGAACAAACGGTACTAAATGTCCAATAACAAAACACGAATCACAGACGTGAGAGCAAATCAATCCATCGTACTTAAATCACTCTGAGACTCCAAACTGAAGTAATGTCTCATTTTCTGTTTTCTTAAACATGATAAAACAATCATGTTTTAAGCAATTTTCACAAAAATGGGGAAAGTCTTGAAGTATTAAGGTGATAAAACCATGTAAAGTATGTTATTTTTTTAGCTTTTATGGATGGACTGGTGTATTCAAGACATAACATTATTATTAACATAAATGTCTTTTTTTGTTGATTCCTGTACTGCCAATGCTCCAGCCTACAATTCACAAATGTCCCCTCAAGGGCTTTACAATCTGTGCAGCCTATGACTCTCTCTATCCTTAGACACTTAGTTTAAGGATAAACAGAAACCCAAAATAACATTTAATAGGAGGGGGAAAGAGGCTGCATGTTTAGTCGATGTGCATGTGCATATATAAACTACGAGACATCAGGACACAGCTTTCAATCACCGTGAAGTTCAATGGTGAAACGTTTCATTTTGTTACAGCTTTCAGTAAAACAGTTCGACTCTGAATAAACACTCAAAGCACTTTAACAAGACCTTTAACCGCAGGTTTCTTATTGTTTCTCTTTTGTGTTTTTTAGACAGCGACACTTCCTTGCAGAGTTTCTGACAAACCATAAAAGTTAAAATTTGATGTTTCTATTGTTTTGCCTGCACGAGTAAAGATTACACTAGATTTAGATTCTATTTACATGCGACTCAGAGAAAGCCTCCGTGGAATTTACCCGGTGCAGTTAATCCCCACTGATGGTCTAACAGGGATTGTCTCCACAGTATCTCCACAGCCAAATCATACAGTATGAAACTGCATCAAATGAACAGATGGCTGTGACACGAATTAAAAGCACAGAACAATAGTAGAATATAAACCAGAAATGACACCCAAAGTGGCTGTTGATTTATGGCCGTAGCGAGTTTGGTACTGGGCTTCCTTGTATATTAGTGCTACAAATCTGGGTCCATTTAGCAGGGAGATGCTCATACATACATCACCGACTCCTGCTCCAAGCCAAGGTCAGTCCTTATTGCATCAATCTTTTCAACAGAGGCTACTCCACACAGCAGCAGTTTTGTAACTGTCGCAGCTGTAATGGAATCTTTTTTCTCGCGCTTCATCTTTCTCTTATCACATGAAATATATATTCAACTTCTCTTCTTTCCCTCATTCTCCTGATTCTTTTTATTTTATCTGTAAAACATATTCCCCAAGACCTCATCCCTTTTCTGGGGGGGGGGGGGGACACACACTCCAAGTGGCACGGATGTTAACCCCCTCAGGTCTCTATCGCGGCAGGTCACTTTCGGAATAGCCTACATAGATATAACAAAATGAAAATTTAAAATGCATTACGTAAAAATAGATTTGTCTCATTTATAGGATGCTTTAAGTCAGTGACATGACATATATTAAAATCTCTCCACTTCCCTCTGCTGTATATATTATTCACAAAGTCATTTCCCAAAGGTTTGGCAGACATAAAAGCACTTCTGTGCTCCACTTAAAGTAGAAATAGGATGTTTCTTTAAAAAGGTGTTTTTTTTAAACATGAAATGTCACTTTACCTCAATTTTTATCTGACATGTCATGAAAAACCTCCTCGGTGTGTTACGCCTAATGGATCCGGTCAAACCACTCTAAGAAGAGAAGAGTCTGAGTTGCTGAATTGTGAGGTGCCAGTTTTCAACATTCATGCTGAGTCAGTTTCTGTTGTCCTGATTACTCATGCTGCAGCCTCACATAGTACTTTAATAAATGAAGAAATAATAAAATCAATCATTTTAAATAGCACTGGACCATTTACAGCGAAGGGAGAAAAAAAGAGCAGACTTTTAATTGATGAACTTGACCCGCTTTTCCCTGATAACAAATTTCATTTGTTCTATAAAAATGATGCTCAAGTGACATTATTTGACGGGATCTTCATCACCGGCAGAGTAAATAAGAGTAATTTATGCTGTTTAATTTTGAGCGTGGATTATAAATCACAGCTCTATCATACATTACGGAGCTTGCATTGATGAGGGAAGTGAGAGCGGGGGCCAGCTGATTGGGCTGTTAAGGTAGCAGTAGAAAGCAACAGTAGCAGCAGAGACTCATTCTCCCAGCATGGTTCTCCACAGTCAGGCGGATTGATGCAGATGATAAATGATGACAAACACCCTGCGCAGCCAAGTGGTGAAAGATAGACTTTTAAATAAATTATAAAGTATGCATCATTAAAAATCAGACAACAGCTTGATGCAGAAAGAGATTACAGGTAGTGTATTGTCTTGCTTGTAGTTCAAGTTAATAATCATCACTGTAAATCCAGTTGTGTGTTCACGCTACATTGCTTTTGCAGTAATAACAACATGATTAGATGATACGATAAAGTGCAATGCGCAGTAATAATGATAACAAAATGATATATTTTGCTTTGATATGACAAAATGTAATGTATATTAATACGGACATAATTTCATCTGCAAAGGCTGATTACAGGCATCGCTCTCCTGTAGGTGAAGCCTCGCAGCAGTCGTACAATAAGCCGTCTCTTGGCCGAAAACACCCTCAGATCCTGTCAAAGGCAAGGCAAGGCAAGTTTATTTGTACAGCACATTTCAACAACAAGGTAATTCAAAGTGCTTCACATGAAACCATTGAAAGCATAAAGGCAAAAGTAAAGGAGATTTAAAACATACATTGAAACAATAATCGATGTCTCCCTGAGACATTACGCTGCACGCAATCAACCATACACTGCCGCAAAGAGATGGCTTCTGACAAACATCAGTCTGCAGTGATGAAGACATGACAGCTGTCAATCATCTCCTAATAACGGCGAAGGGGAGCAGCTCGCTCGCCGTGAGTTTGACCTGCATGACCACATAGACACACACACACTTTGATTTATCTATCAATCTGATTTTATTAGCAAATATAAAATAGCAGGGGGTGAAGATAGTAATATTTAAAACAGCAGTGGAACAGTTAACATCATCAGAAAAAGATAGGCCTAACGTAACCCTGCAGAGGTCGAAATAAATAGTTTGATATTTTGGAAGGTAAGCTTATTCACTCTTTTGTCAAGAGGTCAGGCCTTTACACTCCGGGGGCGTGACGAAGATGTCTAGGGCTTTTATTGTGAAAGGTAAGAATGGAAGGAGTTGATCTGTATTCGCTGCCTTTGTCAAGGTTGATAGGAGGATACATATTTTACCCTCTTGGTTCGGACCCAGGACCTCAATGTTGTTGTTCCATAAATATAGGCGCAACTGAACTTGGTCCACACAACGTGATCGGTTGATCTCTTCCTTTAATAAGGTGTAAAAGTTCGGAAAAATCAAAATGAGAAAAAAGTACGTCGCATTTTGTGCGAATGACAAAAAACGAAACTGTAATAATTTAATATATACTTATATATTTAATATATACATGTATACATTGCACGGAAAAAAGTGATTAAAATAACATAACAAGAGAAGCATTTCTAAATGTGTACAATTTAAAAAAATATTTTAAATTCTGGAGTTTTCATTTTTTATGCGATTAATTAAACAACTTGCTGTAAATTATCATACAACTGCTGGATTTTAGTTCTGCTGTAAATTCAGTCCACTTCTCTTAAAACTTTAAAAGTTGACTATTTAAGTCTTTTGCCATCTGACTTCTGAAGTGTCCACCATAAAGAACGACATCTGCAATCAGTTAACGAGATGCAGCACAATGCCGGTCACAAGCCTGGATGCTGTGTGCAGCACAGAGCGCCGTGTATTCAGATGAAAAAGGATTAATAATGCTCTTCCTCCTCTTGTCTCATGCTGCAGAGCTTTATGAGTTCCTTCGATCCCTGCTTTCGGAAGCCATTAGTGCTCTTCCTCTTGAGAGATAGAAGGCGAAGCCCGGAGCCATCGTGAGAGTCCTCTTCCTGCTCTAACTAGAAATGACACAATGTCAATAAGTATACTGATTATTCTGCCCATTTGTTTTGTGCAATGCAGTTAACGAGCTTTATTATACAAAAGACATTGTGAAAACCCAATAACCATTCTTTATCATTTGTTTTGATGAGAGTAATAGAGTGGCTCATGCGAATGGTCTGCTCAGTAGAAACTTCTGTTAGTGGAGCACAATGAATGATTTTGCCCATCTGTAGCGGTTGTAGCAGGTACGAGGAGGAACCCGCCACTGCGTAGTGGGATAGGGAGACCGGCCTCAGGCCACTCTATCGTCTTGAAGTGTTTGTGTTCCTGCATCAGCTGTCCTCCCAATTCACCATTTATCTTCCCTGAACTGTCCTAACCTTTTCAAGCTTTCACTTATGACATATTTTAGATACAGTGGGCCAAGCCTCACTGGGAGCCAGCTACAGTATCATACACACAACTGTCAGTATAAAAGGGAAGCCTACACATAGCCTGGCACACCGGATTGGCCTCCTCCTATACAGCCACATAAATCTCAGCAGCATCAGACAGGTGGGAGGAGGCTCTGGCAGATGTAGCCATGAGGAATGGAGGTAGTGATGCCTCAGACAGTTCCTCTTCCAACCTCTGGCCTTGTAACTCCGCAGAAAGCCAAAGGGTTGTGGGAATCTGAAACAAAGGTGAGATTTATTGCGAGCGCAAAACTTTGGCAGCAGGAATCCAAGTCTGAAGCACCGCCTGTCAAGAGTTTGGTCACACAAATAAAATTAAAAATAATGATGTTAAAAACAAATATTTGGTAGCAAGAAAGACAGTACATCAAGATAAGTAACTTTCTTTTGCGCATGACCTAGACCAGCTTTATTATGATTCTAAATTATTATACCAATGCAACAATTAAATCAACAAAACATCCTGGTACTTGTCATTTATGAATTTATATACATATGTATGCATTGCATTCAATAAACACAAACACAAGTTTGTGGTTGCTGTCTTCAGCTGATGTTGACAGCTAGGAGGAAAGTCCCCGGTCTCATCTCCGTGTTATAACAAGCCGAGGAAGAGATAGAAACATGAGATCTCTTCTTGGATTTGTTCTCTCCTATGGGGATAGCTGAAAACGTAATTTCTAACCGAGAGCCTTAAATGAGCAGCTCTGAAGCGTACTTGATACAGCCTGTCATCTAATCAGCGAGCTAACCAAGTCTTTGCTGTACTTACGGTACCTTGCCATTCACTCTCTGTTGTTGTTGGAAAGCTGATAGACCAATTCACTTCTCGTCCTTCACAGCTACAGTAACAAAGCCACGGCACACATCCAGTCTAAGAGGTCTGGATGATTCAGTGCGCTGAATGTGTGCTGACATTTTTTATTTTTTGTGAATACTTTATGATCCCGAGTAAAAAAACACCATTAAAAATCACCTTTATCTCTCTCTGGTCACAATGTGTGAGAGTCAATGTTGTCATTCCTAAAAAGTTTCACTGATCCATTGGTGTGTTTGTAGAGGATTTTGTGTTTTGGGTCTTCTGTTTGTTCAGTTTTTCTTGATTCGTGTGATTCATTCAGGCTTAGTGTTTCATTTTGTAAGTTCACTCTCCCCTTGTGTCCTGTCTTGTTTTACTTCCTTGTCTTTTGTGTGTTTTCCCGCCTTTGCTGATTGTCTGCCCCGCCCTGATTAGTTTATAAACTAAATGGTCATTGTCTAAAGACTCTTTTCGTATGTTGAACGTGTCAAAAACCACAGCCATCATTGGTTTTAGGAAGTCTGCACTGAACCCAAAACTGATAGATTTATGGGGGAATGAAAGTGACCTGGTGGAAAACCACAAGTATTTGGGTCAACAAGTTGAGTTTCCAACTAAACCTAGATGCAATTTATAAAAAGGTCCAATAACTTCTGTACTTCTTGAGAAAAATTGGTTATTTTAATGACTGCACTTAAATGATGCATTCTGTATTGTGGCTTGGTCTGGGAACCTGAATCTGGCCAATAAGAATACACTTGGCTGGCTTGTCAAAGTGGCCAGCAAAGAGTTTGGGGTTAGTTAGCTCCAGCTTCCTTACCACTACTAAAGGCAGGTCCCAGAGAAGGCCCAGGCCATATTGGACTGTCCTGCAGAGGGACTACTACCTTTAGGCTGTAGATAAAGAGTTCCTGCTTACAGGACAAAACAATACAAGGTATCGTTCTTTTGCACAGCAATTAGTAGATTGCACGTGTACTGTAACCTCATCACCTAAACAATTTATGCATTCGGCATTCAGCTGTGTTTGGCACTTCAAGGGGATTTTGTGATTATATTTTGAAGATGAATGTGTTTGTTTACTGGCTGCCACCAGATTTCCCTGGTGGTATAATAACTTTGGCTTGAAAATAATATGAATAACAGTAACAGGGGAAGATCTTAATGTGTGTGGTCATGAAGTGTGGTGCAGCTCTGTGTCACTTACATTTGGATTTCACAACATGGCAACTTGTGATGCCACACAGCTCCAGTCACATGCGTGGTCTCCTCCTGTGGGCAAAACAGTGAGTGTAATGTGGGTTAGTTGCAAGAGACTCAGGCTTGTTTACTTATCTCTAAATGAGCGATATGACAGGCTGACTGACGACGAGCTCTTGAATGTTGTTGGCCAACCTTTACCATCCGGCAATTATCTGACAACCTTGGTTAACATTTAAACACCCAGTTATAGGCTTTATGTAAAGCACTAGTGCGTTTTTTAAAAATTAAATCTGGCTTCCTTGACAAAAATTTGATCCAGACTTTGTTCACTGCATCAAATTTTCATTATGTATTGTTTGGTCGTGACTGAGCTAAGGGACAGTACAACATGTATTGGGCTAGGGAGGAGGGACAAATGTTATATTTCATTTTATTTAAAAAACAAGGCTCTCCACAGCATTATTACTATTGTATGTGGAGCCTGGAGCCAACAGCAGTTTTTGCTATAATGCCGATGATATGCAGCTTTCATTATTATTATCATGTTCATCATTCTCAGAGAATAATTGATACAGTTTTAAATGTAAGACTTTTCTGATGGGAAAATAATCTTTGTCAGTATGAGATTAATATTATTTAATTGTTTTCAAAATAATAAAAACGCCACTGAATGGCCTTCAGACCAAGATATCAGTAATGACATCATAAAGAACACCTTAAATGTACTATCATGAGTTCATCAAAATCAGCTAATTACCAAATAATGTGATGGGGTTGGTATGAATAAAAGAGGCGCTACGATACACTTGTGAATCGACTTTTGGATTTATGAAATGATAGCTATGCAGAAAGCTGCATTAGCTCTAGTTAGCACCAAATGTAGCAGGTTGGCAGTAAGGATGTTTGCTCTGCGGCACAGTGGGGGTGGTTTGTGGGGGGGTGTTGTTCTCAGCCATCTCCTTGATGGGTTTGCATTTCAAAAGACCTTGGTCCAATCCATTAGGGGTGTAGGAAAACAAGATGCTCCTCTCCAGTTGGACTAATTAGGTTTTTCTGAGGGAACCTTCCATATCCTTAAATTGCTGTGGGGATCCAGATGTGTAACTAGGCTAATGACTGACTGGCTAACAAAGAAAAATGGGCTGTAATCCTAGAGCAGCATAATAAGTCACCTTCTGTGAGGCAGTAGTGAATAGTCATTGTCCATGTAGCTCTGCTCACTGTGCCCACAGTAAACAGCCAACCTTGATCTACTCTGGGGTCAAAGCATATGCAAGTTCCCCATTAGATACACTCTAAATAGAGTGATTACAAGTCCATTTACATGTGGCAACATCCTCTGCGCAGAGACAGAGGAGATGAAAAGTGACCATGAGAGGATGGGAGTGGCCCAGAGGGTGAAGGGTGAGAAGGCGCGGCAGTGTTGTGCTGAAGCCGTGTGTCTGCTTTGAGGAGAAGCAGAGCTGACAGAGGCCACCTCAAGAGACTCTTCACTCTCCATCAAAGAGCTGAGAAGAAGAGGCAGGGTCTGTCAGGGGTTCCCAATTCCTACAGAGCACCCACATGCTGCACCTCCCACCCTAAACACCTTTAGTCAGTCTCACAAAGCTCCTCACGCTGCCACGAGCCTCCAGACTCATTGGTAATGCATGACCAATCCCCAGCTCAACCACCCAAACATCACGAGAGTTTAGCACTTAGGACATGACAGACACGTCCAGGGGCTTCATTTCCACACAGTCTGCAAACACTGGGATCATGTAGCAGGCCGTGTGATCAAATCTTATTATAGGGGGTATCAGATTAAATGTACAGTACTGTTTCACATCACAATTATCAAACAATATTATATTATATCTGATAGAAATCCTAAACTATTGAGACGACAGCGAAGATAAGAAATCTCCCAGTGGACACAGCCCGACCACATCTGGACAACCAATTTGACTTGTTCCCCCTGCAAATTGAGATTCCTTCACCTGCTCCCCCCTTTTGAACAAGGGCTATCAGTTTTAATTTTCCAAACTTTCTCTTTTCCGTCAAAATTGGGTAAGAGGAAAAAGGGGGATATAGAGCAGAGACCACCATTCCAAGTTTTATCTGCTCTACGAAATGCCGTTATCTTAGTGCGGTGTCAAGAACTCTATCTCTTTTTTTCCAGGTGACAGGCACAGACGAGAGATAAGATTGGAAAAGAATCCCACTCCACTGAGTAAATAAATAATCAATACTCATCTAAATGTAAATGAGAAAGTAGCCCCCTTTGATAGGAGGGTTTTTATCAACCAACCAATTTTCTACAGGCACTCACTGGGCCTCAACCAAATCACCATCATTCAGCTCCCATGTAATGGATAAGAAAGGGGAGGGGAGAAGGCTATGGGGGGGGGGGTCTCTGCGGGAGAAAAGAGGAAGGGTCATCTGAGATCAGCCATGTTCAGAGGGCTGCATCAATAGCACAGTACCAGTGACTACTGTATGCACAAGCTCTTTATGAAGAGATTGTCAGATACACAGTAGGATTTTCCTTATTATCGCACGACAAATAATGCTACACAAGCTTTCGAGATAATAATGATGAACGGTTTGAAAATAAATAAAAAATAACAATTGCAGATTACAGATACAAACAGCATGCGCTTGACTTGTTGTACTTTTCTCTTGTCAAAAGTGGAAGAAGCTAAACTACAAGAAGTTTCTTTTGACATAAGCGATAACCTGCTCATTTGACCATTCATCACGTCAACTTTCTGTACCTGAATAACAAAAGACGTTTTCCCACATCGAACCCATAGCTCCATGTTTGGTGAAGATAACTAATCACATTCGCTGCTGTCAGGTTAAATTCCATCAGAATGTCCCTCCAAAAATCAAGAAAGACAAGTCCGTAGACGCGACGATCATTTCTCACTCTCTCTCTTGTGTTTACAGTTTTGATACCTCTGCACTTTTCTAACCTTTTTGGATGTCGTATACGCTGGACGAGATAAGCATTTTATTGTCATCAGAATGCACTGCTCTGACTTTACATTGATCCAATAAAAACCCTCAAATACCATTTTCCTCATCCTCATTGCGTTAGGTTTTATTTCATAACTCATAGATGTCAATAATGGAAACCATTATATAGCAGTATACTCAATAACAGCATTTTCCTGCTTGAAATGCATGCAGTATTGATTTCATGTGTTTCTGGGTCCATAAGGGCAAGTAGCGTGGCGGAGGTTGTTTTACTGTACTCGGTCAGCAATGCAGAAACAACGTGGAAGAGCTTCACAGCTAAAAAGTACAGCTTCTAAAAGGTAATAGAAATAAATAATATGAAATAAAGGACAATTCAGACACACGTCTTACAATTTCAGATTGTTGCCATCAGTTCACCTTCACACATCTGCTCACATTATGCACATGACATTTCAATGCCCAGTAACATACCAAAAATCCAAGGAATATTGTGTTATTTCAGATATATTTAAACTGTAAACACTACGATGATTGTGATGGCTGTTGATGCAGCATGTGAGTTATGAGCTATCGCTGTGCAGGAAAATGCTTATTTTTCAATTACAGTCCAATGTTTTATAAAGTATAAAATGAATGTGGACAGCAGTGTTTTTACAGCAGTCTGAGGCTGGTACTGTATGTGTGGAAGGCTCCAGGTGAAGCTGTGGTCTGTGGCCAAGCTGCATTTGATTTTTATTGTGCTGAATTGGAATGACAGAGCAAAGCATTTCACAGAGTGTGTCTTCCATTTCTTCCTTGGGATCCCTCCAAGCTAGCCTCTAGTGTCCCATGGGAAACAGACCCATCCGGCTAATATGCCATAAGCTGACAGCACTCCTCTGAAATGTGTGTTAAAGAGCCTGGTTTGGAAACATGAAGGCATTCTTCACAAGCTGATGCAATTCCTTTAGAAAATCACACCTCCCAGTAGAACGCTCACAGCTCTGTTAATACAGGACCGCACGTACATAATACAACATTATCCATATGAAATGCATCGTCTATCAATAACAAATGACATAAACAGACAAAATGTTTTAGAGGAACTTCTCAATTCAGCACAGGGAGGCAACAAAGGCACAGTGATGCTTTAAGCAGAAATAAAAAATGTCAAGAAAACGGACTGTACAGTATTACAAGCCTCTGACTCACTCATATCTATGCAATTTAGCAAGTACATGAAATTGCCCCAAGTTTTCCAACCTCAGCTGTAATCCGCTCAAGGAGGATTTGCAGACTATTCCGCCGAACCATTTTTAAATCAGACAGAACTGCGAGGGTGAAAAATAACACTTTAAACGGATATCTTGACAGGATAGTGCAATGTTGATGTTACACCACAGCTGCTTTTTGTTTAAATCCGGTGCATTCACATACCTCTTAAAAATGTTGCATCACTGCTGCTTTATAATCTCTATGCAATTTCATGGCTCTTTGATGGTTTTAAGGAATAAAAATGCTGCTTCCTGACTTAATTTCGTAAGAATTACTGAATACCTAATGCGAGCATTTATCACGCCACACAAGCCAAGCTGGGCTGCAACATTTAGACTACGTCCACACCTACTGAGACTCCCCGTTGGGCCGTTATTCAATTTACACGAAAATATTAAAGCCAGAACTTTTAAGTACAAAAGGCAATATTGCTGTTTCATAGAGCAATCTCTCACAAGCACATTGTTCAACAACAGAATCACCAGCCATTTAAAGACCAATACCAGAGACCATAACGCCTTTATAGTTGGTGTTGTCAACTCAATTTTCAAATTCCAGCCCACACTCCGGCTCTTCTGTTGAAGTGTCATCTGATCTGCTGAATTACTGACAAGGCCACAGTCATCACTGTACTGCTCTGCCTCTCTCTCCAACAACACCCATCAGCAGCTGCATTACCTTCACCTAAACCAGGGAAATAACAAGAAAAAGAAGATGCTTGGATCCAGTGTGTCTTTTATCTGAAGGACTGCGTTTCTGCTTATTGTTGTACTACTAGCTGCAGCCCACATTATCATTGAGACAAGGTTTTTTATATTTATTTAGATATAGCACATATGACAGCCAGCAAGCTTCATTCAGTCAGTGCGAAGTTCTTTAAGATATTTCAAATTAAACAATGATTATTTTGTCTTTCTATTAACATTTACATCTACACTTTCTTCTTTTTAAACTTCCTTTCACTAGTACGTGCCTTACCGCCTGCCTGTCAGACTGTAAGTCAACTCTAGTTCTGCCTCAGCTCGTGCTGCAGCTTTATCGGACTGCATCATATTGAGAGGTGTTTCTAACAGGCTGTGGTGTTGTGCTACGTTTTATTGTATAGGCCTACCTAGCAGAGGTGGTAAATCACTCCAGATAAATCAGTTATTTTTGGGTCAACAGGAGTGAGCTCACTTTTACAGTAGTAAGACCAAGATGACCCACAACTCATCACTTCACATTGAAAGATTCGGCAACCTCACCCGAGGCTCTGGTCCCAGGGGCAGCAGAACGGCTGAGGGAGGTCCCCCGGGAAAATATGCAGCTGTGTACCCAACAAAACTCAAGGACACCGAGTACGGCAGGGAAAGGTTGCCGATATGACCTCTGGATAGGAGCGACAGACTGTCAAAGAGAAGAGGTGCCATGAGCTGGCTGCACTCTCGCTGCTCATTGGTAAGGTTGTCAAGCGCTTGCTCACATTCAGTTTTGTGACAGAATCAAGCAAGGACACTGGGACTCTTGTGTCTTTGCCGGTCGGTGATAGTGAATGTTATTCCTGCATTGGTTTGTTGTAATTCAGCCTCTTATCATGCAAGGACAAGAGGATGGAGCACTTCCTTGTTTCTGTCAGGAGACAAATTGCATTTTATTCTATTTCCACTTGCCACTTCCATTAGTGTGGAAGCATCCTAAGCAATGACCACGGCTTCCATTTTGGGGGGAAAAGGGTTGAATTAATAGAGTCTCAATTAGGGTGAATGGAACCTTGCAACAAATCATCCAGACCAACATTCTTCCTCACATCAGCACCACTTAGAAAGAAAACAAACACTTCACATAGGAATCCTTTCAAATTTAGAACCGCTTCTCTTTGTGTGATATCTGAATGAAACTTCCATCTCCCGCATATTACAGTAAGAAGCTCTTCTGCGCTTCTTGTTTTGTTTTTGTTTTTTACATAAATGCACTTTCTGCCTCAGGCACCATCACATGGCAGGTTTTGAGAGACCTACTGTATGTAACCGGTTTACAAACTTGAGTCCTTTGAAGACTTTTGCTCCTCTATCATTCATTATCAAAAAGGACGAGCTGATTTTGGATGCTGAGAAAGGGTGAAGAAGACCTTTTGACCTGCAATATGGAGGATCAAAGTAAATGTCACAAATTGCATGAAGCGAATGAAGAAATCTTAAGATTTCACAATATACTTCACAATACAATACTCATTTTTATGTCTGGGACTGTTTACATGTCCTGCACCAAACCTCAGTTACTAATGTCAGAGATATGTATGTGTGTTTTTTCTTAGAAATCATTAAAAGTTTCATTTTAATTTAATTTTAAAACAACAGATACCGCGCTTAATCATTTCTGACAACAGTCACTGGTACAGCCCTCATTGTTAGAACATCATTAAAGGTTCCCTGCGGACTTCTGACTGTTACTTGTGCTATGGAGCAATGCTTTTATGAGTGTGCCTCTGCTTTGTTTGAATTAGATGCAATGGCATCCCACTCCTGCACACAGTTTCACACACCAACAGTTGGCGGGTGTAATGCACCAAGAAACATCGCATCGTTCCAGCAAGCACAAGAAGACTGCAAACGAGCAAATATGACGCAATCAATGCACGATTTAGAAATAGTTGAAAGTATCAGCTTTGCACATGTTTTACGAGCAAGGAAATGCTGGTTGGCGTAGAGCACCGACTGTAATAGCTACTTGTCTTAAAAGAAAAGACCATTATTTTCTTGAATTTAACGGGTTAGTTTACCCTTCTAACCATGCAGATAGCTTTAGTCGCTGAGATGTATCCTACACTGAGACTTCAGATGTTCCCAACACATCCACTGTTTGAACCAACAACTCTCATTTCATTTTATTAGAAAGTATTTCTGTAAATACAGTTCACAGTGATGTTTCTGGATAGAGACATTGCTGTTGAGTTTCAGCTTGAGCCCCACAAATTATATTTCATTCGCTTCCACTGTATACATTCCTTGGAGTCTGCATGGAGGTTATCTCAAAACCTCAGCTAATGCAATTGACACTTTCTACATCACTGGATACCACAAAGGATAACTGAGAGAATATGTGTGTGTGTGTGTGTGTGTGTGTGTGTGTGTGTTGTGAGTGAACTGACCCTTTAAGTTGCGTGCCTGTACATACAAGGCTTGTTTTTCAAGCCGGTCCTCCTCCACACATCTGCTCCTGGTAATGTCCTCCTAACAGCATTTCTGATGCTCAGGTGAGTGTTCTCCTGGTGTGAATTGCAGACCTTGTGCTGAACATTGATGCACTGCCTCCATTACCGCCCTGCCTCCTTCCGAGGACTCGACGCTATTGTTTATGACACTGACACATGCAGTAATGGGTATTTCACTTCTGCACCTACACTGAGCGTGTGTTGAAACTGGAAACACAGATAAATCTGGTGCGTATCCACAACATCAGTAAATTTCTATTTCATCAAGTGAAGCATTAGACTGATCACCAGGAAACCACAGTGTAATGGTAGCATTGCTCACTGGGCGCGCCGCTATTAGAAACTGAAATTATAACGTTGTCTTCTGAGATCAGGAATACTCCCATGGGTAAAACAGTTGCTTTTATAAAACTCACTATCACTCCGTGTTTGGTCCCTCTGTTATTTCCAGGACTTAAACGTTCAGGTATTTCAAGGCTCAAAACTTCTGAAAAGATTTAACTGAGACCTCTCTTCAGAAAAATCATCAAACATGTAAAGATGTCTCTCTGGGGATTTGAGGAACTTCAGACATACTGTACAAGTCAGATGAATCCTCCAGTACAGTACGTCCCTGCAGACTGGGAAACATGGCAGCTGTCGCGAACAAGGAAAGTCACATGCCACTCTTCTCCTTTATGTTCAAATACAAACACAGACTCTGGTGTATTAGTGCCAGATATTTTCAATTATCTGGTGTCAACCTTTATCTCTTCACATTTACTGCCGTACAGCTGGATTGATGCCTTGCTTTTTTTCATATTTTGAGCCCTGTTTCACTTCAGAGGAGAAGGAGGAGGAGAAGATCACAGAAGTTTCATCCAACTTTTATGTAGGTGTTTTAGATTCGGGTAGCCTCGGGGTATATGGTGCACACTGTTAAATTCTTTAACAATGCTCTTAGCGGCACAACGACTATGAATAAAAACGAAGGCTCCCAGGAAATGTTTGTCTCGAAGAAATCGTGTTCGCCAAACAGCTCATTCATTTCAAACACAGAGTTATCATCAGTTCAGATAAAAGACTGATACAGAAAAAAATCCTGTGTAGTCACACTGTTAATGGTACACATTTGTATTACAGAGTCGCTGTAGAGCACAGCATGGCTTTTACATCTCCTCACTAGTTTTCTATTACTGTACAACAAAAAGCCTTTTTCTGTTTACATAGCAAGCTTGCATCAAGTGGAAGATTGTGCACATATAATTACCATAATAGGTTGGCCACCGAGTTTGCTAATGTGCTTCTCTGGATGATAGCGCATGCAGAGACTTGCTGAGGGACAGACAATGTGGCAAAAAACAGACAAACCATCAGAATATCCTCATTTTTCCAGGCCCTCTTTAGTACATGAGTGTGCAGCCACCCCAGGAGCAGCGAGGTTACCCCACATCTGGAGAAATGAGTTTGACCCTCTCAAAGGGCACCGGAAGTTGCCCCTGAAAGCTGCAAACAAAAGCAGCAGTGGCGAGCAGGAGCCCAGAGCGCCATTCATCGCGGCTAATGACTTGTTCATTAAGAGTGATGATGGATAAAGACTTCTCACGCTGAGATGAAATCAAGATTTATATGCGTTGTTTCCTCACCCAACTTGTGGGAAGATCATCATCATTTAATTCTATCTCTGCGGCCGGTGATGGGCATCCAGAGAGCGGGCTATCAAACGGTGCAGTCAGCTGGCAAAATCCAAAACGTGCCGTTGGCACATCTGGAGCTTGCCGTCGCAGCTGAGGGTGAGCAATGGCTGCTGGCGGGTGGCCAAATTACAGGCAGAGACGCTTCAGGACTCCACAGCCTCCACCCTGGCTTCTCCTCGTTTAGATCATCATCATTATTTATTTGCTTATTTATTATTTTTTCCATTATGTGTGCTGTGTTGCATTTCAACAGCACTTTTTGTTTTTTCCTCAGCATCAGCGTATTATCACACTGCGCTAGACCCTCGACCCACCTCTCTCTGTAGGTTCTTATCTCCAGCTAGAAATAGGCCCCAAGACACTTCATCAGTGTCCTTCACCCTGCTATCTGCTGCTCCCAACTTTTATTAAAACTTCAGCCTTTATCAGCTCCTGGGTAATTCAGGCATGACAAATTGGGCACCAGATGCCACCTCCATTTGAGGCCGCTGTACATCTCTTGCTCCCCTATCAAGACAATGGGAGGTGGCGGGCTGCGGCATTGTGGGATATCCACCTTCAGCCCACCACATCAGGTTACTTCAACAAACTTCCTACATCCATCTGAATGCTGAAAACAGTGTGTGCCATGGAAAAAGTTCTTCACTATGCATCTCTTCTTCATCAGTGCAGGGCCACTTCCTGCAGCCTGTTTTAATCTGTAATCTCATCCAGGATTATTCTGTGTCCTTTCAACAACCAGGTCCCAGACGATTATTTTTTACCAATTTGGTTTTGATTTGAAAAATGTATTCTTCTAAATTTTGTTTTCTTCTCATAAAATATATATTTTTTGTAACGTATCATCATTTCTGGGTCAGGTATTCTATACAGTCGACACAGTTTATCCTTCAACAACATATACTTGTTGTTTTTCGTTGCACTGGTATTGAAGTCACATAATGCATCTGAACAATCAAAATGTATGAATATCATGTTTAATTTGTAGGAAAATACATCTACCTTTATGTTTTCTTCTATGGTGTAGTAGAGAAAACAGTTTTTTTCATGGTGAAGGGTGACAAGTGACTTATTTAGCCATGTCAAAATCATCATTTTGTGTTTGACTGCCTGTGCAGCAACTGCTAAGCATTAATCTATCTTTGTCTTGAGAACATGAACTGTACGATCATTAAAAACAATAAATAAATGAAAAATATTTATCGAGGCTTGTCTTTTCTGTGCCAGAAATCCACAATTAGCCTTCCGCAGTGCCTTTGAATGCACTCATCTTGATGACATGGACAAGAGGAGCACCGGACAGCTCATATTTACCGTCTCCTCCTCCTGCACATTTCATTTTGGGCATGTATAAAGATAGGACATAATTTATGATGCATTTAAAAAGAGGGAATGTGGAGCAGAGTTCTACGCTCTGTTAAATAAAACCACAGCAGCTCCAGGATATAGAAAAGGAATCAGTCAATGCCATTTGTTCATTTATATCACAGAGATTAATAATCTGACTGTGGCTCCTCAAACTGACGATAGACATCTACTCACATGTGAAATAACCTAATTCTGAAGTAAAAAGGTTTTCAAGTTGACGGCATTCATTGCCCTGCACATAGTGAAGCTAGTTGGATCAGTTACTGGAACTCTTGAATCGTATTCATAGTGATAGGGACAGTATTCATGGGATATGGCCTCAACCTAGACCTGCACATCATCTGCTCCTCGGGGGATTCAGCGAGGGTCCTGCCTGTAAATAAGAATCCATGATAGAGGGGCAGCAGGCGTGAAGCATGAGATTGGAAACCAAAGGCATCACACTGGGCTGTTGGATCTTAGTGATGTTTAGCAACACATAACTCTACACATAGACCCTGAATTTGGCATGAGCTAGTACACACAGGGGCAGCCATGCATGTGAGCACTCTGTCATGCACTGCATTAAAGTGAACACACATGTATAATGCCTTTAAAATGAGTTTGCAATAATCAAAGCGTGCTCTCTCAAAGAGTTGTTAGGTTAGCACAGGGGATGTGTTGGGAATTAAATGCACACAAGATGCACTCTCATCATTCCAACTGGGTTCCATTTTAATTTCGCTCGAACATCTACTTTTGGTCCTTCCGTGCCCAACACAGCGGCGCTGGCCAAGATGCCAGCTGTGTTTCAGGGCTAAAATGTGTTTTAAGAGCTGCTGCAGGATGGTAATGTGCTGTGCAACCTGCCAGCCCACGAGCATCCTGAGTCAAATGGGAGAAGCAGTGGTTAAAAAGCAGGCTTTTTTTGGGCTACAGCCAGGGAGTAATCTACCACATGAAGGCCTGGCATAACCGGGGGCTATCATCAGGGATATGCTTCCCAAAAGACGTTGTTTTTTCAGAGACCTCCCATTATTTGGTGTCAATGGAATTTGGCACTGAAAGCCTCTTTTAGTCAATTAACATTTAAAATTCAAAAGCACTTTACATGGCCATGTTAAGTAAATTAGCAAGCAATAGATTCATTTGTCAGTGATGTTGCCACCATGATATAACTACAGCAGAGAAAACGCTCACACTGAACAGGAAGTGGATACTCACCTCGACGACAGGACTGGGATGTGCTTTTTGTTCACACATTTACCTTTTGGTATGAAAAATATACCAATTCCCTGGCTGAAAAGCCTTTCATTTTGGCAATTTGTATTGTCAAATAAGTTTGCTGGTTAAACTGGACTTGGGTACAGAAGCCTGTGATAAATAGTATCCATTAAGCAGGAATCTTACAAACCTTAAAGTGAAAACATACCTAAAACAAGAGCATCATTAGGAAAATGAGCAAACCTGGTGTGTTTCTGAGCAGAGATGAATGATGGCATCACACCTCGGTCCATTATAGACTCTATTTATACACAGGGACACAGAGGAGCCACACTGGTTAGAGGCTTCTCTCCAATTAGGTTATTACTGGTCTGGGAGCCTCTCTACTCAAGGAAAATTCAGAATAGAAATTGTGTCTTTAATCAACCAGAAGGAAATCTGTCATGGAAGAGTTGACTTTTAACCTCTGTTGTTTCTTTTATATGGAATCGAAGCCCTTCCTTATGCTTCCTTATGATAATTTACCATTTGCATCCAGTATAGAATCTATTAATTGTCTGCTTTAAAATGAGTCACAAAATACATCGCTGGAGAATATTGTACAAAAATATAGAAAGAGAGAGATTCTTTTGGGCATGTTTGCTGTGATGTCTATGGTTTAATTCTTTCCTCGAAGGTTTTGCTTTATAACCTTATTTTTCTTATTGTAAACAAATCCATTTCAAAACCAACAATACGTCAGTCCGGTTCTTAATATTTTGTATCTTTAGCTCTAGGTCCCAAGAGTTTTGTTTCATACTGAAGATGCAAATCTTAATTTAAAAAATATAGGCTTTCATTTTCAAAAAAAAAGAGTTAGACACTGTAGTTTTTAGCAAATGTAACTCAAACATAATAAATATTGACTGTGGACTATTTTCAGCTGTGGATTAATATCCACTAAATGGTATTCATAGGATTCATATGGGATTGACTCAAAACAAACTACAGTGTGTGTTCACAGTAACATAGGAACCAAGGGCAGCTCATTAATATGTGTTTGGACAACAATGGAGGTCTATAGCACAGAGGAATGCTGTATCACATGTTTCTTTTTTTTCATGAGATTTGTTGACAGTAAGAACAGTAAAGATATAACCAGTCATATCCTTTAATGCTGTGGTCTATCCATACCCTTCTGAAGGGTTAGTCTAAGGGATATGAGCACCAATGTGTTGCCAATAAAACATGGGGCCAATGTGAGGAATAGTGTGGCCCCTTGCTCGTAGCCTGTGCGCTGAGTGACAGGTCAGCCCTGGAATTCCCCCGCGCTCCTCCTCATCGCAGGACATGGTGGCCTCACTTGAAGTGGAGCGAGGAATAAAGGATTGCCTTCTGTATTTTTTCATTAGACTTTTCTTTTGTTGCTCTATACATAAATCCATTGTGGCAAGATGCAATATGTATCATGGCGCTCCACCTGCGGACGTCTCATAATGGCTGCCATGTCCCTCCAGTCAGGGATGATAAGTGAACCCCCCCCTGAATGTTAATGATAGTGATCATTCTGAACCAGACCGCCGCTTCGTCTTCGCTCACTGCCCGCGTGTCACACACAGGGTGGCAAGGTTCAAGGGACTAAAACGAAAACAAACACTGAGGGAGATATATAAATAAATAAAGATGGAAATGAATGGACGAGGCACTAAATGAATGCATGCTGCAGCTGGGGGAAAAAAATAGGTTTGACCACATAGATGCATCGATTGTTTTTGGTATGCTTTTACTTCAAGCAATGTTTTGTTTCATGTTGCTGATTAATTATCGTGTCATTTAATGCAAAGTCCATGCTGCTGTAATATTTGTTATGCAGTAATACGCTGGACTTATTTCATTATTTACAGGGCCAGTAAACACCGGGGAGCAGGTGTGTTCAAACAGATGTGGCTGTTTACATGAACGCCATACTCTGGGCTTCATATCTGGTCATTGCTTGTCAACAGCTTTGACAACATGCACACTTGCAGGGCCAGACAAAGGCTTGACTCAGATAATCAAAACTGACAATACTGAAATCACAATGAGCCTTTTTCTATCAAGCACTATGAGTCAAATGGGAGCTGAGCTTAAGTATCCCAATAATCTTGAACAGCACCCGCACGACATTGATAACCTGGACAGTGGAAGGACTCTGCTGCTTGTTACCAAAATTACAGGAACAGTTCCACAGTCTAACATGTAATGGGAACCTCATTTAATCACATTTTCACCCCTCTCTCTGCAACTTGCTCCGTCTCTGTCTCCTTCAGCATTCGGTGGATTGTTTTGACCAAAACAGCAGCCTCTCCAAGCAACACACCCAGCCCAAGTAACAGGCAGGGGAGAAAGCAAACACAGAGTCCATGCCAGCTCATCCCCCTCTCTACATCTCACCGCTTCCTCCTTGTCTAACTTTGCCAAAGTCCTTGGAACTTGCCAAATCCGGTCATGCCTGCTTAGCTTGCTGGACTGATTGTGCCAGAAAAGAAAATAAGACACAGATGTATACAAACTGTTGGTAGAGCCAGTGGAGAGACAGCTAATGGCTTCATCTCGACCCTCCCATTGTAGCCGGGCACAGGTGGGGATAATTAGAGATCTCTCTCTCTGCTCAAAGTCGATTCTTTTCCAGTTGTGACAACTCAAAGGAGGCTAAGATATTCGCGCCCCCTCCCCTCATGAACCTCCTTACCCCCATCACAGCCTTGGTAACAACATCAACACCTCCCCCATAAAGCCTCTTTTATATAGTTAGTGACACCACTGGGCCAATCCCAACATTGGTTTGTGTTGGCAACAATGGAGGAAATTCAGAGTTTTCCAAATAGACATCAAGAAACAAAGCTCCTTAGCAGACCTTCTCCTGTCAGGCCAGGCTGTGTCACAGCAGTGGAAGAAGCACAGCAAAACCACAAGCAGAGGGACTCATAGCCAAGACTAATGTACTGCTCAAAACAGCTCACGCTCGGTAGACATGTTTTAAAAAAAATATATAAATCGATGTGATTTTTGAAATGGAATACCTCCAAGTGCACTATGAAAAACAGTTAGGTGTCTTAGTCCAGATTGCTGCCTCATTTAATAATTTATGTTCCTGAACTCCAGATGTTTGAATGAGCTCCAGAGTGTGACCTCTGTCCTCTCTCTGGGAGACTTCGTAATGAAATAATCCTGCATGAGCAGTTCCTGATGCAAAGCGGAGCGCGATCATATGGCCCCGTGTGCTTCAAAAGCCTCGAAAAAGCCCTTTTCCCGGCGTTAGCCTGAGTGACAGCAGAGAGACATGTGTCTTCAGATGAGAGGAGGCGAGTCTCATTACGCCGTATTTGGTTGACACTGAGTGATTCAAGTGTTCCTGGACAATTCAGACACACTGATATAAAACACATTAAATGTCTTTCACAGCACTTTACCTGACACTGTTCATCTACGCTCATCTGTTATCTCCGACGAGCCGGCTTCAAGTCTGGGATCAGGACTGTGGTGAGCAGTGAGAAAAGAGGAGCTGTAATGAAATCCCCCCAAAAAATACTAAGCTGTTAAGATGAGAACTATCAAATATTTCTATTAATTTGGTTTTCAAAGACAATTTGCAACTTTTATGTTGCTCATAGGTAGAATATATTTCAGCTCATAAGCACAATTTCTGGGTTTGCTGGAAATACACGGCAGGTCGCAGCGTAGTTACACTTTTGTCAAATTTGATAGATCACATGCGGATAAAAGCAAACACATCCTGTTATATAAGCTGATCGTGTCTGACAAGGTAAACCTTCCTAAAAAAATACAATTTCATGTTGCGCAGTAATCGTACATGACACACCTAAATACAAATTTGACAATTGAATGCATTGAAAAAAAAGAGAGAACAGTAACAAAGGCAGGCATGTATGATATGATGTACAGTTCCTCTCAGAGTGACAGGCACAGAGACAAGATGACACATGTGAACCTGAGAGACAATCACTGTGACAATGAGGACTTGCAGCTCAGTGAGGATGAAGAGGAAGCTCCATCTGCTACATACAAAAGTCAAGGAATGAAAGTTGTCTGGGTAGTTCCCAACTATTACATATTATATACTATAAGGCTATGCAATGCATGCAATCACGAAGAAAAATAAAAAGTTTTTCACCAAAACCATTACTTCTAGAAATAAACGGCATTCTCTGTTAACTAAAGGAAATATACGTGATAAGTCACTTACGTTTAAAGTGAAGGTTTGTCACTTTGTCAGACTGGGAGTATAATTAAAATACCAACAAACAGAAGTCAGCACACGGAACCGATACTTGTAAGTCCGCAGTCAGGAATTGTTAGCCTTCGTCCCTCCTCTTTGACACCGAGGCGTTGATCCTCATTCTTGCTGCAAAGGGTTTGAGGTGAGAATGAGGCGAGGGACGGAGATATGGCGGAGGCGGTGATAGGGCAGGTGAGTGGAGAGGATGCCAAGCACAGTGGTCAGCGGGTAACAGAGAGAGGGCGGCTGTCACATCCTGCTGACTTAGCCAAGACAGGTGAGACAATCAGCAACCCGAGGCCCGGACAGTTCTTCAACGCTTTCCGCATCCTGTGTTTGAGGGCAGCTATCCACAACATCTCAAACCTGAACTAACCTTTCCCTCTGCTGCAATGTGAAGGTGAGGCTGCTGCTCGCAATGTTCTCCAAGTCTTGTTGAAATAAATGACACCTCGGTGAGACTAACGCTAACTGTCAAAGTTGCATACATTTTTTAAAATAGTAACAATGGATGAATGGGGGTTCTCCTGTAGTGATGAACCCACAGAAAATGTTGTGTTTAGTGTTTAAACTTCACTGATTTGGTTGACTCTTGAAACTCCAAGAGGCTGCAGGCAAAGTTGATCAACGTATGAAGCATTTAGCAGTTAAGAGCCAGTTGATGAGACCAAAACAGAGCTAAAAAGAGTGTTGATCGGACTGAGTGAATCGATATAAGTCAATACTGGCCAAACACAACTCCAAATAAATGCTAATGTTACTCCGTGTCTGCTGGATGCGTAAATAATACCTCAGCCATATCAACTTCATAGTTAATAATATGTTAATGTTGATGTTTCGGCTATTTTTGCTGCTCCTAAGTAGCCAGAAAATGAAAAATTACTGTTTGAAAAAAGTGCAAGTCAATCAATATAAAATATAAATGAGTTTTTCTTCTTTTGTCCTTTTATTTTTATCCCCATTTGTCACTTTAGCCTCACAAGTCTCTGTGAACTAAACAAATGGCATCAGTCTCTTCACTGCACAGCATGAAATATATCACATATCTTGAGTTCTTGAGTTTCTTGCCCAGTGCACTTTGTACCACGAAACACGATCAAGTCCCGTGTTCCTTCACTGATAGAGGTAGAGCTTCCTCCTGATAACAGACACTGGACAGAGTGAAACGCTGATAGCAACATGTGAACTTGGACCAGAGCAGAGGTATTGAAAGCAAAGGGGTTTATGGGAAATGTGGCCTTAATTTTGATTCGCGCTAACATCAATAAAGGTGGTATGAGACAGGGGCAACCAATCATCTGGACCGTTGTCTCATTTATTTGTGGTAATTACACCGTGGTGCCACAATTAATTTGACAATGACATATTGATGTTTAGAAATGCAACACACTGCACCTTTAAGCAGCGCTTCAGATATTGTGCTGAGTACTGAGTGGACATTCAGTGTTACTGCTGCTAATGCTGACCTTGTACGTCCCAAATAAGAAATAAATAATACGTTTTGAAGTGTCTGTGTGGGTTGTGTGTGTCAAAAAATGTCCTAAAGACCACACTAGACCCCAGGCCAGCTTCCAGCCTCTCTTCTAATTGCATTGATTTTTAGCACAGTAAATCTAGCTGTGTCACAATCTGCACTCCCCTGGCATGATGTACAGCTCCGACGCCAGCCTGCACGTCTGCTCCCAAATTTGCTGGCTTAAAATCTGAACAGTAATGACGTGATTAATGGTTTAATTAATTAATTGCTAAATGTATGCTAATTGTTTAATTGGTTGCCTGATCTATATAAGATCATTTATAAATGAAATGAGTTGATTTACAAAGTTTATTGATTAAATGTGACAATGAGTTATAGGACTGACTACCTGATTTGCAATTTTCCCAATTAAATTCACAAAGTGTGGTTTTGCAAAGTGTGCCCTCACCAAGTGATCTATGCCAGACCTGACACTGCTGTAGTTATTGATGAAATCAGACAGCTGATAATGATGCATTAATATTAATGCCAACTGTAAATTTTCATATTTCTCTGCAGAAACCAGTCCAAGAACATTTGTCATTGCAACTCCATCTCTATTTCACATTTTGAATGCAAATTAAAGTGGAAGTCCTCGGTGAGGTCAAGTATCTGGGAGGAGTCGGATTTTTGGGTTCAATGAGCGACAGGTGAATTCTCTTGTGAAGACATGTGAAGGACACTTTTAAGGAAAAGTTCATGAATAAGCTGCATCTCTATCTATTCTCTTTAAGACCTCAAAGGAATTCTTTGCATTTTGAGCACATGGAGAGCATAATGATAAGCGAGCTTCCCAAAATGTCTCACCATCCCTTGAAACAAAAACACTGATGAAATACATTAAACATCTCATCCTTGGCAATATTTGTTTATACGTTTCCAACAATGGATGTACAATTCTATGGAAGCCCGTTTCCGCCACTGTGAGGAAAAAATAAAGGTCCTGTTATCTAACAGGACCTTTATTTTTTCCTCACAGTGGCGGAAACGGGCTTCCATACATTTCTGCCAGCTCTCTCCTCAGCTGAAATCATGTTTACTTAATGAATGAATGAATTGTATCTATTCAACATCATATAAAATGATATTATTATTTATTAATTAAAGAGTTACAAATACATCACTCCATGTGTGTTATCATATATGAATACATATGAGCTAATACAGCCATCGATTATTAACTGTTTATACACAATATATACGTTATAGTGTGTTATTAAGCATGTACTGAGTGTCTATATGAAATATATGAAGCTGCTGGGGAGCCTCCAGTAAGTTTGATAGAGTCTGAATTTATTGATCAAAATCTCAAAAAATATTTTAAAACTATCTGTTGACATCTCTTACTGAGAGCTACTGAATGCATGCAGAATCATGCTCTTAAGTGATATATATATTTAAAAACCTAAGGTGTGATAAGATGAAGAGCTAGCTGTCACTCTTTATGGGCGTGCTTGCTTGAAGTTGGGTTTCAATACATGATAGATCATACTTTTTGCTGATGTGCACTGATGTAAATACATTTGATTTAGATAAATACTGTAGGTAATAAATATAGCCGTGGTCCAATCCAACTTGCTAAGCTCAGCACTAGATTGATAGTACAGGTAATTTACAGTGTTGAGCTACAACGCTTTCAAATAAATACGTGGTGCACAGGGCAGGCGCTGTCTGCTGCTGAGTACCTGGATGGGGTGGCAGAGACGGAGGCCAAAGCTGAAAGCAGTGAGGATGTCAAAGTCAACTTCAGCATTTTTATTTATCTCTAAGTGATTTGTAAATTGTTTATGTTGAGCTGTTCTAATGTGGAATCATCCATTAATAGGGCAATACAGGCACACCTTTTCATCCAAGACAGTTGTTCCAACTTTACAATCATTAGCATACTCGGACAAATGGATGCCTTTTTTTACCTTCACCCTCCATCTCCATAGTGATTAAAGCTATGTCATACTGAAAGCTGGCAGGGAACCAAAGATGATGAACAAAACACATGCTGAAAGAGAGAGAGAGAGAGAGAGAGAGAGAGAGAGAGAGAGAGAGAGAAACAGGAAGACTTGGTCTGTTCATGACTAGTTTGGCTAATTTGTTGTGGTCCACGGCCAAAACGTCTCTGTATGAAGCACGTAAACGTGCCCGTTGGTCTGGACAAAGCGGATGAATTCCAAAAATGAAATCCAGGTTTCCGCTGAATTCAGAACTGCCAAGAATCCTACCTTTCAGACACATTCATCTTCGTCTTTGTCTTGTCTCCCACCGTCTGTTTATTCTGGCATTCATCAGCGCCATTACTGCCATGCCCGTCAGATCCCTCCGAGGGAAATGAAAAACCAGTCATTTTTACGGCGCAGGCTAAAGGTTAGTTCATGTAGAGGGAGCCTGGATCATCATTTCTTGCATGCCTCTCTCCCATGCTGGTAAATGATGTATTGCACTGAGCATATGAGTGCAAAATTACAATAAAAGTTCATAAAATGCTTCTGAATTTTGTATCTGGGTTTTAGAAAAGGTTACGGGAGATAATACGGACAATGCAGAAAATAGTTCTGACACTATGCAGACGCTTTGGGATTTGATTTTATAGGCTGTCAGGATTAGTTCATGATGTTAAAATGACCAAAAGAAACACATATTCTACCACAGAAGAAGTGTCCTCAATTTAGCACTCGACACCGAAGAGATTTACTCTTTGAAAAGTCATATTTTCTGTCTCAAATGCCTCATTAGATTATATCCCTGCGAGTAAATGAAGAGTAATTAGCTCCGTTACATTCTCCAAAAGGCCACACTGGCAATAAAAAGGAATGATTGTGCAGGTGGCAAACATTGCATTGTCTTCAGGAGAGGAATGCACTGTTGCTAATGTTGGCGGTGTTGGTCCAGAGGTTACATGGGTAGCTTGTGGTGATTTTTTTTTTTTTAGCTTTTTCGTAGTTCCTCGGAGGTGATGAATGGCAATGGGTGCAGTGCCAGTAGCGATGTCTCTAGAAGTAGCTTATTCTGTGCTGCCAAGCATGATTTATGACAAGAAAGGGAGGGGGGAATCTCTGACTTCACCATTTGCCCTCCTGCACTTTTCCATATCGTCGAAGAGGAGTTTGCGGCTAGTGGATTGACGCAGAAACTGCACACATCTGGTTTGGAGATGTAGGTCCTTTTCAAGCCAACAAGCATTTGGAGGGAATAGGTGGAAACGGGTAAATGGAAATATGATGTGGCAAAAGAAGTATCGACAAAGAACGATTATTATTGTTTTTTTAAAGATTTAAACATTGTTGGACTTCAGTTGAGTTGTATTCTGTGTGGGCTTTTTCAACACATGTGGATAACGGAGAGGATACATCTTTTAAGCTGTGTGCTCACATGCAGACATATTGACTGGCTGGTCGTGCAATTAACATAACACTGCTGAGTGCAGGTTTTCTGAAGGGTTTGCCAATTGAAATATTGCTCCAACCACCTGACTGACTGGAAGATTTAAGTCTGTTTTTGTATTTTTCTGAGATGGTGATAATGTGATGCATTTTGGAGCTGGAACGAATCTAAATCAACAGCATTTTCCTTTATATTTATATAAAATACATTATTTAAAAAAAAAAAGACGGGGACGTCTCAATACTTTCTGAGGTCTTTCAGGCCAAATGACTTGTGAATTAACCAAGTAAGTCATCAGCAGATCGATCATAAATGTATCTTTTTTTGCTATTATAGCGGGTATATGCACATTTTAGCTAAAAGGTAGCATTTGTAAATTGCAGTGGTAGAAAAATAACATTTGCTCCATTTAGGTCCTATTTTGAGATACTTGAGTATTTCAATTTTCTGCTATGTCATACTTTTACTCTGCTCCATTTATTTGATAGATTTGTGCTTTAGTTACGTTGCAGATTCAGTTTTAACAAACAAAACCCAGGATCAGTCAATCTTATTTCCACCACCAACAATATTTAGAGCATTTTAAGTCAGTTTGACCAGCTACAACATTAACTCATCAATAAACTGTTACCATTTTTCAAAGATAAAATACAACAAACAACAAACTTCCTCGAATGACTCATTATTCTCAATTTTTTTTATCTAAATCAGATTTTTGCATTCATTTTGATGATCCTTTAAGGAGGGAGAAGGGTATGAGACAGAGATGACAGAGATGTCTACATTGGGTCAAGTGCTGTATTTAAACTCTTAAAGATGATAAATACTACAACCTGTGACACCAAAGAGCTCCTCGACTGGTCCATAAACTTTGCACTTAAACAGATTTGTGGCATTAAAGAAGAATAAAGTGTCCCTGTGACCTCAGGCCATTCGTCGATTCAAACAGGAGTTAAACATCTTGGTTTGTTTTTCCCCTCAACCATAAAGTTTAGGCATCAACTGACAAGGTTCCAAACAATCCCACTCTAATATGTGTGATAAATGTCATGCTAATGATGCAACTTCAGTCTCACGTAATTCTGTTTGAGCGTTTTTTTTCCTTCAGACATGCTTTTAGGGACCTCTGTCTTCCTAAATAATATTCATAAAAAATCAATACGGTTAAAATGTTCAAGGAGGGTTTTAGCACCATAAGGATGAATTAGACATTCAGAAACTCGATTAATTTCTGCAGTACGAGCCGTCATATTTAGATTTAATAGAAAGTTTTTAATGAAGCAGATTGGAAAAGGGATCCTTGCCTCCATTACCAGATGATGGATAACTGAGAAAGGTTAGCACCAACTCATTAACGCTCTCTTAAATTACGGAAGTACTTGCCGCTTTTTTCTCTCTCCACCTTTCATTTTTTTCCCCCGTGAATGAGGTAAAATAATATTGAGAGGCTGAGCGTTGACTCAAGTCCAACCGTAATTAAATACACTGATGGGGTTAAAGTGTTCTCTCGTGCTGCTGGTTGTTTGAAAATGTTGCCGTGAGTTAAGATCATGTTTCAATCCGCTCGGCTGTCTGTGGAAGTGTGATGGATACGTGCGGAGATCCGTGTGTGTTGAAAGAAATAAAAAAAGTACAAACTTGTATGTGTTGCTCATAAAGAAAAACTGAGTTGTGTTTTGAGTCAGCAAATGAAGTCACCTGCTCCAAATTCATATAATCCTTAAAAGAGGCTTGAATATTGTCTACTTGTAAACGTTCTGAATATATATATATATATTGCATTCGTTCTAACCTGTCAGATTTGTTCTCATGGCAGGTTAAGAACTACAGTAGATACAGAAAAGGGAGCGAGGGGTAACACAGCATCTGATAAAAATAGAGGTCCTAAGGTATTCTTCATTTCGCTGAGTGCTACAGAATTGGAACCACTTGGGATGTTGGTATATAGGACACCCGCTGCTAAAACACCGGCATGCAGCACCATGATTACGACTTGATCCTTCCTCCGCTGAAAGCTCACGCTGGCGGAAATCAAGTACCCCGAGGCTTACAGCTCGCAGCCCAAGGCCTAAAAGGTAATAGCATGAAATATAGATACGGAGGTGACAGATGTTTACAGTGCGTTGCGAGATGGCATTGAGACACAACACAGTGGCTCCCTCCATTGGAGAGGAACCTGATGAGTGGTGTATAGTGAAGAGATGGAGTGATATAGGAGTCGCTCCGGCAGTGTTTGCAGGCAGATCATTAGGGCACCTCTTTAACTCAACCCCCAGTGACAATCTATTGCTCTCCTCCCCTGTCAGCGAATCATTATGGTCTGATCATTAGTGACATCGCCACATGCCCATCACTCAGGCTGGTGCCATATTGGCAGATGAACAGCCTCTGCCCCGGGCCCACTAATCTAGAGACTTCAGACAGGGAGGATGAAGGAATGTTCGCCGAGCATCAAAATGACTGGACTCACTCAGATCAAATGTGGACCTCTAAGCATCGGTGTACACAGAGGGGAGCAATGATACGTGTAATAGTTACACTTAAAATGAAGAGCACCTCATTATTGTCTTCATTTATTTGTTGTTTTTCCTTCAATTGTGTTTTTTCTTCCAGTGATGTGGAAGGTATTTGTAGAAATGACATCCAGGTGTATGTTGAATTACACGTGACTGCTTCCATGTCGGTGATACTTTTATTAGGTCACGATCTCTTCTCACTATATCTTCTTCTTCTTTCTTCTTCTGTCTTCTTCATCTCTCAGGTCAGCTCGTTCTGTTCCTACAGCAGATGAGGAATGCAACTCACAAACATTATTTGAGAAAAAGAGAGACTGTGAATTTGTTGAAACCTCTTGAACTTCATAAACAACCAGAATGTGTATGTTACATTCTAGTGGAGATCCAATGGTGTCCAAAGACACCAGATACATACATTTGTTTACATCAAGCAACATTCCCATTTGATGAGTCGGTGCAGCCATAAAACACATGAAGTGTTTTATTATATTTGACTCAGTGTGAACATCGTATCGTTTCAGTTGGTACAGAACATATAAGTCGTCACACAGTGTGGAATAAGATGCTTATTGGTGGGTTTAATCATTCATTCCAACTTTTCTTCTCCAGCTGTTTTGACTGATATCTTCTCATGGAATCACTTCATTTCAACATCCACATGGCTGTAACTACTAATAGAAGGACAATAAGCGGTTTGATTAGTTTGATTACGGTTGATCATGACATGAACTGTCTTCATACGCGTGGCTTGTGGAATTAAAGAGATCAAGGTGGTTTGAAGTCAGATTTCAAGTCAAGTCATCGGTCTGGTTTAAGACTCAGACCCTCTCACCAGTGTAAACTCATTCGTGTTCATCATGATACTCTTCCTCTATAATTAATGTCATTGAATCAAAAAATAATTTCAGCTCAGATCAGTTGATTTATACTTTTATCACCTTTGTTTTAAAACGTATTATGTATACATCTGGTCCTCCTTGCATACTGTTCACTCTGTATTCTGCACTGTATTTATGTTTGGTTGCTTCTTTCTCTCATCATTTCACATTCATAACAGCTACATGAGCAAAAAGGAAACCTGCATCGCACTTCCACATGTATACTAATACCAGGACAACAAAGTCATTAGTTTTGAACATAATATTCATGTTTTGATTGATTTCATGGAGAGGAACTCCAGCGATGCTGTATGCTTTGAGGTGACGATGCAATGAGAACAGAAATGCTTGGCCTCTGCTCTGTGACCTGTAAATAATTGATAAATCAATTTTCTTGACTAAAACACCAAATAATGAAGCAACGCAATTCTTATCAATTACATTTTCGTCTTAATTGTTGACTTCACTTAGCACAAAGCAGCACAGCGAAGCACCATGCCATTTTTCAATTAAAAGGTCCAGATGTTTTCGGAGGCTTCAGTAGACACAGGCAGTTGTGAGAAATGCTTTATCTGCATTGTAATAATCACTAGAACATCAGCTCCAGGCTGCATTTACATACTCATGTTTTATTCCAGCCCTCTTTTTAATGCACCGCTTAATTATACTGAGCGCAGACAATGTCAGACCCCCATAGCCCCAAATTTATTATTGCACTGTGTGAAGCCCCCACATCACAACATACCACACTCATCACCGCGTTCACTGTATGAAATACATACATAGCTCTCAGCGTTGAACACATGTCTGTACGTCTGATTTTCTGATCACATTTCAGACTAATTTTCCTTCCCTGAGATGAGAGCGGAACGTCGACAATTCTTATGTAATATTGGAACAAACAGTAACATTTAGGAAGAAATCTAACAATGTCAGAAATGTTTTTGTAAAGTCTCTCTGGACAATGCATGTATTCATCTTTATCAGTCAGTATGACGATAACATATGAAACTAACTGTAACATGTACAGAAGGAGAGGTGTTTCATGATGCATGGTGCACCAGCAAGATCTCTGTCTAATGGCCAACTGCATGCTCATTAATGTCCATAGGGTGTCTGAATAATTGCTATTGAGAGTTTGTATTGTTAACAGCACACGTTTTTCATGAGAAAGATTACATTGTTACGAGAATCGTAATATAAATTGGATTCAAGATGAATAATCATGAGATCTAATTACTTTCTAAGTCCTAACAGCAGTCTATCATGTGGAGTGTCTGCCTCAAAACTATTGTCTTTTTTGTTTCAATCATTTCAGCTGTAGCCTTCATTCATAACGCTGCTAAGTGCAGTGGAAGGAGTAAGTATTCAGATCCTTTATTGTTGTAAAAATACTCCATTACAGGATACAAATCCTGCATTCATATTGTTCAGTAAAATATAGTATTATTAGAAAGGTTTATTAAAAAGTAGTCGTAATGCTGATTAATGGCCTTTTTGATTGTTAAATTATTTTATGGGTTATTTTTAGTGATGCATTAATGTGACTAGCATTTTTAAGTTCTAGTTGTTTAAGGTGGAGCAAATGTTTACTACTTAATATACTGTTGGGTAGTTTAATCTATAACAATGGATCGCAATTTATGCATGTTTCATATCTTAATCTGCAAAGTAACGAGTGACTGAAGCTCTTAAACAAATGCAGTGGTGTAAAATAGTGCAGTATTTCCACGGATGTGTAGTAGAAGTACAAGGTAGCAATGGAAGTAATCAAGTACCTCGACATTTTACTTTATATTACTTAAATAAATGTAGTTAGTTGCATTCTAGCCGTGATCATTTATACCATACACACATTTGACATTTTTTTACTTGGTAAATATTTACTTCTGGGGTTATGATTTTAACAGAATTTACCTTCAGAGACATAAATCAAATAGAAAACTTAAAATAAAGCTCTCATCCAAGTATAAGTTCAGTGAAGAGTTGATTCGTGGTTTGGTTCTCTTATGCGGGGTGTCGTCTCATATCTTGGGATAAAACAGACATCCTAAGTGCACAGTACATAAAAAAACACTTCCTCTAGCAATACAAGCCGACATCTCCAGTTTGGTGAGGTCACATGTTCCGTTACAGTGAGCAGAGAGTGGATCTCCCCCCACCAACAACGCAGCCCTGCTCCACACCGATCCCTCCGAGAACAGCCAAGCATGGAAGAAATATTGTTATTGAGATGAGGGCTCTGCGAGGGACATAGTATGGCATAACAGAAGAAGAACACAAGGTACTGTAGCATGCATTGAGAGTGACTCCAATACAGCCCCCTTTACAGAATGCAATCAAATCTGGCAGTCATGTGTAAAGATACTTATCTGCCTGGAGAGGATTTCAACACCATATTTCTTGGAGAAATGGAAATCGATGCTGACAGCAGCTTGTCAGTGTTATATATTCAGAACATCTGATCTCAATAGAGGAACTTCCTTGAGAAACAGGGAAAAATGAAGAGATATTTCGTGAAAGGTCAATCCTACATTGTGAATAAAGTTAAAACACACAGGGCAGGAAAGGTTTGTTCATGCTGTAAGTATTCGGTATCCTGTTGAGGTTTGATATTTCAAGAAAACACGCTGATTTTGCAGCATGCTTTTTACAAACTTCACATTCCATATTGATTCTTGCTTTTGTTGGGATTTTTCGTGCATTACCCTGCTTCACAAATCCAGCATATTTCTCAATCCACAAACAAATATCTCTCCTCTGGTATGTTTTTTCAGATCCGTTGCCGCACAGAAGTCCCTTGACATAATCTGTAAATTAAGTGTCAAAACTAACCACAGTGGAGACTCGTGAAATATGACAATACTCCAGTAAAGAGAGGCTTTGGCATGGACAACGGCACTTTATGAGCTGGTATTGCTGCAAATGTGGAATTATCGCCCAACCAGCGAAAACGACTTCACAATTTCAGCAAGCGGCGTTAATCAGATTTTCCCACCAGAGCTGTAGTTCATTGTCATTGCTAATGGAGCCTCCTCTGCAGGTTGTTGCTCTTCACTAAATTAGTGTGAAGTCTTATCCCAAAAACATTGACTAATACTGCACTTAATCTTAGAAACTCTCAACTCCCGTGAAAAATCTCATCTGGAATGACACTGATGCATCGGAGCGTCGCCCCGCATTGCATTCATCATGTTCCTGACAAAATTAATCTTGATAGACTGAAACCAAATTACACCTGAGTTCACACCCATTGCTCACCACAACCGCTGAATAAATATTTATTGATGATACGCATAATTTCTTCTGCATGTGGTAAAGTAGTTTTAGAAAATAAAGATGACATAAGAAACTTTCAAAAAGAAAATGCAGAATATTTTCCGCTGGTTGAAGTCTGATAAAGAAGATGCTGCAGGCAAAATGTAGAAAAGAGCCGAGGGCATTTCCTCAAGGTGGAAAACTTGAAAGACGAAGAAGGCCAGTTGGAACTGAAGTCATTTAAAACGTAAACACTGCAGTGTGCCTTGACCAGACTGAATGTTGGAGTTTTTAATCATTTCAATATAAACTGACCTCTTAAGACAGACTTTCAAGTCATTGATCTCTAACTTCTACCTTGATGCTGCTTTGTGGTATGAGAAAACTTAAATACTTAGAAAATGTGTGCTACTTTCAAAATGTGCTTGTACTGACATCTGATAGATTAACTCAATGACAGAAACAAGTTAGCAAAAGGATTGCTGTTTGTCACTGCACAGAGCCATTAACTGACATTTACTTACATTAATCAAGTGGCATTGAGTGTGATTGCAGTGCACATATGGAAATGTTTTGAAAATGCAAATCTCTCTTAAAAACACTACTATTTTATTTGCAGGCTACTCGATAATTTTACATTATTCTAAACCAGCATGAAACCATCAGCTTTCCTCTTTAAGCTATGCAAATTGTGTCTCTCCTCTCTGGGGTGAAAAACACCCATCTTTAGCCCTGCCAACCAAAAACAGACATGCACAGCTCACGTTATTTATCTTGCAAATGAACTCATTTTTCACCACTAATTAAAACATGTTGAGATGAGGAGGAACATGGAAGAAGGGAAGCATTTGTTTTGAGAACTGCACAGTCACTCATTGAGGCATGTGTGTTTGGCTTCTGTTTAAAGAAAGCAACGCGGATGTAGGAACACGGAGCAAGTTGTTGTCACTAATAGCGAGAAGGAGTTGTTTGTATTGTTGCGGTGACGCTGGCACACCAGACGGATTGACAGACCTTAAAAATATTGGGATGTTTGCCAACCTTTTCGGGCACCATGCGTGTTCTAAAATAGATCATACCCGTCACTTCTTTAATGTATCTTAATCTATTAGGTACACAGTAAACCAGCAAGAATATTTTTAGATGATGGGTTTCATGGCTTTGTGTTGGTGATTAATTGAATAAAAAGGAGGCCTTTCACAAATCATCCCTTTAATTAGTCTGCAAGCGTCAGAGTGATGACGCTGCCTCTGTCTGTAAACACGGAGACGGGGCTGGGGGTACACGCCAGAGCTCCAGCAGGGGCCGGGGGCTGTTAGGGGGCTTTGGAGGGGGGGGCATTGGGAAGTGCTGGGGGGCCGGCCTGCCCCCGGCAGCCTGCGCTGCACACCCAGGTGCTATTGTCAGCTGGAGTCCTGCTCCAGCTGCTCGCCAAAGATTGATTTCATTATTTCTATTCCCTCTGTCCCTGTATTTCTTTAACTCTTTGTCTTATACCTTGTTGCCTTTTGGCTTCTCTCTCAGCCTTGACTCCACGATGATATGAAAACCTAAAGGTCTACTGTTACCGAAACAAAGCATGATATATATTCAAATATATAATCAGATACACAATCAAATGCCGCTCCCTCGCTTTGTTCCTCGCATTTCCCGGCAGCACATTTTAAATTCAAACACACTTGATAACTCACATCTTCTAAGTCAAATTTTGACTCTCGTTATCGCTTAATCTACTTCCTTTCATTCAGGTCATTTTCACACATAATGAGACAGATTCATTTTATAATTATGGATGTACTGTATTGTTACAGTCCATAAGTGCTGAAGGAGATTTCGGCTCCGCTAGCTGAGTTTGAGGTCGTAGGACTTGTGTTATCCATTCTCAATGATTTAAATTACTAAAGTTCTTTTTCTCTTATCTGATCTTTTAAAGGGCAATGAAAAGGCCCATCTTTTCACTGGAACCCGTCCTCAATCACTGTTAATGTTAGCTCCATGTACACATAAGAGGGCTGATAAAGAATCATTAGTCTCGTTAATGGAATCACAGGTCCTATCCCTCTATCCTTTTCTATTGAAAAGCGCTCTTCATTTCAAAGTTGTTCTGCTTTATTAAAGCTCATTACCATTTCTCTTTTAATAAGCACTCTTTAAAGTCATTACCTGCAGTGGAGTTAAAGGCTCAGCTATTAAAAGGTTACTTTAATGTGAATAATGGCCTCCCGATATACTCAAGTTAATTACTATTGGATACTGGATCTAGTTTAATCTAATGCTTCAACCTTAATGAAAGATATGTCACGGTACAATGAAATGGTAAAGAAAATTGTTCCTGATCAACAGAACTATTTGTGCTATCTCGCCTCACACAGGCAACATCCCTCCATCTTCACCTCCAATGCAGCCTCCCAATACATTGAATGGTAATGGTTACTAGTTCTCAGAATATCAATGGACACATGTTTAGCAAGGTTAAGTGCAATTTAAGTCAATCTTATCTCATCACTTTATTCTAACATTATGTATGTTACAGCTCCTTCCTTTTGCTCCTCAGGCAAAGATGTTTTCATTTTTCATTTTAAAAGAAAGAAAATGTGCCAAATGTTGTGTTCAAACGCACAATGTGAGTTACTTTCTGTTTTTAACATTTTCCAAAAGCCTTTTTTGGTCTGAACTGACAATCCAGTCTCCTATAATAATAATATGACATTTAGTACATTCTAAATTTTCAGCAGCAACTGCGTGCTTTTCTGGCCAAATAACATTCCATTTTACGATGAGGATCAATTTGAATGCATCTGCCGAGTCGCAAAACGTTATTACGTGTTTCGTTTGTTTTCTTGCAGTATTCACTCGTATCCGCTCGACAGCATGATAGAACATTTTTGAGGGTGTATTACCACAAGCAGCACTTTGTTTATATAATATTGTTATAGTAACAATGAATCACATGACATACTTGAATGTGAAAGTCCTCCAACCCACAAAACCACATGGGACGTTTATTCCGACTCTCTAAAAACTACGAACCGCAGCAGTGTTTCCTAAATTAGCGCCCCAACCGGTGGCAGGAGAGCTACACGTCCTCGTACCTAAACGTAATGGTTGCAGTTTTGGACACGGGGTCAACGGTGTGAAACGGTCGTAGTTTAGTTCGGTTTAGGCAACAGAACTACAATAGGTTTTGCAAAAGATCAAGTAACAGGGTGTAGCATTAAGTGGCTCTTCTGGCAGAGATGGCTTATAATATTAACAAGTACTAGAATACATCTTTTACATCTACATACGGAGCGGGACCTCTTCACAGAGCCGGCCATCCTGATTCTACTGTAGCCCAGAAAGGACAAACCAAACATTGTCTCTAGAGAGGGTCATTCCCGTTTTCACGTCAGCCACCGTAGTTCTCCGACACGATCGGCACACAAGAGACATTTCAGTTGGTTATAATCTGACACCTCCCTGAGGCCGCAAAATCCTACATCCTAGACCTTTAAATTGGGTACGTAAGTTAACCTTTGCTAAGCACGAGATGTAAGTTCACCGTATTAAGTATGTGACGTAAGTTAACTTGTAGACGTAAGCTAAAATGAGTCAACGTTGACATTTGGTTTCACACGGTACACAAACAGTGGCTTCTCTTTCATCCACCCTGATTTTCCTCTCTGTGGGGACTTTTGTCTGTTAGAGAGTCAGCAGTGAGTTGAAGCTCAAGGCACAACAGGTTAGTTTTCAACAACCTTCTTTTCCTAATGTTAACCAAAGTGCTTTTGTTGCCACATGCAGGACTCAGATTGCGAACCCCTGGTCATTTTGTTCACTGGGAAAAAAAAGCATCCCCACGGAAAATAATCCTGACCTAAAGCTTCACTCAAAACTCTACTAGGAACAAAGTATACATGTGTTCTATTTGCACATATTTGCAAGAAAAACAGTCAAAACCCAGAGGGTGCACATGAAATCATTCACCGCCCAGAATTCACTGTAATCCCAGCCCTGTAATATGAAACCTTTGAACTCTGTGTTATCTTCCTCTGTGAGTGCACACGGTCAGACGATGAAAGCTGACCTCTTCATTTCAAACAGATTTAATTCACAAGTGAAAAGCCTAATTGCGGTGATCTGCACAGAAGGCCAGAGGTAAAGGCTCCTGAGAAGCATTAACCTTGAGATCCTAGCGAGGTACATTTTCTAAAGCAATTAGTGCTGCGACTCGGACAGAAAATTGAGATAAAATGTGTAACAAATTCTAGCAAACACATTGGGTCAGGTGCTGCTGATGTAAAACCAAACACATCTGACAGTGCTGTTAAAAGAAATCCTGAAAAATGTTTTTTCTGACCAATTCAAACTTCCCACCAGGAGACTGACATACATAATTAATGAATTTCAAGATGCTCTCGCTGACGCACTGAAAACCTCTCAAATCAGGAGTTTTCTCTAATTCTCACAAGAAAAATAATCAAAGCCACGATGATATCACCATTTAACAAATTACATGTAGTCCTAATGGCTAAAGAGCAGATTCCATTAACGTTTAAGATAGAGAAAGGAACGCATCACTCTTAAGCTCCATTTTTATTTTTCTGAAGTGAAATATGAGTCGTGTTCATGCACAGAATTAATGTGCACCAAATGCACCACATTAGCATTTTCTAGTGATACGTTTTCCTCTCTCTTAAGGTCATGTGGCTTTAACTGGAGGCTTAAGCAAGACTCGTGTGCACGTGTATGACCCATTTCATAAATCCCTTCGCCTCTTCAGCAAGATAGTGGTTACTAAATGTCACAAACCAGTGGGTCATCAAATCCCTTTTCCTCAACAAACTGCATTAAAACAATGATAAGGAATAAGCAGCGGTTGTGTTGGAGGGCTTCGCCGTGCTAAAACACTCTGATGACAACAAGCATTTTACATCATGTCAACAACAAACGGCGCATTCATGAATAGGTTTGCCGAGATGTGGTGGACAGATGTTGTTATAGTCATTGGTCTGCATGCTTGACAGATTATTTGTAGAACTTCAATGTATCTTTGAAGCCCAGGGGTCGCCCACTGCCAGCCAAACAGAAATGGCACTGTCAGAGAAAGGATGGACAAGCGACTTCCAGCAAAGAACGGCATGATGAAAAGACGCGACATTGTTTCTTGATCAAGAGCATGAGGCTTCTGTTGAGCATTGGCTTTTAAGATCAAATATTTCAACTGAAAATTGCCTGTAGCACAGGCTGTATGATGGTGTGCTTCATAAATATTGTACCGTATGTTTCACATGAATGCCTTGCTAACAAGACGAACGGGACACAGATATTCACCTGGAGATGTTTGAAGAAATCTGACAATAAAAAGTGTAATCGTGAGACTTCATAGATGCTAAAAATAAGATATATTTCTTTTAGCATTTATTAAAATGCTCCTGATTACACAAACCCGGCTGACTGCTGAGATGTACCTGATCTTCATCTTGCTTTCTTTTTATTTAAATTTTTCATGTCTTTGAGCTCTCCATCCAGGACACATAAGAGAAAAAAAAGACAACTGTTGGTGAGTATGGTCACATTCGCTCCACTGCTTGTCACTGCTTGTCACTGCTCCAACATTAATGAACTCACCGTTGAGTTGTTTGGTACAAGAGGATTATTTTCTATCTGCCGTGTCTTCCTGAGAAATAAAGGATGACAAATGTTTGGAAAGAGGAAAAACAACTTTCTTGACTCAAGCCTGCCATGTGTGTCAGCATGTCAAAATGAAACATTAAGATGTATTAATACTGTAAAAATAAATTTCATGCTTATTAAAGAAGGTTCCACTTAAAAATCTGGAAGGAGTTATAAAAAGGCATTGTTGTTTACGGATGGCTCAAAATCATTGGATACTATTTTTATGCTGTGTGAAAAATCTGTTAAATTCAAAGAAATAGTTCACGACTTTGGAAATGCACTTATTCACCTTCTTGCTGAGAGTTGAATGGGACAAATAAACCACTCAATCCACATAGTCAAAATGAAGCAGTTAACACAAAGGCTAACACGTAGCTTAGCTTAGTTAACACAAAGGCTGTAAACGCTGAGAAAAGCTGACCTCTTCTCCAGAGGTAACAAAATGTCACTGCTACCACCTTTAAAGTTTATATCATATCTTGTTTGTTTAATCCTTACAAAAACCAACGGGTAAAAACAACCCTGTTTTCATTCTTTGTGGTGAGCTACTGTAAGCTAACCGGCTGCTGGCGGTAGCTTCTTGTTTACTGTACGAAACATGAGGTGGTATCAATCTTCTCCTCTAAGGCAAGAAGGCGTCCTTCTTCACTGACGGAATTAAAAAAATGAAACAAGCTCTTAGTACCTCCGTATAAGGTACCGGCACGTAAAACCAATTCGATACGCATGGCACAATGTGATCCTATTCAGCAGCATGTAAAATCCTAGCTTGATGTTCAATACTGCCATTTGTTTTTATCTGCATGACGTTGGATCTACAAATAGTCAACAAACATTATGTGGCGTTCTTCTGTTACATGGTCCCACTAGCCCAGATATGGAAAATAAAAAAAATACCTTCACATAACTCATTTGTCCATAACTATGGATTACATTTTGATATCATCACAATGACAATTACAAAATCAGCCCGTAACAATATATCAAGAATTAAAAAAAAACTATAGCTTGAGTCCTCAGGAGACCAGGAGAGTGGATTGCATCCATCTCAAAACGTCCCGTGTTTCATATAATCGATTTTTAATTGTGCTTTTACAGTGCATTTTTACATTGTCACATGAAAGAAATATGAATAATAATGTTTCTTTTCGTAATCCCTTTTATGTCTTATTTAAATCATGTTCAATTGCCTTGTTGTTGAAAGGTGTGAAATAAACTTGCCTAATCTCTGCAAGGAAGCAAATAATTCAAAGTCTTAAACTTTAACTTTGGTGAAAGCATTTATGCAAAATATGCCTTTTATGCATCCTTTTGCCATGGCTTCATTACATTTTTATCCAGAATGTGATGTTTGTTTGCACCCCACTATTTTTATTCACAGAGGACCTTCAATGCAATGGCAGTTTTAGATAAGACAAGGTATTTCTGAACAATGCACAATATACCGCTCGCACTACACTCTTTCCCTGAATGGAGAGAGAAAGATAGTAATACTGCACCTCCATAAGAGCCTCTTAAAAATAATGAAACTCTGATGCTAGCCGCTCTCCCTGCTTCCAGCAGCACTACATTTGAACTGTATGTCAACAAAGCAACAAAGTCATCACTATCTACAGCGAGCGCTTGCATTTTGCTGATGAATGGAGAGCCCTGCCAGATTACTTGATTTGATAAGCAGTACAACCCATCGGTAACATAATACATCACAAATTGTTTTGTCAACAATTTATGATACCATTTATCAAATGACCATCGCAGTGGGCTGAGTTATGGTGTCATAGCTGGCAGAATGTCAATACTCATGCTGAGTTGAGGGCAGTCTGGCCACAGTGATTTAGACACGCTACACTCTGACCTCTTCCCAGATTTTCTCTTCATTACCAGACAAATTGATGTTGAAGGGAGAAGAAAAGTTGTAAAATGTAATGTTTAAATCTTTACAATTAAATATATGAAGGAGTTAAAGTAAGTAAGATAAAGCCCAAAGGCAATGTTGTGCCTGCTGCAGTTCGATGAAGACTTCAGATTCACACGGTTTATCTTAAGATTTATTTTTGACTTTGAAAAATGAAAAATAAATTATTTAACACTGGTCAATTGTTTTTTGATATATATTTTTTTCCTTTCCTCAGCAACGTCCTCCAGCTTTTTGTAACATAAAAAGTCTTTTTTTGCACCAAAAGCACTGCAATCAAGGTCGGATTTTATTCCACGCTTGTAGAATCAATTTGGGCTGCAGCCTGGTTGACGATTAAAATGTAAGGCCTTAAAATGCCTCCCCAAGTCAATCCGCGTCTCTGGTATTGACCACAATATATGGCCCGTGTCCAAGCCACCACCACTCACTGGCCAATCTTAAAGGTTACTGCAACCACTACATGTACCCACATTAGCAGGACACTCACCTCTCTGGGTTTATGGCCTGTGTAATAATTTTAAGCAAAGAGAGAAGTGCATTCAGTGGAGACAGTAACAGCGGGAGAGTCGAGGGAGGACAAGTAGAGTATGATTGATCGTGGTGAGCAGTGTGGCTGTGTACCTCTCACCTTCCCCCCCTGATTACTGCCTGCTCCTGATCTCTCACATCTGTCTTGACTTCCTAAAGAAAGCGATTCCCAAGATGTGATAGTTTTCACTCTTGTGAATAGAGCTTTGTCGTACGGCTGATTTTTGAAGGAACATCCTGCTTTACATTTGTGCAGTAATACACACTGAAGTTACAGTTGGTGAAAGGTATTGATTGAGAACATTTACATGTTAGTGGTTAAAGAAAAGGAAGCTTCTCAGTTTGGACGTTTATCATCACTACAAACGTCACCGGTTAAATTCACTTCTGTCCCACAAACACGTTGGGGCTGTATCAACTCTCTAATTGTGCATTTAACATTCTTAACTGTTTATTAGTTTACCTCCCACACTAACACTTGAAATGATTTAATAACCACAGAGGGAGTTAACTACACTCATTAGCAGATGCAATATTTCCTACATAGTTATCTACCTTTCAAGCGCACAACTGTATGTGCAGTTTGTGGCGGGATGTAACAATGTGCATTTACTCAAGTACTGTACAATTTAAGGGTACTGTACTTTTCTCCTGCTGTATTATTTTACTCCACTATAAGTCAGGGGATAATGTTGTACTTTTTACTCCATTGAATGTATTTGATAGCTACATGCTTTGCATATCAATTACCTTTTTACATTGAAAAAAAATATGATCAGCTTATTAAATGACACATTGTTGTAGAATTAACTTATCAGCAGTTCCCTCTGACCCCCTACAACAGTAATAATTATCCATAATGAGTGTTTTTTTTTGCTTTGATACTTTTTCTTAAGTTACCCTTCATTGTCGAGAAGACACAACACCTGATATTTAGAATTTTTTAACATATTTCAAAAATTTTCAAAGGCAGCATTCCTGGATGTGAGTTTACAACACAAACAGAGCAGATTCAACACATATTCATGCTCCCTCTCTCTGCTCTCACGTGTGCAACCGTAATCAAGACAAAGTGCATGCACACCAGCGACAAATACCAGGAAATAAATAAGAATAAAATATCCAAACCCAATGAAAGACTGTTCATAATTTGGTTAGTAATGTCTCTGGAACCGTCTGGTCGGCCATTTCCTCCAATCTCCCCGAGCAACAGGGGATTATACAGGCGACGCTCAAACCAGGAGGTATCTCGCTGCGGTGTGACCGGCTGCCATCACCGGGCTCCAGCATTCTTTCACCGTCTCCAGCTCCGATTCTGATACGAGGAAGCTCAGAGAAAAGACGAGCATCATCTGCAGATGTAAAACACGCAGCGATTCCACAAATCTTTGAATGATTTGTGACCCCTTTGTGGACAACGGAATTGTGAAATCATGCACCCATAACTTCTCACTTAATCTGTATTACTCTCATCACAACAGAGCAAGCCACTCTATCAGTAAATGCTAATCTCCTAATTAACAAGCTAATTAGGCAATTGCAGCTTTGCAGAAGGATGCCTAAATGAAATATGACAACACAGTCACTTTCTACAGCACCTGTGGGTCTTTTCAAATGTCACAATGAGAGCCATGATGACAAAGTGTTGTCTCCACACTCATAGGTGCTAATTCCTATGCCTCGCTTAGCTCATTTGTAAAAATATTGTCATTTTATTCAACCCATATGTAGTCTGTGTGGAGGCAACTTGTCAAATTACAATTCCAAAGAACTGACCTGCAGCATTTTCAGGACTTTGTGTATTTACAGCAATATGATTCTAGAAATGGAGTGTACAGAATGCAGGGGAAAACACCACCTCTTGGTTATGTAAACAAGGTTATGTGAACTAGTAGCGCCACAGTGTCGTACTGTCGGGAGCTGTCACATACGGAAATGAATTATGTTGACATATGGCTGAAAACAACGGTGAACAGACCTGCTATGCAATGCAATGAAGAATCATGCACTGCAACAGAGGAGAGAAGCTGAAGCTGTACCTTTGAGCCCCTCTTGACAGGTATGTAGTGTGACTTGACAGCTCAGTATTTCAATGATAAATGCAGTAGTCCTGGGACTCCCATTCACTAAACTCAAGAGTGTGTCGCTCCAATACTTCACGGTCAAATGAATGCGCAGAACCACACAGACTGCTGAAGACACTCTGTATTTATTTATTTTCAAATGTTAAAATCTTGTTATATTACGATTACCAACTTAAGAGTTTAACGCATATAGTCATATAAACTGTGTCTGTGTGCATCAAGTTGCTTGATAATGACAAATACATGATGCAGAGCTTTTAACCGACACAACTATTTGTATTCATTTATTTTGATTCTGTTGTAGATCAAATTAAATGTAATCTAGTTCCTGGACTGAAAATTGAAAAATAGACAGGTGGCAGCAGGGTAATGTTCTCCTCCTTCTCCAGTGAGGGTTTTGAAGAGTTATTTTAAGGAATGAATCACTGTAGCTACGTTTTACCAAAAGGTGCTCCCTTTTCTGAAGATTAATCCAATCACACATTTCTGATTCTGATGAAAAGATGAAACCTTTCCTGAGACCTGGTGGCCCACGATCTATCTATTCTTTGTGCTGACCAAGAAGAACATGCAGTATTTCAGAGGATCACTGACTAATGACAGGTCCATATTATAATGGGTACACTTAACTCAGTGTTCCTAAGGAATAATATTTTTGTAATAATGAGAAAATGAAATGGAATTTGATGAAAATTGTATTCAATTTTCAATCACAATTGGAGATCATGTCCGTCTTTTCTTTACAGAGGAAGGTGAATTAAACTCTACCATGGGTTGTACTGTGTGTACCATCACTGTGAGAACACTGAATACCGTGGAATAATTACCATAAAGGAATTAGGACTTCCATGTCAGAGATATTTATTTTTTACTTTTCATAAAACCAGTAGCTTTCTGTCAAAAAGTTGACGCTGTGCTTGCACTTAATCTCAGTGTCACCCTGCAGGTGTGTTTTCTTTTTACTTCATTTCAGTGAAGAGGATACACTATTGTTTTGACTAATTTCACAATCCTATGAATATTATCTGACCCAAAGAGACAGTTACAGACTGCCCATGATGCCCAATGGTGCTTTGTCGGTTTGCTGACGGTGTTAAAAACATTTAATACACACACCATAATCAACAGGCTGAATCAAACTACTACCAGGAACAAGACCTCTGAAATATTAAGATTTGGGGCTGTGGGGGGATTTCCACAGAATGTGCTCACTGCCATCATGACTGCAAAAACAATACAATTATTTCTTCCCCAGTTGATCCGGTTCCTCAGAATAAACTGCAGTCCATGAGGATGACGTTTGACAGGACTTCTGTTTAGCTTGTCAGCGTGCGGCATTATAAGAGAAGAATGAGACTGAAATAAAAAAACCAAAGATGAAAAAATGTTGCAGACAGTTACCAGCTAGATTTTCCAGGGATAATGCTGATCATTGCACATTCCTTCAAGTGGAATTTTAGGCGGTTCAACACATTTATTGATTCCCTGATGCCTAGTTTTGGGAGAAATGACATCCACAAAGTCTACTTTGGCTGCTGGAGGATAAAATGTATTATGTGAGCAAACAGTAGGCAACATGAAGCAGTAGAATGGTCCTTAAAGGTAAAGGTAACTGTATTTAAAGCATTAAGGTGGCAGCAAACAAATATCTGCTGTGTTAAGATATAGGGGAGTCCATAAGACAGTTGTAATATGAGCTAGTCTGTTCCTTGTTTATATAAGCGGGCCACTACACGAATCCTGCTGTAGCCAAGGCATGACCCGCTTTGGCTAGTTCTCACTGCCATCGTTGGTTGGATTGGTTAGGTGTCGGCACGAAGAGTGCGAGTGGTTTAGTATATGCGAGCTGTGCGCTGTGCCCCACTGGTTAGCTAGCAAATGGCCGCAGCTCTACGCTGCCCTCATACTGCGGTTACCGCTGCAAACGACGTAACGTTACTGGCCCACGGTGCCATTACGGAAGTTTAGTCCTAATTTACGAAATGAACATAGTGTTGTATTAAAGAAGGCCTGAAACTATGATTGAGGATAACGCATGTTAACCATGTTTACTGAGTTAGTAAATCAAGTGAGAAGTATAGGCTCATTTTCTTAAAGACTTTCATACAATCTGTCTTCTTTTTGCAACCAGAGGAGTCGCCCTCTGCTGGCCAGTAGCGATGAAGCAAGTTTACGACACTTCCATATTGGCCTCACTTTTCTCAACAGGATCTGTCCGCTTGGGTTGAATCAACAAACCAACTTGATGAGGTTTAGGCAAAGATCATGTTTGGGTGAAACTAAACCCTTTCTGTCAAAAAGCACTGAAGCTAAACTTCTTCTGCATTCAGTATTGAGCATCTTTATACTGTTTATGTTGACTTTGTGACTTTATGGTCATCAGAAAACCCTTACCAAACAAATACCTTGTGTCAGCAAGTTCAGCCTCCAGGTCTGTAAAATCAAACCTGTCTCTTTATTCCTGTGTGGTTGTAATGAAACCCCCCTATATACTCTGTTCCCATACAAACGCGCATCTAGATGTTTATTGTGGAGGTGCGCAGTGGGTTTGCAGCCTTGCATCCAGCTCAACAACTCGTCTGCTGCCATAGCAACTGCGGAGGAGCACGGAGCAGCGCCGCCCGCCGCGTGCAATGGATGTCACTCGTAGCAACGACCAATCAGAAGTTCCCATCCTTTTGTGCGAGCGGGTGTGAAAATGGAGGGATGGAGTGGGTGGGCTTTCAGCATCATGTATCTGCCAGTTATAGGACACACTGATCGTCAGTCTTCGTCATTCTAGACTGCGATTGGTCGAGGAGCTTTACTTTCCAATAATATAAACATGTCTGCTGCTTGCCTGGCTTGAACTAAGGCTTACAAGGGACTATGCAGTTCTACATCAAACTGTATAAAACTCTCATTATGCATTTGCCTTGTGTTGTTGCAGGTCTACATCTTTATTATTGGTAGAGAATATGCACATAGCTGCACGTGCACGCGTGAGGAAACGAGGATACCCTGCTGTCGCCGCTGCAAGAAAGAGAGAGGGGATTCTGCCGTGCTTTCATCAATATAATCACCATCCTAAGTACTAGCTCTTAACATTTTGTTTTTCGGTGTTCAGGCGAGAAGTGACAAGAATATAGACCCCTCCTCTGCAGGGCGGAGCGTGCATTTTCAATTCGTATTTTGTATTTTTTTTTCTACCCCTGTTCCCTGCTCTGACACGTCTGCACTGAGTGAGTGGCATTGGCACACTGTCAATCGCTCACTACCGCTGCCATCAAACAACATAAAACACACACAGGCAGAAGCAGGAGCTCATAAATTTCAGCAGGGCAAGATATTTTTTTCCGCATCGCCTTTATACAGCGTTGTGTCCTAATTAATTTTTTCTCGTTGTTGCTTTTTTTTTTTTTTTTTAAACCGAAATCTCCCAACTTTTTTTTGTACATTTCATATTTTTATAGACACATTTGGACACCTTATGCCGCAGATTGTGTATTTTTTTTAATGCTGTCAGTTGTCGCGGGAATCATTTCTGCACATTTATAGTTGGCAACACCTGCAAGATTTTTTTATTTGTTTACACGTTTCCACATTGGATATTTTTGTTGCCGGTGCTTCGCTAGGAGGATTTGGACATTTTGGAGAAGGAATGCTCCGGGAATCCCACGAAGAGCGCTAATAAATGAGAGATCACCAAGGAGCGTTTCTGTCTACACCACCCGTTAAATCCCAGAGAAAAGACAGATTGGCATGAGGATCCGCGCGGATACGATGGACCGTCAATTTTGACAAAGAAGTGTTAAGAAGAAGAAACAAGATTTATGCATTTTTCTACAAACATAGTTACGCGTTTTGGCACTTTGGACCGCGCGTAAAAAAGCGAGAGGACAGCAAATTGGACACAAGATTTACGCTTTAACATCACTGCTATCGGCTTTTTCTTTTTGAAACAAACGTGTGTAGCCTGTGTCGCTGAAGAATCTCAGCCGTGCATCCTTCTTATCTGCGGCACGTGTTATAACCGATTTCGTATATGAGTTTTTCAATTTGTGTGGCTCAGTGCACAGACTCTTTAGCGGCTAGTATGGACGATCAAGCCCGGATCATGCAGTCGATCGGCGGTGTCAGTCTGGCTGGCCACTCGGTACAAGGAGGCATGGCATTGCCGCCTCCACATGGACACGACGGGACAGACGTAGACGGAAGAAAGCAAGACATTGGTGACATTCTCCATCAAATAATGACCATAACTGATCAAAGTCTGGACGAGGCGCAAGCAAAGTTGGTTGATTTATATGTTTTATTAACTTTGCCCCCCCCCCCCCCCTAAAAAAAAGCACAAACGCTGAACGCATCATTATTGAGATGTGGCCCGCTTAACTTAACTCCCTCATGCATAACAATAGGCTAAAGTGGCTTTAATGATAATCATACACTGAGGTGTATTTACTGCCTTGCAAATAATAAACACATGAGAAAGTTGTCACTGAGGGTACAACAGCATTATATTTAAAGTGCATATGTGCTAACTGAACCTGAGTGAGCTTGTGTTGTTCCAAAGTTTGTGTGCACACATGTCCTATATCTTCAAACTATAACTTGTGCTGGAAAATTGAAGCTCCTGTCAGTAGGCTCATTATATATATTAGATGTCATTGGACATTATATATTCGTCTAACCCGATTAACCAATATTTTTTTATTTTATTTTTTTTTTACTGTACATTATAACTTTTAAGAGACGTTTGGGTTGAAACATTGCAAGGCATGACATAGTCCCAACTAAACCTAATATCTAATCCATGTACTTTTTATGTCTAACATGTGATTCATCAGTGAATTTATTTCAGTATTATATTTTGTCTTATACTGAAACAGGAAACATGGACTGAACTGTCACAGAATGAAACCAGCACTCTTCAGCGTTCTCTGTGAAATCAAAGAAAAGACAGGTAAGATCTTTCTGTAAAAACATGTTTGAATATGAACTCACAGAACAATAATACTGGAGCCTCAATACAACAGCACACAGACATTCTCACCTCCCAGTGATCCGATGGCAGCCTGCATCCAGGTTACAGGAGACCTCTGGCCATATTAATCAATCACTTTTTTTTTCTTTCTAAATATGTCATTGTGCCACACAGAAACACTCCTGTTGTCATAGCAGAGGTTGATTTCCCCCCCCCCACGGTTTCGGCAGGAGCATCTTTCTCCAGCACTGCATTTAAACAGAAAGTGACACCCAGCTTTCACCCTCACTACCCTGGCACCGAACAGGATGGGGAAATCCCGTAGCATATGCTGTACATAGCTGAGATCCCAATGAATTCATGCTTTATAACCTGACACAAATTGCCAGGTTTTCAACAAAACACTCTCAGTCAATAATTGTACGGCAATTGCATGCAGACTCCTGTCCTACAAATGTAATAAATGTAAATAATAGAATCAACTTGTAGAAAATTATTGAAAAATAATTTTGAAAAGAATAATTGCATATTAGGCATTTGCTTTTAATAAGTATCAAGTCTGCAGATTTCTATAACCAGTGTTGAAAACCTGCATTGCGTGTGCACGCATTAAACACATGTATGAGACTGCTGAAATTATAGCTGATGTTTTCATGACTTATAACTTCTTCTAAAGCCTAAACTTTGCTATATTATGTTTTTGAAAAGTCACCTTTGTACAGACAGATATCTGTACACTTTCCCCGTAATGTTTATGAGATAATATAATCTGGTTCTCTTAAAATTCTTAAATGAAACATAATTGATTTTATGGTAATAAAAGATTTTTACAGACCAGGTATATTATGCCTTATATTTATGTGATTGTCCTGTCCATGAAAAATAGAAACAGAGTGCTGTTGAACAGATGCTTCAAATGTTCAAACTACTCTGCATCACTCTTCACTTTCCAAATAAAATGTCTGACTGTTTTCTCAGTCAAAGGAAATATATGAAGACTGCAGTGCTGTGGGTTTGGTGTAATTTAGCAAACCTGATGCTATTTGTGACCTTTGTGCAGTTTATGAGGGAATTGGCTTGGGAGAGATCATAAAAGTTTATGAACTTCCCCAACACAGGTGGCGTCCACAGGGGCAGGCAAGAGTGTCCACAGTCTAGCCGAGGTTATCTCCTCTGTGTGTGTGTGTGTGTGTGTGTGTGTGTGTGTGTGTGTGTGTGTGTGTGTGTGCGTGTGTGTGTGTGTGTGTATGCGCCTGTTGAGTTTACATAATGAAAGAGACAGAGCGAGAAAAAACAGAGGCTGCAGATCGCACATCACACAAGATGCCAGCTTTTATTTTGTATGTGACCATTGATTTGATGTGAAAGTGTTCTCCAGCACAGAGGCTTTGCTGCCTCTCTAGAATGTAGTCCTCACAGAAAAAACATACCAAACAAGTGACTTTATTTTTAAACCTATACGTCACATTAAAATCCTGTTCCAATTACTCTGCAAGTTACTTTAATTGGAGGATCTACCGATTTGTTGGTTGAAACGTGTATGACGGCTCCAGTTTAAATGCTTCTGCTGTGAAGTTTAAATAAGCCACTCAATGCGCATGAAAAAAAGTAGATGAAAAGCACAAAATTGTTAAATAAATACATTCACATGTACGTTTTTTATGTGCCCGGGAATGAGTGTGTCTGACAAAGAGATGAGATGGTGGAGGAGAGAGAGAACAAGTGTGTGTGTGTGTGTGTGTGTGTGTGTGTGCATGGTTAACCTGTGGTTTAGAGTCACAGCCTCCCCCTCTTAGCCATTGACAGAGCTCAGCTGGTCTGGTGGCCTTGTTGACCGGCCTGTTTCTCCAGCACACAGTGAGTCTTTCACTGGCTCCTGCGTTCACAGGGCTTCCTTGGCCCTTTCATGTCCGCTCACATGGCACAGGGGCCGCCGTCTTTTAGCCAATGGATCCACCGTTGGCTGATCTTGACTTTTTAATAATACATTTGAAAGCGGTCCAAGAATCATCGGCATAATTGCTGCGCGCATGTATCATGTTATCGATACTTATTGTCGCGTGTACGGATAAATAGTGAGGTCAGGGTTCCGCTTCAAAGCTTTTAGTGTTCATGTTTAAAGTGTTATTTTGTGATCAGTGGTGAGAACAGCCTTACTCTGGAGTTTCTCGTAGAGATAAAGAAGACCATTTTATAGAAATAGCAAGAGATCTTCAAGCCGTTTCAGGGTGTTCGGAAGTTTCTGGTGCTCTTCTAACTTGTTATTCTAGAGCTACAACATATTTCTGCATTGCTAATGCCCTAGAAGTATTAATTCACTTTGATATGCTAATTAGAGAGCATTATGCAAGAAATGAGATTAAGTGGCAGCATGAAGTCATTTGCCTGTCACTAAATTGAGTGTTTTTAGCAGGAGGGTTTCCCCCCCCCCAAAATTTCCTTGGTTTTGCATTTAGATAAGCTAAATGTGAGATTTGGTGTGCAAGTGGACTTCTTTGTCCTTCAGTGTGTGATCATTTTATTTTGAAACATATATATTTAATATAAAAATGGCAGTTCAAATGTTTTATTGTCATGTTTCTAACAGTTTCAGGACAAAGGGTACATTCGTGTACCTTTTCCCCTGTAGACCGCCTGAGAAGACAATGAATGCATTGAGTGAAAATTGCCAGCTCTGTGCTGGGGTTTGTTTTATCCCGCTGGCTACTCCCTTGTCTTGCTCTCGTGCTTGGAGGAGAGGCTCACAGCAGCAGCAGTGGGAGCGGCAAGAAGAACAAAGGTGAAAGATTACCTCCATATGGTATTTCTGACCAGGAAAAGAGAGGTTCTGTGGCAAGACTCCTTTTTGATGTGAGGTTTAATCAATAGAAAGAGATTACAGAAAACTATTACAGGCTAAATCACGGAGTGCCACAGAGAGGCTGAGCCCTCTCCACAGCTCTCTCAGCTGCATGGCGCTTCTTTTGGCTGCGTATTGACTTGTTGTTTTCCTGACCTTTGACTCATCAGGTTCAGAAACAGGGGGTCTGGAGAGGTAGGGGGGAGGGAGAGAGAGAGAGAGAGAGAGAGTGTGGCAGATACAGGCTGATAAATGCTCCGATCCAGTGTTTAAAGCAGTGGATTAGGGAGGGACTACACCCGAGCCAATGTCGGCGTTTTGTTGCACATGTTTGATTTGGCTCCTGAAAAAACGCTAAGCATGCGTTCGTGTTCGTGTATGTTGATCAGTTCGTCTGCATTATATATAATGTTCAGCAAGGGGAGACTGTGTTAATTAAATACAGTTCAGGATGAGCCTGTAATTAACCACATGCAAGGCCGACTAAAAGCATTACCTGCAGTAAATAGAGTTAGGACTGAGGAGGTAAGCATTTCTGAAATCTACAGGAAACATTAATTTCAATGTTCCCTGACAAAGTTAATGACTTCTCTCATTCCAATTGGGATATTAACAATATAAATGTATTAAAGTTATTATTAATAATAATATAATTATGTGTAATATGTAAACATATTGTGTTTGACTTGATTTTTCTACCTTGAGGGTTTTCTCGGTCCTAAAGAAAAAGCTCCAGTAAATGCATGACAGAGAACAGAAAGCTATTCAGCAGGAGAGACAATTGACTTTGGCTGCTTTTTGTCTCAGAGAGCCCCAGTGATGCGGCTGCAGTGACTAGATAGTGTTATGCCGAATGGCTCGCACACAGCTGGGTTCCTGACTGGCTCAATGGCAGGGCCACTAGTGCTTCCTCCTCTAAAGCACGAGGGGGACCGGGGAAGATGTGGCTATTATCTAAGTAGCTCCCAAATACCCTCCGTTTCCCCATCAGCAAAAGATGAAAAGAAGAAGAGCCAGACAAAGAGGAAAGGGGGAGAGAAAAAAAAGTATAAACATCAGTTTCATTTGGAAGGCTAAATGCTTCTGTGCTGAGGAGATAGATGCCTCTGCACCGGTGCTGCCTGGTGTCTGCACGCATGGCTCCTCAAACCTTTTTTTTTTTGTACGATGATTCAGTGCTGTCCCTCCATCTGCACACACACGAGCACCCATCTTGCAAACGTCTCCCTCGCTCCCCCTCCATCGCTCCGAGCGATTTCTGCCGGCTCCTGCGCGATCAACAGCTCATAATTGTTTTTTGCACATACGTTATGCAAATGAGTCTTTATGGCAACTGGCACAACAATTAGCATCCTCCAACAATATTTTAGTAGGTTAATTGCAGAATTTCTGAATTGTACATCTGAGTTGTTAATTAGGCATGACAGAGGTGGTGAAATAGTTATCTTCAGGCGGTGGCAGCCAGCAGAGGCTGCTTGGGATGCAAAGAGGAAGGATTGATTGAAATGAGTTTGCAGCAGTAGCAGCGCGTCTGTTTGAGACTCTTTGCATGCCCCCTTTTTGCTTTTTGAGGCGTTTGCCTGTCGCTGAATGGAGAAATATAAACCCGAGGCCGGCAGGGAGAAGCTGGATCAAACTATGACCCCCTGTAGAAATAGATTAAACGTGAACGATACAACTTGTTGTCTTGTCGGCATGAGTTACCAAGGATTTTTTTTCATGCATCACCGGGGCTGCACTCTTGTCAAAACAATAAAAGACCTTTGACCAGCCAGACATAGTTAAACCAAGTGTTTCTTCTCTAGAAGTTACAGTATGGAAATGTTTAAATAAAGTTAATGCCAGCAACACACACTTTTAATATTTCACACTTTTTCATTTTATGAGGCAGAATTACAAAAAAAGAAAGTGTTTCCTTGTTCATTCTTGGCACCAGCAAGAAAATTAAAAACCCATCAACACATGTTAATGAAACACACAGATGCAAAAGATGAAATTAACTTGTGATGCTTTTATGATTATGAGAAACAAATGTGTTATTATGTAGTTGTATATGCTAGGGTTATGGTTAGGGTGAATGCTTTCAGTTACCTGTATTTATTTACAGCTAAAACAAGAAAAGAAAAAAGAAATTGTTTTTTTTCCCAGTCTCCTGTGTCATGATGTTCATTATTACTGTGTCACCCGATGGTCGAGTCTATGCAATGCCATGGAGCCGGTTATTAGTGTAAAAAGGGTTTGAGTGAAAGACTGGTGCAAAGCAAGTCCTCTCTCAGTAATGACTCGGCTATTTATAGGTCCCTATTTCATTAGCTCGAGTGTTTCAGGGAAGAGTTTTCCTCATGGGACAGTAGACACCATGATGCTCATTTACTCTGTACACATTACATGTGGACTACTAAATGACCTATCATTCATGAGTGCAGGAACACTGGAAACAATCCCGCTTTTGTCACTATTTTTTGCTTTTGCTCGAGTAACCTCTCCTGTATTAATATTTTATTTTGAAGGATCTCGCGTTAATTCTATGTTTTTGCATTTTAGACTGTTTTGTCATGCGTGTGTGGAGCTTTTACTCCTACAGGTGATGGATTTCTGTAAATGAAGTGATGAAAGAATTAGGGGCAGAAGTCAGTAAATGTACGCATTTTTAATTTCATTTGTAATATGTTGACACGGCAGCAGTCTGCAGTTTGTTTCTTGACAGAAACAGGATGATACGTTGGTGTCACCTTTCTTTTCTTTGCACACGATTGTTTTCCAAAAGCAGAAAAAAAGAAATCCTTTCCTCATTTGCAAGCTTGAAAAAGAAGCCCGTCTTCCCATTGTTCCATATGCCATTGTTCCACATGTTTCATACATTACAATGATAAATTGAAGGCAGAAATGGGGAAAAAGACTGCAATGCTATGAAATTTTAATCAGCGTCTTCTGCTGCTTTAATAAGGCAAATAATTCTTATTGGCTGCTGTGTTAAGATTTCTAATATTTAATTCATAACAAACCTTGCATTATTCTGCTTTTCGCCCGAAGACGAGCTCCACTCTGCTGCCTGCCAAGAGGCAACTATGGGAAAAATAAAGGGAGCATGGGGATATAAAGGGAACTGCACACTGAGCATTTTTCTCGTCAGTCGTGGCAAAATACTATCACATTGTTTTGAAATTGTTTGTGAGTTTAAACATTTATCTCGAATCTTTTTAAGTAATATGTTTGCTGGAGCCGATGCTAAAGAAGCTGGACTGCTGCTGCTGCTGGTGATCAGTGCACCACACCTGAAAATGCCTCCTCTCTTTAACTTTGCCAGCGGTCAGTAAAGTATGACCAATCCACAAACATCAGTTTTATTTTCTTAAGTTCTTGAAGCATATTCTTGTGTCTGAAGTAATGGAAAGATGGCGAGGGGCCAGCAGCTAGGTGCTGGCTCATGTTACAGTGAAACGGCGGGCCCTGTTTTCGTCTCTCGGTGAAATGGCTTAATTGGTGTCAGAGCCCCAGGGATAAAGGCCTCTTGCTCTGAAACACAGCCACACAGGCCCTGTCTTCCCTCAAACCAGGAGGAACGGCCGGCGTCTGCTGGTGAATGAGGACTACGCCGTGGCATAACAATACCAAATGATGTTTGGGATGACGGAAATTAATATGCGCTTGCTTCCAGAAAGCTATGATTAATGACGGCGAGCAGCGGAATGCTGTCCCTCCTTTTTGCTCCTCTTTGATGGGGATTGAAAAGCAAAAAAAAAAAAAAAGGTTTCTCCTCTCTTTAGAAAGTGGAGGTCATCCAGAGTACATTACTGCTATTCTTCTCTTGTTTTTTTCCTAAAGCAGGAGGCAGGAAAGGACGGAGCACTTGTAATGAATGTTGGAATGATTCACTAACATTGGGAGCCGGTGTGTATTGTCCCATGAGCATGTGGCTCACAGAGACACCACCTGTATATCTTCACCACGCTGCTCATAATTTCCACCGTAATAATTAATAGCTGATAGTTACATGTATATTTTACATAACTCATTCAGGGTCATTTGAAGTGAAATGAAGCGCTATAATTTTAATATTGGAGTTGAGAGCTGATGTGTCTTCTTTTCATGTGGAATTTTGAACACACACATTGATTTGGAGCCAAAACGTGTGAACAAAATGGTGGTGTGCTGTTGTCATGATAATGATCTGTATCTGTTGTGTCCTAGGAGGAGACACATGAATATTTAATTGTGTCTGCTAGAGAGATCCCCAGACCCTTCTGTTCATTTCTTACTTTCTCTAATGTGTTTCCACCCTCCCAGGTACTTCCTCTCTTAGTAATGGAGAATTAAAGCGTGCATTAAAATGATATAAATTGCAATGTGAGGGATATGTAAGGACATTTGTCTCCCCACAATGCGGTTGAAAATTCAAATGGCAAGTTTTGACAGCGGACATACTGCTGACGTGGCGTATTTGCCTCGCGTTGGCTCCTCAAATAAGCATTTTCTCTGTCAGAGTGATTGATATGTATTAAGCAAGCACTTTTTTTACATCTGGAAGATGATGTGGGTGCAAGGATATGAGTTTGAAACAGTGAATGAGTTCCCCTCATATTGATCTATTTGTGTTGCTGGAGTGGCAGGTGCTATACGAAGACTGTGTCAGCTTTGATTGTTTGTGTCAGTGATCCGAGCCGACATTGAGCGCTCTTACTGTTCGTCACTGCACTTCCTTTTGATGAATGGCAGCACACTGCACAGATTCTTAAAAAAAAAAAAAAAAGCATGTCTACGCTGTCTCGCCAACCCTGTGAATCAGCATTGGTCTACAGAGATTATTTATCACTCGTGTACGCCTAGTTTTCTTCATGCATATATGTGGGACATACCTGCATTCTTTGCATGAAATGTCCCGAAGGTTGTCTTTTAATGCAATTATGTAAAAGCTTTCCATGTGAATATAAACATCAGTTGTTGAGAGACAGGAGGTGTGGTTTCTCTCCTTTTCTAAATATTCAAGATTAGTTCATAACCTGTGTGTGTGTCTGTGTGTGTGTGTGTGTGTGTGTGTGTGAGTGTGTGTGTAACGGCAGGCCTGCTAGGTTGTGGCGTGAAGGTGAGGTGCGTGGATCCTCTGTAAGTATGCAGAGCACGGCAGGCGTCTCGCGGGTGCTGAAGGAGAGCATGGAGTGGCAGAGTTAATTTATTTAATGACTGAGCGTCTTATATCTCCCCAGCCCTGATTAGAATCCATGCTTGATGAGGGAAGCGATAGAGGGGTGTGCACTGCCCCTAGGCCCTAGCACGTACGTCCATGGTTTTCTTTCTCCAGTGCCTTTTTTTCCCTGCCCCCTTTCCACTGGGTTTTGCAAAAAAAAATAAAAAATGCACCACCGAGTAGGATAATTTCCACTTCTGTCTGTTGCGATATTTTGCGATTATGCTTGTCCGTGTGATCGGTGTGTCGCACATTGACAGGGAATGCAGCTCTGAGGCTGATTTAATGTGTGTGTTTGTGCCTGTGTGTGTGCGTATGTATGTGGCGTGCCCCGTGATAAAGACGAAGTGCTGTGGTGCTCTATGAACGTGGGAAAGCCAAACAGAGTGTGTCACTTTGGCAGCACGGGCTGTCAGCATTGGGGAGCTGCAGTTGTAAAAACCATGACCTTCCTCTTTGCCAGCATGTCTCCTGCAGAGCCAAAGCGCCGCCCTGTAGTTCTGGGCTGGCCGTGGGAGGGAATGCAAACACAGAGAGAGGACAGGCCGTGGAAAAAAACGGTAAGAGCCATAATTGTGAAGGGGGGGAGGGGGGGGGGGTTGGAAGTAATGAAATACTTCTTGAAACTATCATGACTGAGAAGGTGAGGGAGGGAAAGCGAGAGAACTGGCGAAAAAAGGGAAAAAATACTCCGCAGCTTCTAACATTTCCATGAGCCATCATCAGTAATGCCGCAGCAGCCTCACAAACCAGAAATTATTTCTTCAGGCGTTGCTGTCAAGTGTTATTCAAATAACACCAGCCTCACATTTGAATAACAGCCGACATTTTGAATTAATTAATCAGACAAGATAGTCGGGGCCTTTTCTCATTAGTCTACGGGTCAGGCTGTGGAAGATATATGCGCTGGTGATGATATACTTGTCTTTAATTGTGATTTATGGAGATTTTGGATTGTACGCGATTTGTCAAAGGGCCCGGTAGCAGAAAAATAGGACAGTGCATATTTCATTGCCTAATCTTTGATACGTTCCATGATGCTAAAAGATACAACCCCCGTTGTTTAGATGCACAGGAAGCTCTTTTGCGTTCACTCTTCTTGAGTGAAGAGGGGCACAAGCACACACTCGTTTTTGCACGCACGCACACACGCACACACACACACGCACGCGCACACACACACACACACACACACATTTAATCTCCTCTCATAGACCTCTCCCATTTTACTTTTCCTATGCAATTAAGCGAGGGCTGTAAATTATAACTGTGTCGTACTTTAATTATCATGGTGTAAAAATAGAGTTCCTGTCTTTGAGAGGAATTCATTAACTTACTCAATATTCCATGTCAGCTCAGAGAATCACAAGATTGCAGCGAGGTTTGTGTTTAACATGCTTTGAATCAAGTGTGTTATTTATTTTCATGTAGTTTAAACGAGGTGGAAATAAGAAGGTTTACATATAAATGTAGACTGTACATTTTTTATGATTCACCTTGGTATATCGACTGTTTACTGGGTGGTGTGACATTTTATTTTGGGTTCATTGTGTGTGTGTAGTCACGAAGGTGTAAATGAAAACGTGTATTTCTAAAAGTGTGCTGACGATGTAGTGTCACCAGCTATATTGGGCGTTAAATAATAATGAACACGTTCAGTTTACCACATTTTACATACACAGCTTTTAATTGTCAAAAGTAGACATGTAGCACATGCAGTGTGCATCTGGGATTTTGTGCGAGTCCAAGTGTATGTGTGTGTGTGTGTGTGTGTGTGTGTGTGTTTGTGCACAAGTGTCAGGAAGCTACGAGCTGTTGCCATTCCGGTGAGCAGCCCACACAAAATGCACCAACACCAGTGTGACAAAACATTCAAATAAATTGCTGTCAGGCTGCCGAAACACCAAGTGCAGCGATTTTTATCTGACATGTGGAAGACCCAGACATGTAGTCCTGACAAGTAACGCCGGAGCACCTGTGAGAGACAGGCGATACAAATCAGGATATGCCTGATCCTCGGCATAACAATACCTATCATTACTTGATATTATTACTCTTCTTTAAGAGAGAGCTCAAGATGGGAAGATAGTACGCACGTGTTGGCTCGATAATAAATGATCTTAGTCTTTGCATAGGTGCACTTAAAATGTACGCTGAAATTGAATTATGCAGTCACGACATATCAACAAGTACTGAACTGGCTTTTATATTCATGTTTTGTTTATTACTCAAACAACCATGTATTCTTCTGCAGGCTAATTGTAAACAAAGTCCAAGGTTAGGACATTTATTTATTCTGGTCCAGCATCATTGTTCACTGATGTATTATTTGGAGAACACAATCAAATTCATGTGGACAATAACTGTGTAGGATTCATTCTTCTGTTTTTTATGACAAAATTAAAAAATGTCCCCTTTACATTGCACTGCTAAATACATAAAACATGTAGTGATGGATTCTACTTTGTAGCTCTCTCTGCAGTATGAATACAATTTAGTCCACATTTGTTTTACGACTGATGACTCCGATTGACTTTGCTTTAAGCAGCATGGCGGCACGAGCTAATACTAAGGAAGCCTGTGTTGCTTCACGTATTTTCATTGTGTCTGCAAAATTGACTCGGTAATTCTTGAATCCAATTGAGAAGCGTAAAAATAATGCTTTTCAGAAACACCGAGACAAAGGACTCACTGTGGAATGCGCCATCCATTCTCTACTGTATTGTTATTTTCTCCCTTATAAGTTACTAATGAGGAATCGGCCCTCATTATGATTTTAAGGATGAGAGAGGAAAGCTTTTAATTAATGATATGTAAATGGTTCTGAATTGATTATGTTAGAATATCAAGAGAGATGGGTAGAAGCTGTGGTGTAATATATTTTAATTAAGAATTAATTAAAAATGATGGCAATTTTATAGAGGCTCACAGAAAATAGAAGAATTTATTCTCTGTCACAAGTAAATCAACCCTTGATTAAATAAACAGACACATGCTGTATTCATTGAGGAGTTATACTTTGCCAGGAAGAATTATCCTGATTATTTAAAAAAAAAAAACAGATCAGTGGGGTATGTCAGTGGTCGACCACAAGCTGGGTTCTCCGGGGTTAATGGTGATTTATCTCATTCCTAATTCATGAGATCCTCCTGGTCTGTGTTAGGTGGATCAATAAAGCTGTGTTTCCTTTTTTGAATTCAGTGTCTACAATTAGATTTGCAACGTGGAACACAATTATAAGTAAGACATGAATGCCGGTTTTTATCACTTGTGGCAAGTGAATGTGCACCCGAAAAGATATCAATCTGTTTATGAGGTAAAAAGATTTGTGTGAAAAAGATGAGTTGTGACTTGACATGCACCCTCGTTGACCTTTTTAATTGCTATCTGCTTTCTTTCATTCATTCTTCAGGGCAGAGGAAAACAGACGACATTAGCTGCATTAACTGCATGCGCCACTATTAAAGGGAGAGAGGTCTTTGTTTTTCTGCTAACGGTGGCATGCATGCTCTGTGCTAAACTCCGCAATCAATGGCAGAGAGGCTGCTATCACAGCACTCGGAGCAGGCGTAGCTCAGGGGGGAGGGAAGGGGGGGGGGGGGGTCCCTGGTGGTTCATTTTGATTGGAGCGCAGAGTTTTGTGTTGAAAGGCGAGGGAGAGACAGGCTGTTGGAAGCAAATCCCCCTGGATCAGTTAGAGCTTTGCAACAAAAACACCTTGATATTCCTGGGAACATTTGCTTAGGAAAGAGAATGAATTTAAATAAACGGGCAACAAGAGAACGAATGATCTAAAGCACTTCTGAAGGTTTGTACGTTCAGTGAAAGCGTGTGTATCTCAGGCTTAGAATTCATTTACAATCCATGTTTAAAATCACAGTAAATTGCTGCAGCGTATAGAGAGGGAATATCAATGTAACTGTATTTTGTCGATATGTTATTCCACATTTCTAAAGAGCTTCTTTTTTTTTTTTTTGGATCTACAGAAATATATGTTGGAGTGATTGGGGTGACGGGCAGACAGAGGCAGTGTGTGAGTCTGTGGCAGCCTTTATGAGCTAACCAATCTGTTATGGGCGGCAGGGACGATGTGCTGCTTGAGATGGAGGGAGTGTTGAATGGATTATTAGTCCGAGTCCCCCCAGGTCACATGTAAAGGCTTAAAGGCATCATAAACACACCCATGTACACAAACACAATGTGCAGAAAAAAAGAACATGCAGGGACACAGACTGTCTGTATGCATGCATGCATCTATACAGTGCATGCATGGCAATGGCTGGCAGAGCATCTTCTTTTTGACACCTGCAACTAGTTGCAATACATCACTGTCAGGATCACTTCCTCCACCTATCCGCATTTGTGCGTTAGTTATCCACGGAGGCCTTCGTCAAAAAGTTGAGCAGCCTTGACATCCGCTCCCTAGTGGGAACAGAAAAGGTGCAGTTGTGCTGGGGGATGCTACGGCAGGTGTCATCGCTGGCTGTATACTCGTTGCACCCAACAGCATCCTAATGACAACTCAACATAACATACAAACATTACGACACACTTAATTCTGTAATTGACACAGAGAGCAATTCTGAACGGCAAAAGCAAATATCTTTTGTTGTTGTTGTTTCTCGTATTCATCTTGAGTCACACATATTTGTGCACTGTGCACGTGCTGTGTTTATGAAACAAAGGCAGAGGAATGACATAATAAGAAGGCAGGTTGAGGTTTATTTTGTCGTGAGTGTAACTGACAGTGAGTGTAGTTCGTGAGGAGGAAGTGAAGCCACCGCGCCTCCTGTGTGAGCTCACTGTGAAGACGAGGAGAGTCTGCCAGTGGCACTGCTAGCGGTGATCACCAACAGCTCCGGCCACGACAAGAGAGGGAGGTGGGGGAGTAAGGGGGGGGGGGGGTGCAGGGGAGGGTCAGCGTCTGAACTGGCTGATGGGAGCCAGAACATGAAACAATGCCGGGGGAACGTCTGGTGGGTTCGCTGCACAGAATTACAAGCGAGGGAGCAGGCCTGCTGAGGCAATTACAGCTTAATGGGGTCATTTGGAAGGCAATTGCCAGGGGTTAATGTAGTATGGAGAGATGAGGTGAGATTGAAGTGAAATTTTTGGCTAGAAAATGTGTTCAAATGAAAAGGGAGCAGGCAGACAAGTTGTGCACTGATGGGGTGGGAGGTTGATTGGGGGAACTGGAATGCAGGCTTTTCACCGCCGCACAGATAGACGCGAAGCCTGGACGCTAACCCGTATGTAGGCGGCACCAGGACACGCTGTACACACAGGTGCTTTCTACTTCTCAAGCCAAGCCTGTGCTCACTTTTCTGGCCTGTCCTGGCTGTCTATCCCAAGAACAAGAGTTCCACTGTGTACTCCTGATCGCTGTCTGTTTTACTCACAGACATACTTCTTTCGTCTTGAATTACCTGCAATATCACTTCCTGTATCGGGGAACACCAAACCAGCAGGACACAAAACGGAATGCAAAGCTGTTTCTGAGCGATACAGAGAAAGATGTGTCAGAGAGACAAGAGGCACCTTCGAGAACGAGGATAAAAAGGATCATTATGCGCTGTTACGTTAGCCAGTTCATTACCTTAATTGCCCAACATAATCCGGTGTTGGAAGGGTGCACTGGAGCTTTGAGAAGGAGTCTTTGCCAGGACCTCCTAGCCCAGGTCTCATCTCCCTGATCCCCCTGATCTGTAGCAAGCAGGCCGATCGTGCTAAACTTTGATCAAAGCCAGACTTATTTAAGGTCAGCCATGTGAAATCCCCTGGGAGCCTCCGTGTTCGCCGAAGCGGACTGCAGTATAGGAAGTAGTACAGCACTGTGCCTTGCTGCTGCTGCCTGTGACCGTGTTGGATCACTGGACAGCAATAGCACTATCATCAGCCCTTTCAAGTCTTCGACATTTTTTTTTTTTTTTGCGATTATGCTCAACAGTGGAACTTAACATCATCCACGGGTAGAGATTCCTTGAGAGTTTGCTCTCTCACTCTCACCCTTCTCCGTCTGTCTCCCTCTCTTGCTTTCTGTCATCTCTGTGAAGTCTCTGCCCCTCCCCCCTCTCCTCCCTCCCCTTCCCCTCTACACAGGGTTTTGGCCAAGAGCCGGCCACTTCACTGAGGCAGATTTTCCCAGGCTCCCCAAAGGCTATTTTACCAGGATTCCCATTAGGTCTTTACCCATTACCAATGTTCCAAATCATTTACAGAAGAATCTATTTACTTTATGTGGTAATATATTCATTTGACATGGCTTGCTCTCAAGAAACTCAGCATTTAACACACACTTTCCCCCCAATTCAATCCCTTACTGCATTTTCTACATTTGGTTTACTTTTATCTGTCACTGCGGCAATTTTCTGGTACATGCCTTCAAATCGTCCCCACACTATGCTTTCCATCACAGTGCAATATTGCACAATGTAGAGGTGGTGGAGCATTGTGTCAGTGCTGCAGGAAAAACAAGTATGATGCAACTCTGTTGTCATGTAAGAGTGACAAATAGACAGTGGCAGACCATCAGAAAGGGGGAGAGAGTGGAATGGTGTCGCTGACAAACTGCTGTGACCTTTGGGTCCTTTTGGCCTCCAGAGTGCATGGCACATACAGTGTTTACCTCGGGTCAGCAGCAGTGTGAACATGCTGGTCCCCCGTGGAGAAAAGCCCGGCCTATTGCACTCATCACATTTGAATCGGAAAAATCAATAATCAGTCCGATAACTTTCAGTCAAATTGGATGCATGTGTCTGGAATGCAACGTCTGTCTGTCTTTGTACATTTTAAAATACTATTAGTTGGCCATGCTAAATCACACTTAATTCACAAACGGTCCATAAAGCAATGCAGCATCAAAGGAGAAGCATAGCGCTTAAAGCTATGCTGTGCACTTCCCCTGCCTCTATTCCATGTCACCAAAGCATCCCATCAAAGCCTGCCTCCTTCCTGTTGTAAGGTAGGGGAAAAAAAATCAATGCCGCAATCTTTTCTTTTTGCCTCCTCCAATCCGTAATTGAAATGGAAAATCAAATGAACGGCAAGCAGATAATTGTTTTATCAATATTCCCTGCCTGCCCTACAAGGGTCAGTGCAGAATGATCATGAGTCGGGGATATGACGAGGACAAAATGTGAAATTGAACAGCTAGGAGGCAATAAATCAGCCCTGACAACTAAGAGTGACCAGCATGTTGCTGCAGCAGGCAGCGCTCCCTTCAGAATTTGTCCTAAAGCTGTCTACACTAAATGGGGAATATTCATCTCATTATTGTTGCACTTAATATTGCTATCAAATATTATTCTTGGAGTCCAGACGGGAAGTCAAGGTCACTGGTGCTATTATTGTTGTCATTGTTAGTGTGTGATATTGGGAGAAAAATAGAGGGCAGAGCCATATGGTCTGCAAGCCTTATGAAGACGCAACGAATACATTTAGTCATTTGTTAGAGTTTTGACAATACTATTGCTGCTGCTTATAAATCGGTATACAATTTTGAAAACCACCAAAGAGTGTTTTTACAAAAACACCAAGACAGATAATCTGCCCGTTCCTTATGTTCACAAGTTGATGCAATTATCAGGTTTCACTGTCAAACTGAGTTTACTAAACTATAAGACAAAGGAAAGCAGCACACTGTCTTAGTTTACAAGTTGGAGTGAGGTGATGCTTGGCATTTATGCATAAAAAATGACTGAAAGTATTCATTGGCAATATTTGCCATTTTTATTTTCTGTCAATCAACTCATATATCAGCGACTAATTGTTTCAGCTCTACGACAACGTATGCCAGCTTATTTCTCTTATATGTCTTTAAATAAACCCATCGTGCCAGCTTTCTAAGTCTTGTATAAACTGCAGATAAAACTGTTGCCAGAAAAATCGACATCCTAAATCATGTGACGTCCCTTCCCATCTGGCTCATCCAGTTGCAAGGCATTGACAAAAATATGAAATTGATTTGGTTGAAGGGTGTTAAAGAGCCGACAGGAGAATGTCACAAACAATGAATGGTCACAGCTTGGAGGAAAATCAATGACAGAGGTTGAAGCCAGTCTGGAGTGCTACTTGGCAGCGTTGCACTCTAGCTGGAAAAGAGCTGTCTTCTGGCCTTGATTGTGTGATCAAAAGGAAGACTTGATAGGTTTAATGAAGGAGGATAGAAATGACAATTGAAATAAAGACATTGCAGCAAATATTGTTTGACTTCAATGTAGGTGGCAGCTATATGCACTGTTTGAAATTCATTTTTAATTTGCTGCTGTGGGATGACTTTCTATAGCCATACTTCATAGGTATATGCACGATTGTAATGCAGAATAACAGTGGCTCCCTGGTAGCCCGTAGGGCAATGCTCGTCACCTTGTAAAGCTACTATAATGTGTATATATCATTACAGTGTTTGCAGTACAATTTTACATTGTGGAGATCCATAAATCATATTGTTCTAGAGTCAACGGATGAGACAAATGTCTGTATTTTACACAAGTTATGTTAATTTTACAGGGTATATTGTGATCCTTGGAAGGAGGGGAAAAAATGAATTGGCAGAGTGTCTTTCAAGTGGACAAAGTGATGAAAGTCCCCCCTACTTTGTTGGGATTGCAGTTGTAAGCTTTGCACCATATGCTACTTTCCTCTTTAGCTGGGATTATGCCATCATTATTGCTGATAAAAGCTGTTTACTGCCTTGGCTCTAAATCGATGCTCCGGGCGCTCTGAAACTGGCATTCCCTCTCCAGAAGAGTTCATTCCATGCCAGCTGCTCAGGATTCAACCCCCTTTGTTTAAGATTTCACAGTTTTTGTCATGTTTATTTTCTATTTAGTTTCTACCCCCCTTTGCCTCACACATGAGGTTTGTCCTGCATTAGCATATGTTTGCAGCAATTTGACATTTACATTTGATTTGCTTGCAGCAGATTGAAGGTGTCTGAGACATGGTTATACAATGCTCTTGGAGCTACAGTGCCAGTTGACACAGTAGCCAGAGACTGTAAAATACAAATAATAAGGCCTGTGTTAAGGGGTTGTTTTCTGCACCCAAATGCAATCACGGCATTGAAAAGGCTCTAAATTCAGAGTAGTACCCTAAAGGCTCCCGTCTCACCGTGTTACCAATCAATGGCATAATCAGTCAATGCAGATTCAGCCCGACAGCTGTGTTAAGATAACAACTGGTTCTCATGACTATAGCGGCCTCAATGACCTTGTGTGCCTCAAATTAATAATGTAAAATCAACACAAGACAACCACCCCCCTGGTTCCCATGCAGACAATGATGAACTACCTTCGCCTTACCATCAAAGGCCACTCAGACTGAGTCATGTTTCAAGGGATAGACCATAATGTCACATTTTTATTTTTTTACTTCTCCTTTTTTTTCAACTTAGGCTCCATGTCCCTTAAATAATGTCTCTCACTCTTCCTCTACAGCTCCATCGTACCCAGGGAAATCATACTGATCAATATTTCCCATTTGAGAGGAACTGCAGAAAACATTCACACAGGATTTACTGTAGCCCTCTGTTAGACTTTAATCAAGCTATAATTTAGATCCAACAAACAAAAGGTTGTGTTGAAAATAAATAGAAAGTCTATTTGCAATTTTACGGATTTAGTCCGTTATACGTTTTATTACCTATTTATCTATCTATCTATCTTTTTACGTTTACTTATTTTTAGCGACTGTGTGTGTGTCGGTGTCGGTGTCATAATGTCTTCACAGGGCATAAATCAGAACATGCTATCTCAGTACTTCTTTATATTGGTCAAGGGCCATTGAGCAAAACAGCTTAATGCGCCCTTAACCATTTCAGTCGTGGCAGGAAGTGAAAAGACTGCTGACTGGCTGACACTGGGACCGACACCCTCTATGTCTGTTTATTGTTGAATAAAGTGGGGAGGATTTTCTCAAAAATGCTCCAAAACAACATTTGTTAAGTTTAAAACAAAGGATGGGTTTTAGTAACCAAGCTTAAGCTAACGTTAGCTGTTTTAGTAAGATAGCTGTTTAAGCCTTGCTTTGCATCGCCGACAAAATTAGCACAGAATTCAGGTACATCTCAGACATAATACAACTAGCGAATGTTAGTGATGGTAATACTGATAGCCAAATGTTTGCTGACAGTATTCAACAACAATATAAAACTTCACCAGTAGTCTTTTATCCTATCAAGGTCTATTGCTTCCATCAAAACTGTCAACAGTAACGACCATCAAATCTGTGTGAAATGTCGATACATTGTGTTTTGAACTGCAAAAGAAATGAAACAATGTAAACAAAAGCAGAACACAATGATAGATGAAGTGTTTATCTGGTCTTCTAATGGCATGGTTTTGGCAGTTGATACCCCTTCCATACCTCTTGGGTATTGTCTAGCAGCTCCTCGTTCATGCATGACTGTCGGCACACAAACTCAGGCTTAACCCTGTGGAGCGAGCGCTCCCAGAGCTCCCAAAGGTTTGGCAAGCTCAGACAGGATGTGGAGGACTGTGTGGAGCCGACGCAAATCTGTAATGAACATATACAAGCACAATTGCACGGGACATATACAGTAGCCCACATATGCATATAAAAGGAGAAATTGGAGATATGTAGCCTACATCTTGCAGCTTTTTTAAAGCCATGAGTTGTTGCCGTGTGCACTTACATCTCTACAACCAAGTATGACCACTGTGCTTGTTTTATTACTGGAACAGAGTACAAGACATGTGACTCTCCTATGATATCTACTTCAACGTGGTGATAACTGGATGACCAGACTGTTATTGACTCTTCTCCATGGCAGGTGGTGACAGAGCATGTGTGGTCCCCATCACAGGTGTGTGCAATTAGCCTGACAGCTAGTTCTGGATTGCAATGAAATAAGACCCTCAACTGTTTATGTGACCGTGTGTGTTAGGAGTCTGCCTTTTGTACACGAGTTACCAGCAAATATAAACCGCTGTGCTTCCACTAGAGCATTTAACAAAGCAATGTGGCGCAGCAGTGTTGTATGATGCTATACAGCGCACGGTGTGGATGCAGACTGCCTGGTTCTTGTTGTGAGGTAGGAGAATCTGTGTGTCATTTATTCAGCCTGCTGTAATGGGGAATGCACTTGGAAGAGAAGAGAGGGTAATGTATTGGAAAATATCCCTTTCAGGACCTCAGCATTACTTGTCATAGGTCAGGCTTAAAACGTAGCTTGATACAGTTATTAACTCTAATCCGGGCATAAACACAAATCCTCAAGCACCAGCCCAATTAATAATTTGCATAATTAACATGCATTTTAATAGAGGCTGGTCTTGTCGTTGCCAAAGCAGGGATGGGGGTAATTAGGGCTAACGGAGCAGTGCCTAGGGCCCTTACCCGCGGACGTGCTGCAGTCGTTTCCAGCAAAGGGATTGACAACTGCAAGACAAGCGCTCTCGGCTTAGAGCAAAACCCCCTTTGACAGAATTAATAGTTGACAAACTGCTCCGCAAGCCCTGGCATTGTTTCTGTCAGTTGTTTGGTTTGATGTCACTGTTAGACATTATAAATCAATAATGTCAGGATTTAGTAATGTTTATCGCCATCCATGGTTTATTATTTCATGTGACTGTCATGGACAAATAGTATTTATCATAGCTGTCTATAAATTACTGTAGACAGAGTGTTGGTTTACCCAAACCCACTCTGCTCTTACAGGGCCCATTCCAACGACCACTTACATATTTAGAGTAATTTATTTTCTCAGCCGTAGGCCCACATTAACCCTATGCTTTCTCACAGTCCTCGGAGACTTATTGTGGCTTGATTGCTGTGCCTCAGCTGACACATTAACACATCAAAAAAGCTGATCAAAGCTGGTTCAAAACTGCATGTTGCATCTATTTTGAGCCTGCACATATTTTATCTGTGTATTTGTTTTCAGAAGGTCTTAAATTCAGATAAACAAAACTGACAGCGAGTTCTTTTCATCTTTTTACAGAACATACTATCATTGGCTCCCCTGTCTAGGCAGAAAACGGCCATTATATAGTTAGTTTATTCATTAATATGTAATTCCTAAGTGAGAAAGTCCAGTCCTGCTTCATCAGTGTCAGACGTTTATGTGATAAATTTACAACGCATCCATTCAACGAGCAGGCTTTCAAATGGTCCTAACCTTTGCATCAGTGCCACACTCATCAAAAACAATTAGAATCATCAGTTTTAATGAGATGATTGATGACTCAGCTCTCGCAAACACTTTGTCAACACAGAGCAAGAACACAATTACTGTATTCAATGATTGATGCTATCAGGTAACATTACTTACATTAACACTTGGACTTGACTTGTTTACATTCTCCATCACAATGAATACGTCACAATGAGACGATATTGAGCGATACTCTTTGTGTTCAACACTCACCGTTCAGGTGTATTGATGAGCTTCAAGATCGTTTTGATTTTGATAAGCATTAACGCATGCGACTCCTACGATAATTTGGTTTATTTTTTAATTTCTTTAATATCTTTTCTAAGACTGGGAAAGGATGTCAGTGAAGACTAAGAGGAGCAACGAGAGGGTAAGCTGAGCTGAAGCGGTGGTATTGATCAGCTGTGCCGTGGACTATAAGGTCCACTTGCAGCAGGGAGGTCATTAGTTACTCCTGTGTGCTAATTCGTCCCTGGGTTGAGGCGTATCCGTTAGAATGCTAATTCACTACTATGATCTGACAGCTGGGGTAAAGAAAGGGGCAAGCAGGCTGCCGCAGAGAGAGAGAGAGAGAGAGAGAGAGAGAGGAGAGGAGGGGGCTGCAGCGGCCTAGTGGTCTGGTCTGGTGTTTTAGTACAGAGGCGGACCTCAGTACATGGGATGTGGCAGAGTGTGCACGAGCAAAGGGGTGCAGAACTGACCCCTGCTGTCTTTGCCCCCCCCCCCCCCCAGCCATAATGATGTAAAAGAAAGATGACATTTGGTGTCCACATTTAACTTGCATTTGCAGTCCACTTGAGAGGTCCAGTATGCGTGACCTACCTTGATTAAGCCGGGGGCTGCCTAGGACTGTACCCTTTAGACTGAAACAAAAAGTGGAAGCTCACAGGAGAAAGCTGAGCCGGTATAATTGGGCCAAGTAGAGCTGCGGGAGGCAGCCAGTCTCCGCTTTGCCTTTTGTATATTCATGACCCCCTCGACTTGATTGATGGAAGGATAGCATTTGGTGACACTGTCATTTGCAAGTTGAAAAGGTAGTGCAGTGGCTGTAGCGACGCTGCGGCTGTGCCTTGGAAGCGGCGTCGTAAGGAGGCTCATTTCTATGCTGATGATATCCAGCCCCCTCTCATTTTCTTTGTCTCCGTCAGAAGGACATCTGCTGACAACACGGAGTTTAAAAGGAGCCGAGCTGAAATGAAAAGGGAGAGAAAGAAACATACAGCTGCGTGTTGCATGTGAAAGGCACATGGTTGGACCGTGATTTTAATCAGCGCAAAAGTTTGCTGTTTGATATATGCATAATTGTGTCTTATATTTCAGTGAAATGGAGCAGTTTGAAGCAGATGGCTTAAGAAACATATTATATAGTAATGGGAAGACTCACACAGACTCTTTTTTTGGTATTTCGACTCGGAGCACATGCAACATCTGTCAAAGGATAAAATCACAACATTAAAATTCACTGGTATTGTTATTTCTAAGCAGCTACTGTACTTCCTCTGAAGTTCTTTCATTTGTACGATTTTCAAGGTTGTTGTATTCTTTAAGAAAACTACTGACTGTTGACTTCATCTTCTGTTGTTTACTGTTACAGATTGCATTTCGTAAGAACTTAACAGAAATACCTAAAAGGTATGAATCTGGTATTGTAACCACCATTACTGACTTGGCCAACTACATTGACAACATTTTTGTCTTTGACCTTTTAATCCGGAGTGACGAAATCCATTCACGAGTGTACCATTTTTATGATCGCGCAACATCACGTTTGTTGCATTAAACCATACTGTGCTGAGAACCAGTTCTGTTGATGCAAAGTGATTACTCGTTGGTTTTTCAGTAAAACTAGTTGCATGTGGCTTGCGTTTCCATGCCATAAATATAAAATCAATTATGATTGTTGTTATAATGATAGTCATGTTTAGTTCCTTGTTAGTCATCATGCCATAGTCTGAAGGTATTTTCAAAACAAAAGCATCACCCAGTTGCTGTTGTTCCTATTTGTAGGTTCTCCTCTCCATTTACATGGCACTGCATTCAAATGGGAGTTCTGGAGACCAACGTTTGTAGTAGAGTACAATTTTGCAGCTGTGTACAATTTGCCCTTTTTTGTTTGCGTCTGATTGTAATGATCCATGTGGCAAAGTATAAATGTTGCCTTTGTGCCAAGAACATAGAAGGCAAAAAACGATGGCAGAGAGAAAAAGAAAGATCCTGACCAACGAGGTGCAGTTGCATTCTTTAAAACTTCAGGCAAGGAATTTAAACGTGACAGAGAGTATGTATTTGGGATTTGATATCAGTAATAGAGTCAGTCCTTCAGTTACCACCAACTCTTTGAGGACGATAATATTTTCACTGTTCCTGCTGATTTTTTGTGAATGTTTTTTGCATTGAGGCTCATTTGCATAGAAAGGGGTCAATTTTGTGCCTCATGTATGCATATTGCCAAATTTACATACGTGCAAATAAGTGCAGGAGAAGCGTGAACCTATTTGCTTGGCAGCACAGTTAGGGGCTTTGAGAATTACTCGTTTTTCTTTTTGTCTTATTTGCACAGGTTTAGTCGTCGTACAAGCCGCGCAATCCTTTTATAAATTTGCCCCTTGGTGTCTGTTGACAACTTGGTCTTAAAATAACCTAACTATGACATTTGACATTCAAAATTGAATGAGACTTTCAAAGCCAGACCATGCAAAGATGTCTTTAAGCTGTCCCTATTTTTTTTTCTCAAGCTGTGCTGCGCTTTGAATGTGTAAAGAAGGACGAGGGCTGGTGACAGAAATATCACTTTCCTAGAGACACTTCTATCCCCTCAGCACTACAACCCACACTTATCAGAGCCACAATTTATAGCTGCGGTGTGAAGTGTTCGCCTGCAACTCCCATCTTTGTATTTACACCAATTAGCACATAAACTCTAATTACCGAGATCAAGGCAGCCGGGAGTCCATAAATGCAAAGCGACACGGAGAACCGAGTCAGCTGACAGAGAGGGAAGGTGACGATAAATAGGGAAGTATCAATTAGGCATCAATGACGCGATGATGCATATGCGTCCTGGGAGGTGTCACACAGAGGGAGATGGGAGTGTGAAATGTGTGGGGGCAGCAGGGTCCACGGAAAGTTGCACAGGCTGTGGGGTCTTGTAACTCACACAGGGCGTTGACACGTCAACTGTACAACACGTTTCCACATTAACACCGCAATCAGGCACTTCTCTTGTGTCTCAGTGAAAAGTAGCATTTATCACAGCACTGCGCTGCCTTTAAGGTAACAATTAACACATACCGATTAAAAGGGACCCGCTGCAAAGTCGAAAGGCATAAAAGTTGGTTCGGAATAAGAACAAATTATTATGTCGCAGCAAAGGGTCATTACAGAGCCGTCATCATTGGAGGGCAAATTTGACAGTTTAAACTTGTGTTTTAATTATAAAGATGAGAAACTTTATCACAGCTGGAGAAAATAGAGGCTTCGAATAATGACTTGAAATGGATCATAGACTCCCGCTTAAACCTCAGGTTAATCCAAATAAATTGAACTTGATCAAATACTATAGCAGTAAAAAAGTATGGCTCTGCACATTAATCTCACAAACGCATAAAACAGGACTGGCTCAGCTCTATAAATTAAACTGTGGCTGCAATAATGCTGATCAAGGGAAATTCTGCCAGCATTGGCTCAAGCCGCCTCTGCATGTCTGAAGGCTTGTTATCCCCTTGTCTTGATGTGGAATGGTGTTATCTGTTCCCCTCTCCTTGTTCAGCTTGGGATCTTTTTTTGCAGGATGGTCCATTGATGGATTTGCAAAGAGGCTGTTTACAAGCGAGTGTAGAACATTAAAGAGCTGCCAGAAGGGCCATTAGCATAAATGTTTAAATCAGACAGACAAAGTTATGCACCCAAAAATTAAGATGTTTTCCTGCATTAATGTGGCACATCTGCCTTTAGCCCGACAATTAGTCCCCTCTCATCCCATCTACTTTTCACTCAGTGACCAGTGTTTGTAGACAAAAGACACGGAGTAGCAGACACGTGGGGCGCAATGTCGCTGCTGAGGCAGCAGCTTCCAGAGACCCCACCAGGATTCAGAAAATAATTGTCAGTCTTGTATATTATGATGGAGTCTGCTGCGTTACTGTGAGGTCTTGCAGACCTGGGGTGAAGCACCAGACAGTTTACTTCTTCTTTTTTCCTTCTCTATCAACACATGGCTCCACTGCTGATTTAAAGGCTTGTAAAAATGTCTCATTTTTAAATACTGTTTGCATGCGGGCCCCTGGAAGACATTTCATACTCAGCAGATTTACATAATGGCCATTATTATGATTTTATGAGGCTGAAGCCTTAAAAGCTATTTCCCTAAAAATGCTTGGGAATCGTCAGAGTGTTTGCAAGTGTAAATATTTGCCTCCGCTGGGTCTGAGTTGTTCTCCCACCAAAAGGTCCCAGACTCAGACATCACCGGTCACCTTTTCAAAGAGATAAAAGCTTCTCCCAGTGGGGGTTAATGACATGTTTGTCCTTGACCCAAAATCAATCTCGCAGGCTTAAGTGGACTTCCCAGAATTTAGAGAAACAATGAAAAATAAAGTGCCACGTGAACAAGGACCGACCTTAATCTTGGGAAATTTGACCAGAGTCGCATGTTTCTTCCCTCTTTGCTGTGACAGCAGATGGAATGGATTCGTATGGCGCTAACAGCAAAGATGGGATGACAGCAGTGAATTAAAGCAGAACTAGCCTTCACTTCTTTAGTCCTTATTCCTTTCATGATCTTATGTTTCACGCCCTGTTGTATCAACACTGAACAGCATATTCCAGAAACATTTTTCTCAATCTGCTTCATGTCTTGGAGATATTGAAAGCAACCAAACGTCGCTGAGACGAATAAAGCACGTGAATTGATTCCTCCATCACCTGGATAGGCTGTTGATTTCGGGGCAGAGTTATCGCTGTTTTTCTAAGTGTGGCGCGGAGATTTGCTGGAGGGCTGAGTGATCGATTCAGCAGCCTGGAGCATCCTAGTGTGTTTATACATGGCTTGTATGGCAGCTTTCATAAGACATTTACCCCATGATTTGCGATGAGCTTATGTGTGAATAATTAATGGCAATTAATCCTTAATTACAGTAATTAGGCAAGTCACAGGAAATTAGGCTGCAGCTGGAGAAGCCTGTGCCTAGGAAAGGGAGGACTGGGGCTGAGAGAACGTGCCATTTAGTGACAGTGGAGCCGTGGTGATTGTGTGGCAGGCCTGCACCAGTGTGCTCGCTTGCCAGCGGATATAAGAGCATAGGAAGACACAGATGCTGCTGGCCAGTGAACCTTTCAGCGGTTAGCTCGGCCTTGAAAGCAATCACAGGCACAGAGCACCAACACACCCAATAAAACCCAACTATAAATGTCCCAGCGAGGTGACCTCTGACCTCAACACTGCTTAAATTTCCCAGTTTGCTCAAAATTACATGCTAAGAGTGTATCGTGAACCACTCCAACAGCTTGTGACTGATGAGCTAACAGTAATTGGTTAATGCTACACATCGAGCGCCTTTTTTTTCTCACTTTTATAAAGCTAGATTTACCACTTATTGGGGCCCCCGAGGCGGCAGACTTTAGCACCCAATATGTTGTTAACACCAAGTTTATGAATCTGCCGTGGCTGGAAGGAGAGACACTCCAAGAAATATCTATTTGTGCCTCTCATAAAACAATTAGCCTGCTTGGAATTATTAAAGGAAACTACAGCCGGCAGAGTTGTTTGGTTGCTGATTTCATTGTTTGGTAATGGCGGCAGAGATTAGGTGGATATGTTCTGGGCAAAGATGGAGCAGAAGAATGGGGACGAGGCTCTCCGCATCTCGCTCGGAACTCATTTGTGCTTTTCCATGCTTGCCTTGATGAATTTCCGCTTCTTTCTGCTCCTGTTGCTTTCAATTACACTCTTATTCACAATCCTAATTGATATGCCAGTCTCAGTAGATGAACCATGGACTTTTTACAGTCCATTTTCCTATTCTTAGACTCACGTTTCCCCATGGCAAAATGGGACCGTGGAATTTTGTAGCCTTTTGTTTCTTCCTTTATTTTACAACAATATAATAATGTATTGCGTGATTAAAAAAATTTGAATATGGTATCATTTTAATCTACCACACTTATTCTCACATGGATTTGTGTGGACCCTCCGCTGTTATGGGCTCCCACAATCGTGACCTCCTTTCAGGCATTGCATACTTTTTCTTTTTCTTTTTTTTTCACGGACGGACTTTTAAGCTAACAGGGAATGTAAGTGAGTTGAGGAGGCATCCAACTGTGATATTACATTAACCCGTAGTGCTTGGCCATGTCTGTCAGTGACTGCAGAATAAAGAGAACATGCTCTGCTTTACTCTTTAGCCTTCAGAAGTGCGATTAGAAATAATGAGGATTTATAGTAAGATAAAAGACGCTCTCTTTGCTCCTGAGTTCTGAATAGCTGGTCATATTCCACCACCAAAAGCTAAATGAGGCTTTATACTAATATGATTGGTGTTTGCATTATATTGTGTATTGCATTGCCTCTCAGTTCTCTTGTATTCATACACAACTAAATATTGCCTTTTTTCCAGGATATGCGTTCACACTGTAATATAATCTTATAATCAGAGCTCAATAGGTCATGTTCCTCAGCCATTCAATAAGCAACTGCTTTGCTGTCACACTCAGAGGCCCTTAGCTTCTCCTTCATGTATAACATGAGCAGGAAGCCACTGAGTGGCTGGGTAACAGTACCTGAACAGCAGCAAGGCTCCTCACTAGCACGGGGGGAGATGCTGCTCGCGGTGACAAGGTCAGCATGTTCTACAGGCCCCGCACATACATTCCTCACTATAAGTAATATAAATGAGGTTGTGTTAGCCGTAAACTCACAGCGTGTTGCCTGTAAGCTAAAGGGTAACTGCGCAACAGCAACGCCTCCAAATCTCCTCCTGAGCAGGTCTGACGACACGGGAGTCTGCCGAATGAAAGATGGAGCCACCTGCTCGAATCGCATGTCTTGTATGACGGTTTTTACAGATTTCAGCAAATCATTCCAACTACATATTTAGTTAAATTGCAAGCTGAATATATGCACATAAGTTGCTATATTTTTTTATTTATGTAAAGATAAATGTGACAGAATGTGCTTTATGTGCAACATTAGCATGCATCTGGAGACTGATCCAAATTGGTTGAGTGTACAGCTTTAAGTGGGAGCAACAGAGTTTGTGTTGTTAGGGGCATTCTAGTATCTACAGTGGTGTTTACTCACATTGGCAATTAATTATTAATGCAGAAGCACTGAGAGGTTACAGTGATATGGTGCTCAGGCTTTTCAAGCACTGTCTATATGTGAACAGTCAACATAGTGAGAGCTTCAAAGGAGCCCTCTGAAATGGTTCAGACTCTCATGGAGAAAGCTTATTACAGTTGAAATGTTTTTCTAGGAGCCCCAGATATTCTTTGTGAATGCTGGAAAATATGGAGTATTTTTTTGTTTTGTTTGTCTATATCAGGAGACATGTGAACAAAGAGACAGTCAGCGTTTGCAGCCTCACTTGGCGTGAGTATTCCAGTTCACAAGCGAGAACTTGTTTGTGCAAAAAAAAAATGTTTTGCCAAAAAACGGTGAAGATTCGACGTCGAGCAAAGATGCAGGATTCCATCTGTCAGTCCAAGAACATATATATACATATTTATTTTTCCATGCATCCCGTCACACGTGTCATGTGCATGGTGCACGGCTAATCAATTGTTACCGAGACGCAGGCTGCGAGTGTTTCAAAAATGAGTGCAGAGATAAACTTGAGTTGGCAATCTGCTCTTTGTGAGCGTCTTTGTTGCCTGCAGAGCCTTCCTGATGACACCTCTGCGGATCTGCTAATGGAGGAGGACCTGTAAGGCTATCCCCTGGCCTTTGTCTGACCCCTTTGTGGAGCTGAATTCTTCAGATGTTTGTCACTTTATCTGTAGCACAGACAGAGGAGAAAAAAAGAGGACAGGGAGAGCATGGGAGAGGGAGGAGTGGGGAGGGAGGGTAGCAGACAAGCGCCTCACTCTGTCTGAGGGCAGAGCATTCAGCGCACAGGGTAAAGAACTGCAAATGTCTGCCTGTTCTGTTATGCACCATTGTTTCACACGGAGCTCGGAATAGACAGGAACAGTGTAGCAGGCGAGCTCTGGCAGGCGGTGCGTTTTATTACTGCGAGACCATAGACTTAGACATTAGTGAATACGGCTCATTAAATGGCATGGAATGTTACCATTCTACATAATTCCTCCTGTATCGTTGTTGTAAATGAAATCCTGCTTCTGTCTCTCACTGCGCTCCAGTCACTCTACAGCCATTACAGCTTTCCCATCAGACCCTAGCACTTCTTGAAAGCAGCTATCTATAATTTCAGGTCCGTGTCACACACAAAAAAAGCGCGCTCGACAAGCCTAATGGTACGGCGTGGTTGATGTGGAAAGGATGCAGCGCAAATAGGAGGGAATGTGAAGAAATATTTGAGAATTAGGCAATGATGTATTCAGATGGCTGGGGAGACCAGGGTGGGCAACAAATATAAATAATGTAAGTGGCATTGCCTCCTGAACATAAGCGGGAATTTGCCGCCGCACTTTTTTTGTTCTCAATCACCTTTATGAAACAATCCTGAAGCGATGGCTGTGTGAATGAGACCACTGACAAGCTGATTTTCCACCCCTGGCATGAGGCTGCTTTCTCCACTTAATGTTCTCCGATAAAGTGTAGCACAGAAGTAAACTAGAAGCGCCTCCGCTCCTGACACATGTGACAGTATTTGCATCAATTATGCAGTCTACAGCTGCGGCAGGAGGGAGCGGGGGAGAGAGAGAGAGAGAGAGAGAGAGAGAGAGAGAGAGAGAGAGAGAGAGAGAGAGGAGGAGATAGGAGAGAAAAGGGTTTGTGACAAGATGCAGAGGCAGAAATGAGAATTTCTCCTTAAAATGCATTCTTTAGAAAATAACATTCAAGATCATTGACATGAAAGCGGCTGCAGCGGTGAACTCGACAAAGCAGCCACAAAGTCTGTGGAGCGTTTTTGACACTAAAGACTTTGGCAAACAGAGTACAGTATAACGGAGAGTTCTTTGTCTCCTCTGTATTCACTGTATGCAGAATATCTTACCCTGAAGAGTAGTGGAGGAGACAGTGAGGAGAGAGACTGGGATAGAGCTGAGAGGGAGGCTTGAATCCCATATTGCTGAATTCAACCGAAGGAGTTGGGTGTGCGAGGCCAAATAAACAGTGCTCTGCAGGAGCTGGACGAACAGACGGAACACTTTCCCTCTAATGAGCTTCTCTAAATTACGAATCTAAATTCAAGATGTCTTTTATAAGACAGAATCCAATGTTTTTGTGAAAACAATGTGCTGCATTTAAAGATTTTAAATAATCGGCTGGCTAATAACAACATTTTAGGGAACATGCGTGACAAGCAACACGAGCAAATCCACGAGGTTGCGATTCTCTTAAAAGCACAGTAGTAGAGGGAGAAGCCTGCTTATTGGCAGAGGAAATCACTTTTAAACAGTGTCCCAGTTTCCAACAGACTCCAGCACACGCTTTATTTCACTGTGTCCAACCCTATTTCACATCCTAGTTAAGTACACTTACACATCTGCTGTGCCATGCTTTCTAACCTCTCATACGCATGTGAATCCACACTAGCAAACACACACACACACACACACACACACACACACACACACACACACACACACACACACACACACACACACACACACACAGACACACGTACAGACACATCACCAGGCCTGTCACTGCCTTTTATCCATCGTCAACCTTCAGCTGTATGGTTTATCCGTAGTGACACTATAGCAAAGTGCTTGACTGCTTTTTGCCAACAGACTGCAACACTTTAACTGTACTTAGTCATGCATCATTATGGCACACTCAAAGCGGTGTGTCTGGGAACGCCTGCAGATGGTGGATGCTGAACCATTTGGAAAGGAAGCCTCTGTGACAATGATGCTTATTGCATGAGTAAGTGTGTATGGACACAAGGGGTGTATCTGTGCTGAATGGAAGAAAAAAAAAAACATGTTCATAAAAAGGGTCACTGCTGCTAATTCAACAGGCTTGAGTAAACATTCCCAGTGCAGTGTCTGTCTGGGAAATATGATATATGAAATCAACATGTGAGTCTTTGTTCGAAGGATCCTTTTATGTGTGTATTGATCAGTCATTGTTTACTCCAATCGATGTCGACTTTGTGAAATACGCCTTCCTCTCTGTTCGTCGTAGAGATTTAACCCTCTCCGCGTCGCATTTCACCGCTTTGTTCTCCTCTTCAAACCTTCCTTCAGCTGAAAATGTGATAGCATTACTGTCACTTGTCACTTTCTCTTAATTTCAACAGATGACAAAGCTTTTACATTCAGTATTCTGCTCCACACTTGGGTATTTTCAACAGATATCTTCTGCTGTTGAAAGATAAATGTTCACTCCATTCAATAGAAACCTCATTCAAGGTTCATTCAGAGCCTGACTTCTTTATTCTTTAAGGAAATGAAGAAACCATTAACGAAATATTCACTCACGGAGAAAGAGAATCTTATCTTTATTCCGCATGACCATGCAGAGCCATATTCCTTTTGACATCATTATGTAAAACCAATTTCTCTTTCATATCATTTCCGCCGTGCTGCATTACCACGTCTATACACTCGCTATTCTTTATTACAAAGTAGGTGGCCTCGAGGAAAATATATGCATTCGTTCCCGACGGCATAAAATATGCATATAGGTGCCTCATTTCATCTCCAATCTGTGTTATTTCTTTTAAAATTCACCGTTGCCTGCAGTCCCTCTTTAATATTTAATTTGACAACTTTTTAATCTGTCTTTACGCGATGATGAAGTAACAGTCAGCTGTCACAAAAGTGATTGAATCATACAATGGGATTGAAGTGACTCATAGGTTGCAGGCTTCATTATTTGTTTAGCTCGAGCTCTAACGTGAGCTTGAGGGAAAGAATATCCTTTCACACACTAATTTGTCCTCCATCTTTATTCATCTTTTTTTTCCCACGCCCCCCCACATGAGGCAGAGCCATGTACGTTCATTCATCATTCATACTTTGTTTACTCGCTTTTAGTTTGAAGCAGATCAAAATACCACAGCCTGTTGGTGGAGTATTTAAAAAACAGCATTTCCTGGTGTATCCATACTACTATCCATGTGCTGCTTTTCCAAAGCCCTTCGCTTATTAGTGGGAACCACAGAGCAATGATAATTACTCCCAATCTTTTCTTAGCTCCTCTGATCTTTAGTGATCACAGATTATCCATCACGCTAGCTAAATAATTAGCAGGGCTGTCTGGTGAACAAGCCGCCGACAGATGCTCCCAACACCCCACAAGGTGAGCGGCTTTCTCCTCAGCGAGGTGACCGAAAAAAGAATCATTGTAGAAAACAAAACAAAAAGACAATGGAGCAACTTAAATGACTGTTGCAGCAGATAAATGATCGGCTCCTGCTAACTCCGTAGCAGCACCTCTGCCGGCCTCTCTGGCAATCTGGCCATGTTGGGCCCCCACTGTGGAACAGCATGGCACTGGGAGCTGTGGTAGCCCCCCATAGCCCCGGGCTGCCTCTACCTTTGGTATGCTACTCAAGGTTGAAGGCTTCCCAGTTGGGTGTTTAACAGTGTCGTGCTCGGTATCCAATGGCTCTTTTTTTTCTTCTTCTTCTTCCTATTTTTTGACACTATCTGCACTGTAGAGAACTACACACAACTGTTCATCTTTGGAGCATTTATACATCGACAATGCAGATCCTAGTTCACTCTTGCAGCTGTGATATTTCCACAGCAGACCTTTGAATCCTTACACCTCTGTAACGCTCTTATAGAGTAGCAGGGGTAAGTGATTTGAACCATTTTACTGCGAGGAGCTGCTGTTTGCCATACACGTGCGGCTTTTGCTGACATTCATTTTGAAACCACTCGGAGCACTTGCGACTCAGAGTAACAATGCTGGGGGAAAAGTGCCTGCTGAGCTCTACAGTGAATATACCTCTGACCCAGACCCGACGAAAGGGAGATTTATGAAATCCACATGTTTAATACATTTAATTTTGTCCAAGGGATTTGTATTGCTTACCACAGTATTTTAGGGCTGAAACACTCTGTATCGTCACAGCTTGTAATGTCTGAGGAGAATAAACCCCGTCTGGTTCTGGCTGCTGAAGATTTGTTTTATAGCACCTCTTTTTCCCTTACACACATCAGCCATGCGCTTGTCTGGGATATTGCATTTTATTGTGCTGAGGTGTTAGGTATACACACCCTTAATCTTTAATGCATAATCCCTTGAAAATCCGCTCCATAAATGAAAAAGATAACCCTCGTATCAGCGCGGTGACGGAAAGTAAGATAGCTCGGTAATTTAATAAAGGATTGACGCTGGCCCCGGTGTGATACGGCGTGTGACCTCTGTGTATTTCATTGTGTAGCAGGTGAGCCGCCGCTTGTATGAGAGTAGTTCTTCCGACTCTGAAAAAAAACCCTTCCCGGGAGTGTAACATTTGTGGTGACAAACAGAATGCACCACATGGATTAAAGCGCGGGGCGGGTCGTCACTGAAATATTTGCTTTCCCAAAGTGTTGACACAGTGTGGGGGGGAAAAAAAAGGAGAACCACAGCTGCACTTTCCCGCTGTAATCAGGTAGCAGTAATCGCAGCAAAGTGTTTGCTTACCTAATGGGGTTTCCATTTTGAGTCTTGTGTCATCGGCTTCCCATTCGGAGCGCAGGCAGGAAAACGAGCTGGCTCCTCATGCCGGCCTACCGAGGCTTAGTGTTTGTTCTGTCTGTCTGTGAGGGAACAACAACAAAAAGACAAACTGATGAATCGTGTGAGCAAGATAAGTCTTTTTAAAAAAAACGTCACGCTGCGGTCAGTCGCCGCTGCAGGAAGCATCGAGGTTCATTTAGCGGCTGACCACGCCGAGTCGTAAATACTCCTCCCAGGGAACGCTTGTTTTACATCAAAAATGCACTTGGGTGTAATGTTGACAGATATAGCTTGTGACGAGTGATAGTCAGAATGTATGAGCGCCCATTATGCCGCTGTCAACCTCTGGTGCCAGACTGAAAATAAGCAGTTCACCTCTGTTTTCATTCAGGAGAGTGCAGCAGACAGCACCGGCTTCTCCGCTGTATTTATTGACTTGTTTTACTAGCCTGAAACAGGGTGCTTTTATACAGGCCTGCTCAGTCTTAAGACTCTCCAGACATTTACATTATTCCTGACTGAGTTACACACACGGATAAAGGAGCACGTCCGCAGGCCTGGTAAGATATATGCTCCCATTCCGCCTCGCTTTCTCTCTCGCATTCATACACACTCATGCACCATTTTATTACCCCACCATTTTAGATATTGTTACACAGTACTTTTCTTCTATTACTGCTTCATATTCCCAACATTGAATCATCTTTGGTCGTGCAAGTGTTTGCATTCATGCTTATTAAATGGCTTTCTATATTTTAGAAGTGCATTAAAAGAAAAAAATAGCATGCATATTTGAATACTGCATTTAAAAAAATATATAAAAAAAATCTGTTCATGCTGAAGCTGATCCAGTTGTGGAAAAGCATAGATTTCAGGAGGCTCTAAAAATCCTCTTTCGCTGACTAATCTTCACGACTGCAGAGGAAGATAATGAATGCCAGCACCAGAGTCGCAGCCAACACCATGATCCCCCCCCACCCAGCCTAAACCTCCAGCAGTATTTAGATGATATTTCATTTTAGAATAAACCTCTTTTCTCTCCCACTGTGAAGACATTGAACTCTTTCACACAGATGTCATCTTAACCAAAGCTTATTAAAAAGATGGACATCAAAGTTGTTGGTGCTCATTTATCTTATAGCACTCTAATTGGCCACCGCAGGCAAAAGCACAACTAACTCCAAAATAGGAGGCGTCGAGTGGTTGGACCAGAGAAGAGGATGTCCAAAGACCTCTCAGTGGATTCATTGCCAATAAATCCTCCAGAATGAAAGCAGGGCTTTTTCTGGGGAGTATGGAATTTCGCAAATATATTATGAAATGTGATACGCTGAATTAACTGAACACTTATGGCCACAGGGTTCGGTTTCTTTGTTTTGGTGAGTTTTTGTGGATACACTGTCCTGCGCCTGACCTGCAACTTCAATGTTTGCTTGACATGAGGCAATACACTCTGAAAAGGCCATACAGCACCGTAGCCATGAATGGGATTTCAATTGGCCAGCTCCATACAGTACAGAGCATTGTTTGGAACAAACGGTGCACCGCGATGAATGGAACAGATTCTTCAGCCAAAGTCACGCCTCCATCAAACACCACTCGCGCAAGCCTGAGGTGAATGATGTATTATGTTTTCCACTCAAGTGGGCAATAAAAAACACAAAAACAAAGTCATTAATTGCCCACATACAGTAACCAAATGCCATCAAGAGCCTGTGCTCTCATTAACCTGGCACCTAATTATCTGCCTCCAGTCTGAGTCCTGACAAGCCCCACCGTCTGAACCCTCAGCTCGGTTGTGTTGTGTCGTGTCAGCACTCGCCGACCGCAGCCAAGGCACCATTAGGTAGAGAGAAGACAAAAGCTTCTCGCAGCAAAGGTTCCCTCTGCACGCGCCTCCACAATGTTCCTCCTGTTAATGCCTTCCATTCCAATTAAATCTGCAACTGTTAATTATTGTAATTATGAGAGTGAGCTCCCAGCCCCCCCTTCCCTCTCCTCCCTTGCCGGTGAGCAGAGACGCTACGGGAGCTGTTGTGTTGCTTCAGTGGCGCCTCGTCTCTGCTCCAGTGAAGCCCTAGCAGGGAATTGGATGCGGAGGGGGACTTGGTACACATGACAGGGGTGACGTGAGGGAGATTGCACGGTTCATCTTGGATAACTGGGCGAGCAAGTCACAGCCGATGGCCACGCCTCCAGTCTAACTCATTAAATGGTGTGTAAAGTACATGCTGGGAATAATTAGCACCAAATAACCTTTTTTTTTTGCGACATTGTTCACGGGGTATCTCACCTAACAACAACAAAAAAGGTGGAGTGTCATCCGTAGGTGTACAATAAAATGATTCAGCTGGTCATTTTCTATGAAACCTCCAGTTATTTCGTTCCTTTCTTATGGCAATAGGAGAGTCTATTTGTTGCCGTGTTTCTCTGCGAAAACACTCGCGATGGATCCGAAGTGATGTGTTGAGTATAAGGAGAGCTGAAAAAGAGTGGATGGCAGGCCGGCTGCCTGTTAAGTCTCTGCGTGTCTCAACATCCTCTTTGGCCTGCTTCTGTCACAAGCTGTTGTTTTGGCCCGGACCTGATCTGCACAGCCACTCCTTGCACTGCACTCTGCAGCCCTGGCAGTAACCTGCAACATCAGGCTGGGGATGCTTGCAGAAACAGCACCGAGACACTGGAGGTGGATGTGTTTTTGTGAGCTTTCGCGGCCTTCACCAAGATACGCTCGGAGAATCGGCATGTCAAGAGCATCAGTTGCCTCGTAGCAGAATCCTTACACGCTAGCACAGCTAGCAAAGGATTATGGCTTTACAATTCAGAGTTGAATTCTCTTCTATAAAAGACACTGAAGTAAAGAGCAGCTCCTTCTGCTTCAGGCTATGCAGCCTTTTCGTGGATACACTGCAAAATCTAAATGATGGACTGTCAACTCTCTTGCAGACATGCCACTGCAAAGAATAATCTCTCTGGCAGTAGATCATGGTTGGCTGTATGCTACCAATGCCGTTTCTTTGTTTATATGAGCATGTAGCCTTCACACGCACACATGCAGACATGAGTGTGTGCACACGAACAGGCACACACAGAGACACAAACACAGAACGCATACACAAAATGCTTCGAGCCTAAATCCTTTCGTTGGGAGCATGCAGTGAAATATATGGGATTAATAACGTGAATAGCATTCTTTTTTTCACCTCTAGCCTTTAAAAAAATGCATGCTTGGCTCGGTGTCTGCATGAAGTTTTGCCCGCGTATTTGCCTGGTTATCGGTGTGTACAAGACCTGCTGTGTGACCTGGTTTCATGCAATCTCCATCTTCTAATTAGGAGGCTGCAGAAAGGCTGGAACGAGAGGAGGAGTGATTAGTTGCCTTTGGGTATTTCATAAGTGGCTTTCAGTGCCACATTTGCATTATTTGCTTGGGGTCTGAATAACAAATCAGCCTACCTTTGCAGCAAATTGAGGCCAGCAGCTAAAGACCATCAGTACATGAAATATAAAATGAAACTGAGGAAAAGAAATAAGCGAAACATGCTAACACAATATAAGGATACAATGAAATATTGAAACACAAGACACAATAACTGTCTCAGACGGGGCAAGTCTGACAGCATTCTACATTCTTCGACTCTCCATATCGAGTGTATTCTCCTTTTATGTCGGTCCGAGACCTCTGCCTGAATAACACACGAGTGTCTCAGTGATTGCGGCTCATTCTGTGACTAGCGGACCATGTGAACCGTGCGAGCCCTATGTTGGAGCCTCATGCTGTATGTGTCCTGTAGGGTCATTCAGTGTGCTGATCTGTAGCGGAGGTCCTGTCCACTCATTTGGCCGGTCTCCCCTACCGCTGCGTGCGGTCGCCACCGCCAGGCCTGGTCAGCCATCACTACACCACTTGGCCGTTTGCCCACATCGAGTCTTAGAGGGCAGGAAACAAAGCAGGCGCTCGCACGTCCACATATAAAACACACTTCTCACACACACATACGTGCATGCATGATCACAGCGAGTGACAGTGGCTCTTGTTTACCCAGCCCTTCCCACCCCTCCTCCCTCCCTCACTCTCCTTTCATCCTCTCCCTCTTGTCTGACATGTTGTGTGTCACTTCCCACAAATGTCAGTGCCACCGTGGGACAGTGATTCATTTTGGTGTGCTTGGCAAAATGTCTTCAAGATGTTTGTTTGGGATGTATTCCCCCCCCCCCCCCCCTTCGCCCAACCCCTCTCCCTGTGTGTCTTTTAGTCGTCCTCCTTCCCCCCCACTGTCACAGCCTCTTCTTATGGAGGGGAGTTGGGGGGTGGGTGGGTCTCATCATCATCATGGGACAAAGGCTACCTGAACTGAAAGAGATCTTCTTTTGCTGACCAGAGCCACTCCCCACCGCCACCTCCACGCGCTGTCTGTTTAGTATGTGCTGGTGGTGTATGATGGGAGAAGTCTTGACCTAGCACTGAGGGGCTGTAACACTTCACTGTCAGCGCGGCTGATTAGCTTATCACTCACCACACTGGGAGGAAATACATCATCATTCTAGACAGGGATTCCCCAGTTTAGGGCCCATTCCCTGCCTCCTTTTACTCTGCATTTAATCACCAGACGCTCTGTACCCTCCAGTATTTCGGCCTCACCTCTACAGCCAATCCTTCATTATTTTCAATGGGAACTTTCTTCCTTTCAGGTGTGTTTTTTTTTTCTGGAATCAGAACAGCTACATTATGTGTGTAAAAGCACTTTCGGGGCTCGACAGGCCACTCTTCAATGCAGACATGTGCACGACCACTGATCTTTTTAGAGGAAAGCAGAATGAGCCATCCTCCCAAATACTTCTTTTCAGCTCACTCAACAAAGAAAGTGAAGCACAAAGTGGCAAATGCGCCTCGGCTTCCCCACAGTGCGGTATCAGGTATGGTAATTACTCTGCCATTAACATTGGGAATAGTTAATGTGTATTAATGTGTTAATGGCAGGTTAATTACTGTACATGCTAGAGAGAGCCCGCAGGCATTCTCTCAGATTCTTTGTGCCATGTGGATGTAGGCCAAGCTTAAAAAAGGCTTTAAGAACATCAATGAAAGCGGATCCTTATGTTTCATTTGTCAGAACAAAAGATTTTCAATGGTAATTTGATCCGGCTCCCCGCTTCTGGAGCTGAAAGTCACTGATCCAGGCGCCACGACAAAGGAGATGATATGAAGTCAAAGGAGATGTGGAACGTGGCTGTAGTGACACTGGCCTCTTTGTGAAATGGATACTCTGTCTAAGCCCTCTGTAGTCTCCAGTGTGTTGCTTTGGCAGCGGGTTTAAATAACACGCTGGATTAGAAGCCTTGGATCCTGAGTGCCAAGCCGGAGTTAAAGCTCACCTTGGACGAGCCTCAGTAACAGGCTAGGTGCCACGGTCCTCCTCCTCCTCCTTCCTCCGAGCCGCCTCTCTGCTCACGGCGTCTACTCCTCGGCTTTAAGAGAGATGACCTTTGCAAATATTGACAGAAAATAAATTCTGTTTCGATTAGTTAGCTTTGGGAGACCTTTGCGGATCAATGCAATTAGATGAACAGAGTGTCGATACGTGGCCAGAGCTGTTCACTGGAGGTGCTGGGTAGGAGAGGAGCAGGGTTACTTGTAATGAACATGATGTTTTAGAAACAGTGGTGGAAGTAACAGAGACTCTGTGTGTGTGTGTATCGTCAAACACGGTTAAACACACAGGCAGGGCCACTTCACTGCAATGCATATTTCTGCAACCAGCAACATTTTAGCATTGAGAAACTGCAACAACAACAAAAAACTAAAACAAAAAACGACAAAAGACAAATCTCTGGCTTTATCTGCAAGAAGCGCTGCTCTTGTAGGGTATTGTCTGGCATCTGACAGTGCATTCAGGGCAGCAGAATGAGGTGGAGAAGCCCAGAGCCACCCCTTCTCTCTTCAGCAGGCCACATTAACCCAGCAGGGCTCTGCCTTTATGGCTCTCCTGCTCACACTTCAGTGATGAGAGTAAACAAGCAGCGGGCCAAAGGTCAGCTAAGCCCACAGAATAAAAGAGGGCACAGGGGGGGGAAAGAGGTGGGAGGAAAGGAGAGCGGCCCGAGGCAGTGCTGAGATCACTGTCAGGGCTTCAAGCAGGGAATGATGTACGAGACAACAGCCCAGAACCGGAAATGATTATAAACAGAGAACAGGGGAGAGTGTATGAGCGAAAGGGGCTGCATTGTCTTTATCTGTCAAATTTGTTACTTCCTGGGATCTGATACGGACGGTGAAACCTGTAAAAAATGAAAAGAAGAGCCACCCTTGACTGATGGGGATGGATTAATCACAGCGTCTCTTTTTGTCTCAGCCACAGAGGAGAAATGAGGAACAATCATATCGGCAAGTGCTTTTTCCCCAGCTACTCCACCTGTATTGTTGAATGACAAATGAGGCAGATTAAGGACATGTTACATTGTTATAACAATTTCAGATTTTTTCTTTTTTGTCTTTTCTTTTGCATCATTAAATTCGCTATGGTAATTAAGTGAGCCAGCATCATCAGAGTTGTGTGAAATAACCAGACCACATATAGATTTTTCATTCTTAAGTTCCAATTGCTCACGGGCTTTACCAAGGTGACACGACTCCAGCACTTTCTCTTTGCACTGAGATTAATCCCACTTTGACTGTGGAGGTGGATTAGAGCTAAACTCTGGTGCCCAAACTTGTTTTAATACCCATATCATCAGACAAAAACAGGATAAAGATTTGAGCAGGCGAGCAGCATGGCGGGTGCTAGAATGTGACTGGCTTTGCAAGTTACTATACAGATTTGTCAACCACACAGCAAATTAAAGATATTATCTCGCTTGAGCCTATTTTGTGGAAGTTGTGTGATGGCGCCGAGTTTACACAGTTGAATCCACAATCTTTAGCCCACTCAACAAAAGGTGCACAGCGAGACAGAGATACATTGCGCCTGTTTTTAAAATAGTTTTTCTGTAGGCTATGTTTTCTTATTTTTCAAATTTGTTTTAAGACGGGACGCATCATCCCTCCCAACATGTGAGTTATGAATGGCCAGCTGCAGCTGCTGTGGCACAAACACACCCTGGTGGGCTCCTGCAGGGCCGTCTGCTTCTCAGGGCAGCGCAGTAATCATTTTTATCCCGTTGATTTCCCAAATAGAAATGGACATGTATGATAAAAATGTCACGGCCACTCCGCATGTCAGTGGACTAACAGGATTACATGTCACTTTCTAATGTCTCGCTCTGTTTTCCTTCGCCGTGAATGGCCACATTATTGCACACTGGAACTTTGAGGTAATATATGGTAAGAGACTAGTAGCTCTTTATGGCCTGTGCTTATTTAGTTTGAATGAAACCAGTGATTTATGCCCATTTAGCTGAAAAGCCTTGCAAATTCCCTCAGCTGCATTTCCCCTGGATATAGAGTGAGTGGAGTGAAAGTGACAACTGGGTTTGGTGGGGAAATGTACGCTGTGTCCCAGAGTTATATTTAATATACCTGACATGAAAAACATGCCTACCTACTTACCACAAAGGAAAGTGCAGCCCGCTGAACTTCAGTTGAATCCGAGAGCGGGAGGAAATACTGAATTAGGGAAATATGAACCGTAATGGCAGACAAACCACCAGCTATTAGAGATATGTAGCCCGGCCCACCTGGTCGGTCAACATTTGAATCATGTGCCATTTTGTTTTCATGCTGCACAAACTGGAAAAGAAACAGTCAAGCCTGTCCAGAACGAGAGCTTTGGGTGGAGTTGCGCAGATGCCCCGTGATGTGGATGAGGGTTAGTGGAGCAGCGGCATATTGTCCACATGGATGGCTTGGCTCTGCAAGCCTGATGGAGCCTTGTCCAGCATCTCAATGTCTCCAACACAAATAGCCACATTCATCCACTCCTCTCACACCATTACACCCAAAAGACTCGAAGCCAGCCGATCCATAAATAGAGGCACATTTGTTTTTCACTGGCACTGCAGTTGAACAAAACACCAGCAGAGATGAAAACACCAGGAGGAGTCGCTAAAATATGATATGTTCCCTAATTGTATTTATTTTTATTCAGGAATGTGTTTACAAGAGAGACGAAAGGATTTGTCTTTCTAGTATTTCCTCCTGTGGCCGGCGTGCAGGGTCAGTCGGTCAAAGCGTGGTAAAAGGGCTCCTCTGATTGCATGCCTACTGGCTGACACAATAGAGCCACTAATCTCCTTATTCAGAATCCAGTGGCTGGCCATATCTTAATGAAGCTGTAATGAGCTGTTGAAAATCCTTGAATTGCGGGAGGGATTATTGAATTGAAACAACTCTGGTAATCATAACGTTCGAGTAGCCACTCAGTATTTACTGCCCACTGAGCCACATTTGTATCCACTTATTAGAGTGGATTGCCCGAGCTTGTTTTAGTTGTAATTCTGACCCGCAGTGTTCTTTTGTTTGTTTATTCTCTGTGAAGCCTGGCATTGTGGGTACATTGCCAATGCATCAAGGTGAGCATGCATGCTATCTGCTGGGTGATTACGACTTGCTGACAGACCGGCGAGACAGAAAAACAGAGGAAATAAGCAGCAGGGTCTGAGAGCGAAGGCAGAATTCATGAATGAGCGCTTTCCATAAAATCGGCTCCACGCTCATTTTGCCGAATGTAGATTTTCACTTCACCAGCACATTTGTATTACTTCTTAGAATATTGCAAAATCAGGACAGTAAAATTATACAAGATTCAAGCCGTATAAGCAAATAGAAATGAGGTTACTTTTTGGAGTTCCCAGCATTCACTGTGTCAAAGACAGAGACACTCACTAGAGGTATAGTTTTCTGTTTAGCACCCTTTCGCAGTGTAGAAGTGCCACTTCACCATTGAGCATTTGTCAGTTTATGGATGTTGCTGTCATGTCAGCCTTCCCGTACACACCGTGTGCAGCGCAGTGTGTAAGTAAAAGAGAACAGGCGTAGACATGGGCGACAGGAACGCAGCACACACACACAACAGGCACCCAGTTCATACCTGCAGGGGAAACATCACACTATACTGAGACTACGCAGACATACTGCTTTTAATTGCTCTTACCAATTCAAATTGGGCCTATTTTATCAGTTTGATTTCTCATTGTTCTTGTGTTACCGTCCCTGGATGACGTTAGTTGACCCAGTGTTCCTGTTTGTGTGTTTTGCTACAGGTCTCAGCATCCGGGGTTCCCAGGAGGAGGACCCCCAAGACCCCCAGCTCATGCGTTTGGACAACATGCTGCTGGCAGAGGGCGTGGCAGGACCAGAGAAAGGTGGCGGATCCGCTGCCGCCGCAGCTGCAGCCGCGGCCTCCGGAGGGGCGGCCGACAACTCCATTGAACATTCCGACTACAGAGCCAAACTCACCCAGATCAGACAGATCTACCACACGGAGCTGGAGAAATACGAACAGGTTAGGAGACTTCAGGATTCTTTTCTTCTTTTTTGCTTGAAATACCACACAACTCCATGTACTACCGCCAAGAAAATGAGAATAACTTCAATGTTTTTGTTTTGTTTTAACCATTTAAAAGGTTTAAATAACCATGTGACTCCCACCAGCTATTTAACATTTCAGTTGGTATTAAAGTAGACCTATTGAGTTCAAGCTTCACATCCATTCAGAACAGCTTATTCCTTGCATTCCCAAAAAAAAAAGCAGGGAATATGCTCGATGGGGAGAATGTGTTATCAGTTAGAGGAACAAAATAGCAATTTCATTCACTGTGTTGCAGCTGATTATAGAGATCCAAAGGAGAGCCTTAGTCATCTGTGTTAAATGGAAGTATGATCAGCTCCTTCACCTAGCACTTTGAGCCCGCCATTAAACACAGGCATTATGGGCGAAAATAGAAGGTGTAATAGTGATGCCTCAGCAAGCCAGTGAGGTAAATTAGACTAATTTACTCCCTGCTCTCTGAGAGAGGAGGTGGGAGTAAATGCATCTTTCTTAAGGGTGTTTCCAGGTTTTAATTATCTAAATGTAAATACTTAACGAATTTTGCTCAGAGTAATGAGCTAAAGTGTGCACTACGTAAATGAGTTATTCTAATTAATCATGTATGAACTACTGGTTTAACGAAAAGCTGTTTGAGTTCGCTCTGCATTAGGGCCAAGCCAAATTGCAAATCTGCATTTATATTCAAAGATGACATCACATATTATGTCATCAAAGTAATACACAAACTGTGTTGGAAGCTTTTAACAAAAAAGAGCTTGCATGTAAAAAAAAAAAAAAGAAAAAGAACTTCAGACATGAAAATGTGCACAACTTTAGAACATCCATCAACGAGCTTTGTGTAAGTTCACTGCTGTGACGTGGGACATTTACAGAACTCTTGGCTGCACTTTGTGTCTCTCTGTCACTTGGCAGGCATGCAACGAATTCACTACCCATGTGATGAACCTGCTGAGGGAACAGTCTCGCACGCGGCCCATCTCCCCCAAAGAGATCGAGCGTATGGTGGGAATCATCCACCGTAAATTCAGCTCCATCCAGATGCAGCTGAAACAGAGCACCTGTGAGGCTGTCATGATCCTGCGCTCCAGATTCCTTGATGCCAGGTCAGTGGATCATGTAGCGTTGTTGTGCATATATTTAGATGTGTGTGTGTGTGTGTGTGTGTCTGTGTGTGTATTTTGGATCTAGAAACCTTTAGTGCTTCCGTATGACCCATATAAGGTCAGTTTCAGACTGTGTGCAGGTCGGAAGTTTGTTTCTCCTCTCACTTTTCTGGCACAGCGCACAGTGTGAGCACTGCAGAGATGCATGATTTTAATTATGTCCATGTTCCATGCATTATCCATTTCCAAGACAATCACGGGCCCCACACCTGAGAACAGTTAGGACGAAATGAAATGGGGGGGCCGAGTCATTGGTAATGGATGGAGAGCAGGTCATCAGCAGGTGCTGTGGATTTGCTCTAATCACTCACAGTGTGGTGCAGCGTGGGCGCTCTGCAGAGAGCGGCACAAGTTTGTGCCAAACAAGCCAAGTGGAAGCACATTTGCTTGCCCACTGCCTTGGTGAAGCGCTAGTAAACAAGGCAAAATAAGCAAATGCTCAACAACATGATAAGTAGTGCCCTTGGGAGGGAAGGGGACCCAGATCTAGTTAGAGTTTGCTTGTTTCTACTGGAGATCCCTGGGGCTGTGGCACTTCAGGAGCAATGCTCAACTGTGCATGCCATGATTTCTATAATGTACCGAGATGCACTCCGACTGGGCTTTGCGCTCCATCACAAAGCCCACCCATCCGCTGCACTAAACTCTACACATTACACGCTTGGACTGGAGATTTCAGACCAACAGACCAAATTAAACATTGTATGTGTTTTGTGACTGTGCGTGTGTTTGTTTGTGTGTGTGTGTGTGTATAGACTTGTCAGTCTATTGGTCGGAGTCTGTTCTCCTGCGTGTTGACGAGCCTCTTGGAGCGGGACACGATATTCTGCTCCTGAGGGCCCTTAGAGCCCATTCCTCATTATTTTCACCGTTTATGTGTGAGATTGATTGTGCAATTTGTGCAGTCCAAGTGGATGAGTTAATGCTGGTCCTGCTAATAGGCGCGCTCGGCCTTTCTCTCGCTCTGCTCTCCACTCAGGCGGAAAAGGAGAAACTTCAGCAAGCAGGCGACGGAAATTTTGAACGAATACTTCTACTCGCACCTCAGCAACCCGTATCCAAGCGAGGAGGCTAAGGAGGAGCTGGCGAAGAAGTGCAGCATCACAGTTTCCCAGGTGGGTAATGCTCCTCCAACAGTAGCTGGTTGGCAATCAGGGGGGGGACAGGCTAAAGCCTTGAGGGATAGTTACCGTAGGTCACACCACCGAGACACAATGTCCTCAGCTAACCTTGGCATTGTGGCTGCCTAATGATGCTTCAGTCAAGGCTGGTCCCAGTCAGTCAGAGCAGGGCCACAGGGAGGGAAGGCCTATATCATCTTGGCCTCAATCAAAGCACTATGCTGTCCTTCCTTAGCCGCCCCAACGCTGGGTCCCCTGCCATTTCCCCCTCTCATTCCCATCCACCATGTGTGCTCTCTCTGTTGCCTGGTCAGTCGCTCAGGTCATAAGCTGGGAAGAAAAATGGCATCATCCATTAGGTTAAGAAAAGCAGTTAAAGTCTGGTGCTTCAAAACACTCGACGATACTGGCTATTTATTGGTATGTTTTGCTGTTCAAGTGACCTTGCAGGACTCTGCTAATTCACAGTTATATTTTAGACTTCCCCACTTGATATATAGTCGAGCCTCCTTGTTGGGTAAACCTGAAGGCAATATCTCTCACACCTAACCCCCACAGCCAGAGTATTATCATCCTGTGCTCTCGTTTTTTTCTGCTGTGATTGTGACTACTATCTAGGTTTTTTTGATACTCTATTGTTCTATGGTTGTCCTCATGAGACACTATATCACAGAAACATGAATCTATACAATAATCTGCGGTGTTTTTTTCTGTGTGGGGAGGGGGTGTTGAGGGGTATATTGAGTGTAGTCATGAAGAGTCAGATACTGTAAAAGCCCATTCTTTTTTGCCTTCAGGGGGTGGGAAGCACCATCACAGTATCACAGGTATGTCATAACTTCTCCTGATCCACTGTTTTCATTTTTTGTAACTCTTTTGTTTGTGTATGTGATAGCCTCACAGTTTTCCACTGCACAGAACCTCCCTCCCTCACCCTACTGGATCACTGCTAATGTCATCATGAATAACAGTATTTGACTTTTTTTTTTAAAAGGGTGGATAAGTAGCATTTACATCCCACCTTCAAGTCACACAGGAACACAAAGTCTTTTTGATTGATTCATATTTTTTAAGCTACACCCATGTTCTCACCATATTATGTGTGTACAAATGTGTCACATACAACTTTACTTTTTGGCTATTGTTTACCACAATATCTTTCTTTTTTTTTTTGTTTGTTGTAGAGCGTCGACTAAATGTGTGGTCTTTTGGATCTTTTTCAAACTGCGCTCTGAGATTATTCACCCCTCCCCCCCCCGCCGGCTCCTTGATCGCTGTGTGCTTTATAACGGTTAAAGAAATGGCCACCGACCCTCACAAATGGAGCTCCACTCTGTTTTTTTCGAGTGCCTCGCAAAAACAGGCCACCGTTCCAGTTCCCATGAGAACAAATCAGTGTATGCAGAAATTAGAGGGCTTTTAAAAATTCACTTGAACTCATCTCAGGCCCCATTAGTGGCGTACTCCTCGACCGGCGGAGGCCACGGCAGACATTCTTATTGACTTATTCTTAGTGCTTTGGCTCATTTTAAGTGAGTAACAAAGTCGGTGGCTCGACATGAAGCCGAGTGCGCCGTAAGTGTGTTATCCCTCACCGTGCCCCGGCCTTTCAGAGTCGCAAACCGCTCGCTGGGGCCACTCTGAGGGCTCGGATAAGTCATTTTTCAAACACCCACAAAATACTTTTTTTTTGTTGCGGGCTTTGTTGATTGCACAAGCAGCTCATTAAGTAAAAACCATCCGTCGTGAATGGTATGCCAATATCAGTCCGTGGTTTTGCTCGATACATCATCGCTGACGAAACACCCTCATTTCAGCAGGGATCATTTAAAATGCCTCTTTACCTCGGCAGATCTATGCAGCTCACATCCAGTGTTTAGTTCTACCTAAATGCTGCGATGATGAACCTTGAACAAAGAAAAAGAAATGCCAATGTGTCTGATTTGTTTGATATTGAACCCTGAAAGTACAATGAGCATGGCTACGATTACCCAAGTGGCTCTGTGAGGACAGGATGCCGTCTTATTCCCTCTGTCACTCTGCATGAGCGGAGCTGGGCTCCTGAATGAAGGCGTGGGATTGGATGCCTGTGGTTTGTGTCAGGGTTTACGGAGGTCATATATGAGACAATGTGTGCGAATGGTTCAACATTTAAGGCAGATTCCTGTGCAGAGACTCCTTTACATTGCTTCCATTTTTCTTCTGAGTGACGCGTTTCAATATTTCAGATCGTAGTGAATTCAGAGAAGCTAAGACTTGAGGTCTTATTCATCATTAATGTGGCTTGTATAATTGATGGTATCACAGCAAGTGAGACCACCTTTTTTATTTGTATTTAAAGCTTCAGGCATTGTAATCTCAGATATATTGAGATCATAGACAGATTGTGCATTGCATTACATTGACTTACGAGGAGCATTGACCTGTAAAAGGGTGAAATAGTTTGAATTATTAACCACAGCTCCACGGCCTCTCGAGTGCAGCAATGAAGGCAGCGGTATCGTGTTCTTGCAAGGAGCCTGCATGGTCATTATACAATCGCTGCCTTTGAGGCTGCTGATGTCAGGTAATTCAATCTCACAACCTGGCTCTCACCACACATAGGAGTCAATTGAATGCATGGCCTGCCACAAGATAAAAGGGAATTAGTTCTGTAGATTGGGTTGTGCTCCACACCTTACAGTGCCGTGCATTTGTTCAATATTTAGCTGAACCCGAGAATCACTGAAGCCAGAGTTCAGTGGGCAGGAGAGAAATGTGCTCGAGCTGAGGAGGCTGCTGTAACGTCCAGAGGATGTGACGTCTCAGGCTTGTAACACCATATAGTGGCAGAATCCAGTCATAACACACTTCATGAAAAAGGACAAGAGCAGATTCAAGTTTATTTTTCAACTGTATACCTAACTTGTGCAATTATCACGTTTGGTAAAAAAAAAAGAAAAGTATACTCGTGTCTATCTACCACTGTCAACTTTCAGACTTATTGATACAAATATGTCTTCTTGTAAAAACACCCAATCTGACATTGTAATATATGTAGTTCTGTTTAATACACTGTTTGCATGAACATTTTGCTAAATTAAACAGCCGGATGAGCTGTAGCAAACATTTCTTTATGATTTCCAGGGGTGTGTAGGCACTGTGTGAGCTGTCTAAAAGAGCGAGAATATTGCATTGTCTTTGGCTCTACAATCCACTATAAGCAGGTTAAGTAAAAAGGATGATGGCCAGGGCTTTCATTGCTTCCAATTAAACCTTGCTTGTTAGTTTAACCTCTAGGTAAACCCATCAAACAATTGATGTCAAGGAAACCCTGCCAACAGTGGGCCTCGCCTGAATGGTCATTAATTTTAATTGCCTAGATATTAAAGATTTAGAGCACAGAGACATGGAGGATAGAAATGATCTGATGTCCTGCACATCCAGTCAGTTTTTTACACCGCAGCATTGGCGGGCTGCTGGGGATATTAAAATGTAAGCACATGGGTGGAAATTAAATAAAGCGTCATTAGGGGCAGCTGCTCTTTGGCTGGTCCAGCCGTGGGCTGCAGGGCCTGAAAGGGGGGCAGCAGCCCGGCGACAAGACACTCTAATTTATAGAACCATTAAAAACAAGCATCATGTCATTATTATTCCACTGTTACTGCAGAGCCAGCATTCACACATTCACCCCTCATACAACTTCTCAGCGTCTGACTGATTCAACAGAATTAGCATTTCAGACGTTCGTTTGAAGTCAATACTTCCCCCTGCCTTCAGAGTTACATTTTACTTTGGTAAAATATTTCTCTCTTCTTTCACACATCAATTAACACTGACTGCCCTGATAGTCTGTGTTTACTGCTTCACATGTCTGCAGGGCTTCACCTTCTAACTCTTGTTTTTGATGATTACAAGCAGAAGTTGCTTTCAGGATCACTGAGCATGCATGCACACACAAACAAACACACGCACACACACACACACACACACACACACACACACACACACACACACACACACACACACACACACACACACACACACATAAAAACAAGTGTTTCATTGCTGTTTTAATGTTTTGTTATTTTAAAAGAAATAAAATGAAAGCACTTACGTACAGTTACACAGGCCAGCCATTAATAAAGCAGATTGTTTGTTCGATTATAAAGTGGTATGCATGTTTTAATCCTAATTTTTGACACAGATATACATTTAACTTTTTTCTGTCATTTTGAAATTTGACGTGCTGCTTTATATCACTTTGCCCTGTAATATTGAATCACTGAAATTGACTAATTGTAATTGTTTGCATAAGGTGTCAATCACCTAGACTCACTGATCTGGAATCAGTGAGCATTCTTTAGAGGGTGACATATGAACATTTATGTCGTTTATGGAGAGAAATGTTAGGATTTGTATCACGTCATCCCTGATATGAGAAATAAATATATATATATAATACATTTCCTTCAGCGTCTGTGCAATAGGAGCCCCTTGTGTTTTAGTTTTGTCAGGAGACAGAACTGAGAGCATGTCATGCTCCCATCCATGAGAAGACACAAGTGGCTCCTGATTATGGCTTAATTAGCTTGTGTACCCGGCGGACATTACTGCAGGGGCTGGGAATTGGGTACTTGATGGACCCAAACATGACATCTTGAAACAATCACACTGCTCAGTGCACGGTGTCGTGGCTGCTTGACGTCTGACTCCTCTGCTCCTCCTCCTTCTGCTCTACCACACAGGTATCCAACTGGTTTGGCAACAAAAGGATCCGGTACAAGAAAAATATCGGCAAGTTTCAGGAAGAAGCCAACCTGTATGCCGCCAAGACTGCTGTAAATGCAGCACACGCTGTAGCCACTGCAGTGCAGAACAGCCAGGCCAACTCCCCTACCACACCTAACTCTGGTAGGCACTCCTGCATATAGACAAAAAAACAAAATATCTGCCCTCTATCTCAGCCCTTAACCTGCTGCCTACCTGCCTCACTCTCTCATGCACGATTCACACAGGCAAGAGTGACAGGCTCTGCTCCCAGCTTGGGGATCACAGTGTCTCCTGTCTATAAGACAGTTGATGCCAAGCAAACTCATGCATAAAGAGAGCGTTCCTGACTTGTGAACCGAGAACACATGTATTTTTGGCAAAAATAAAAAACAAGAATTCAGAAGGATGCCAGTGGGATTTGTTTTCCCTTGACTTTCTGTCATTTGTAATGTATGTAGTGCCACTGAATGGTAGTGCCTTTTTTTGTGCTAAATAAAATGACAGATAATTGCTGGGAGCATTGTACCCTACAGTAATAGTATTACATCACAATGGCATGATATGCAGTTCATATTGAATAAGATCGTATACAAAGAGGAAGCCTAAAAGGAGGGTGTGTTTAGTCCAGTTTAATGAGTAATGTCATGCTGAGTTTGGACTAGGTTGACCTGCGTCGGGATGTGGTAAGCTTATGAAGTGGTCCCTTTTTCTTGCACCCAGGATTCCAGATGAAAGATGAAGAGTTTCAGCTGGATTCTGCAGAGAGCAAAAACACTCTTTTAACCAACATGTTTACTGGTACTGGTCTTTTCATAAGCTTCTTATTGTCCTTGTCATTTACCATGTGATACCTCCCTGCCAACGTTAGATTGGAAGTAGGCGATGTGGAACAATTGGAAGCTTAAGCGACCAACCACATATAGAACTGCCCCCCCCCCCTTCCCCTTGTGTCGCGTGATTTTCATTTCATTTGAGTCTACTGCATTTGTAAAAAAAAAAAAAAAAGAAGAAGATCCTCTTCAGTCCTTCTGCATATCGTCCTCTTCTGTTTGTTTCTTTGCTTCCCTTGCTTTCTCTCCTTCACCTCGTAGTTGCCTGCTTTATGGGAGTCTTTCTTTCGTGTATCTGTCTGCTTGAGTCGGGTCTGTGTATGCAGACACGTGCGTGGTGTGTGTGCGTCTGCATTGTTTGTGCGTGTGCGTGTCTGTGTTTTCCCTTTATAGCCTTCTCGTGTATTCAGCTACTTACATCCTCCCTTTCCAGGTTCTTCAGGTTCTTTTAACCTCCCAAACTCTGGGGACATGTTCTTGAGCATGCAGAGTCTGAATGGGGATTCTTACCAAGGGGCACAAGTCGGAGCCAATGTACAGTCACAGGTAGGATCAACAATCGGGGACAGTTGCTGACTACCAGTGCAGAGAGCTGTCCTTGTCTTGCCTGTGTACTGAGCCATCCACAGTGCGGTCTGAAGCACATTAAGCCAAAAATAGAAAATAAGAAAAAAACACGCTGCTCATACAGCAGTTCAAATTACCACGGCGAGGCCTTCTATAACCTCCGATTGACTCAAGTGTTTACTGACTATTTCGCTTTGGATGGAATATTTTGGCAGCCAAAATATAATCCCACCCCACTGCTATCATGCCGCAAAGCAATTTCCTGGTTACTATTCCAAACACCTTAAGTAAAACATTTTGTGAATGCATTTGGCTTTGACTTGAACTCTTGGGTTGGTATTGGGTTTTTGGTACTGTGTTTTCCCCCTTTTTTTCCTGTATTCTATATTGCGATCTTCCTGTCTCATCTTGTTATTGTTTGTTGTTGATGTCTTCCATTCTGTAAGTTTAACGCAGCTGCACAAATGACAACAACGCCGATGCTTATTCATGATTTAAAGTAAAAAATAAAAGTTAAAACATACATAGTGTATTTGTTGTATGATTGTCGTGAACGCTTTTCTTTATTATTCCATAGCCAATATCGAAAATGTAATAGATTTGAGCATGCGAGCAATGTCAGTGTGCCCTTGTTGTTTCATTAGAAAACATATTAGCCGCGTTACAAATGTGCTGTCTCAGGTTTCCCTTTGTGATTTCACGCTAGTCAGTATCTGTTGCTTCACTGAGCATGTTTACAGTTAGTGTTGACCTGCTTTGAGACACTGAGTTGACCACCTTGTCCACCTTGTCTGTCCCCTCAGGTGGATACCCTGCGCCATGTTATCAGTCAGACGGCAGGATACAGTGATGCTCTTGGGAGGAACACAATGTATAGTCCACATGGGTTAACTGTAAGTAAAGCTTTTAACGGTTACATATCTGCTGCACGGTTATATTTAAATTATAGCTCATGAGTGTATATTATATTCTACTATACACATGGCAGGTACAGAGAGACATAACCTTGCATGTGTTTTCCCATAGCAGACATAGCATCTTGTCACTTTGTTACCTGATATGAATAAAAGTTGCCTTTAAAAAAAATGACATTACAGAGCAATCTTCAGCTTTACTTTAATAAACATCTTTTAATACTTTGTGTGACTCAAACCAAAAATGAGATGGAAAAAAAGGTGCTTTTATTTTTCTCCACACGGTATCTGTTGCATTTAGCTGTTTTGAAATGCTTCACGGTATTTTCCATCGCCTTATCTTCATGATAAAATACGAACATGTGATCCCCCCGCAGCATTTTCCAGACATGAATTCCATCTTCCTTGATGAGGTTTGATATGCCTCCTTTTTGTAAAGCAGCTCACAATCTGAGGCCATCAGAGTAAAGATTAATTTCGTTGATGAGGGAGGATGAAGAGAAAGGGAAAGAGAGAGCAATATCAGACAGCTCTCTCTCTCTCTCTCTCTCTCTCTCTCTCTCTCTCTCTCTCTGCACTATAACAGAACCTCAGTATTTGCTCTCTTTACACTGTTATGCCTGTTGGGTAAAAGGCACGCATATTTACAGTCTAATATTATTTGAAACTCAATCATCAAAAATAGGGTATTAGATTTACAGCAGTGTTACTCGTAAAAAAAAAGAAATATATTCATGCAAAAAAGAATTAACTCATTTCATGTCAACAAATGGTGGGGGCTGTTGCCAGCATTCAGTGCTTTTGGTGTCATGTTGGCTTTGCTGAAGCCTTCTTGCTATAAGCTCTTCAGACATGTCAGCTCCTACCAGGATCAAGCGTTTTTCACTTTCTCACAAGGTTTCTCACTTCCATGCGCCGTGGAGACCTGTGCCTACTGGCTCACCAGAGCTCAGCATGATCCCTGCTAAAACAGCAACTGACGGCACTGAGCAGCCATGACAAGAGAGAATCGGAAGAAAATATAGTCATAAATACAATATTTTGAATAAGTCAAATTGTGGCAAAGCTCTTATGTTGTAGCAACAAATCTTAAAGTTCCACACAGATATATTAGCATAGACTAACCTTTAGCTTTGTTGGTGGTGACGTAGAAGGATCCAGTAAAGGCTAGGTCATGCCTGGAGCAAAGCAAAGTCAGGCTGGCTAAGACTGGCTCTCTTGGAGAGGCCCTGCCCTGTCACTTTCACTCGCCTGGCCCGAGCCCTCCCTCTTCTTGACTGACAGGAGAATATGTAGAGACAAGCTGTCGGCCTGCTGCCGAAATCTGCTTAGACACTGATTCCAGGGACTGCTCCTATTGGTCGGGACACGAGACAAATTTGTTTCCAAGATGCTGATGCTGCTGTAATGCAAAGACTTATCACACAGCGTCGGTGTATGTAAAACACGTTGCTATCAGCTGACACATTAGTGCAACCAGAATCTAGTTTGTGTTGTGTTACATTTTGGGGATAAAAATGTACCAAGCTCATATTGCAGAGAATGTGATTGTAATCTCAACCTTTTCCGTTTGTGTCCCAGGCTAATGGGGGATGGCAAGATGCAACGACTCCGTCTTCTGTAATATCTCCGACAGAAGGACCCGGAAGTGTGCACTCCGATACCTCGAATTGATCCGCTGTTAATGCATCTTCGCCTCAAGCTGGGCATGGACTCTTTTCACTGACTGCAGAGGATATACAAAAAAAAAAAAACTACTTTTCCCAACAGATTGGTTTGTCCAGTACCTTAAAACTTGCCACACACGAATGACATCATCATTAACACCCACGAGTGTTTCCTGATCGTTCAGTGTTTTCTTTCTGTCTCCATGAATCAGATGTAATCGCCATGCTCTTATTTGTTTGTCGTAGGGGTAAGCACACACATGTACAAACGGAAAACAGCTCTGAGGTGGCACTCAGTAAACTTTCAGGATAATTAGCTCCTCTGAACTTAAAGTACGTGATGCCATTCACACATTTAATTTGACATTTTAAATGCAGCCATTTGTTTGATTCTTGCTTTAATTGCTACTCCCATTTTGATAATTGGGTTCTCTTTCAGTTCTTACGATACATAGATTAAAGCAGCTGTTTCTTTGACTGTAATGTGCATGCAATCTTGTCCGGCAACTCAACAATGCTACTGTTGACAGCTCAATGGCAGCTTTGTAGTTACTTTCAAGATTTATTTTTGCCTTACAGCCGTGTACATTAGTAGAAGGAAATGGCTATTCAAACTCTGGAACATAAAGAAGTGTAATTGATTGCTTGACTATAACATGACACCATTCCATATTTTATCATTTGATGTTTAGTATGTACATATGTAAACATGTTTTTTTTGTACTGCTTATCAACAAATCCCCCACAGTATATCATTCCTTCATGGCGCACATGAGCAGGCCCCGTTACACAGGAAAAGTTGTACATAATATAGCTCAAGAGTAATTATACATCCCACAAATCAAAACACAGCTTTATTACCTCATTCAAATTCACACGAAAAAACAATACTTTCCAACATTTCTGTAGCTTAGAGTGCTCACTTACTACCTCTAAACAATATCACCACCATAGTTTCCTTTGCCCTTATTTAATGTTTTTTATAGTTATTTTGATTACATCCTGTAACACTGTAAACTCTACATCATCTATGTAATCTAATGTATATTTTAATCTTTTAATAAAATGCTGTTGCTGTACTGCAACTCAAAATGACAAAAATAAAAAATGATAACAATATTAATACCATGAAAACGAGACGGGGGGGGGGGGTGGCGGGGGGGGGGGGGGGAAGAATAAGCTGTTGGTCTGTGGCTTTGACGAGGGGGTGCGATTAACATTGTTGATAAATTAACACCAAACAGTGAAACTGTTGTAAATATTGAAGAAGAAAAAATAACATTTTGAATGTCGCTCATCTTGTTACTAAATCATGCAGAAAAAAAGAGAAAAAAAATCACTATAAAAACTGTAATGCATAGAGGTTTCAGTATTCAGAACTGTACATTTCCAGCTCTGTTCAACAGGGTTCAAAACTTGTTTTCTCTCTTTTCTATTGTATGTGATTCTGAAACTGAAAAAGTCATGACCAATGATTTGTGGCAGTGATTCTAATGTATTAAAGATGTTTCGTGTTACTTTCTAACCAGACTACACCCTGGACTGAAAAGTCTTCCTTGTGGTAGTTGTGTAATTTCAAACATGAATAAACCTTTTGCTTTCATGACAGCAAGTTGTGCTTCCTTTTGTTGAGTCAGTGGGAGAGGCTTGCCATTCATTTAAGCCTGTACATCTGCTGTCTCCTATTGGTTTCTGTCCCCTTTTCAATGATACAACTTCATGTATTTTTATGTTTTGAAGCTATTTTATTGTGCTTATTTACACTTATTTACTCTCTTATTTACGCCTTATTTACTCATTCATCAAATGTAAATTCACTCCAATATTTCAAGTAATATATTCATCATTTGCAAGCAGTGATCCCTGCATTCATAAGCCCTGCACAAGGCCTTTGCTCCTGTTTTATATGGTGAATAGAAGGTTAAGACTTAACCTGGTTTGCAGCTACTGTGGAGCTGACATGGTTAGCGCAATTAACTGAAATGTCAGGCACTTCTAATTCAGGCTTTTTTGTCTGTCTGTTGTGGAAAGACAGCCTTAATGGATCATTGGTTACCAATTTCACATGGAGATTGACATCCATTTATTCTCATTTTCTCAGCAGAGTTTTTCAGTCCTGTCTTCCTCCCCGGGCTCGAGTCCAGTGTTTGTGTCTCTCAGTCATGGATTTCTGAGTTTAAATACCACTGAACGACAGTGTGCTTGTACACAGCTGCATAGAGAATAACACCACTCACAATGTGCAGCTAATTTAAAACGTCTCTGTCTGTGTGTGTGCGTGTGTGTGTGTGTGTGTGTGTGTGTGCACGTATACTGTTTGTAGATAGACAGGAAAGAGAGAAAAGAGATGTAACAGCAGAGCATGAGTTTAATTCAAGCGCAAAGCACAGACGGTTTCCCGGGAGAGCATATTTGTCCACTCAACCAGTGCAGAACCTCATCGAACACCTTTCTCTGGAAATCATATCTTTATCCTGAAATCACACACTTCATGCCACACATGTCCAAATGCAAGGAGATACTTTTTTTCACATCAAAAGTCTAGTGCATTTGATCAAAAGAGAAACTTTAAGCTTTTGCATCGCACTATTTTTGTTATGATTAATAATTAGGGCCCGAGCACCGACGTAGTCGGAGCGGAGGACCTATTGAAACCGTAATGTTTATTCTTCTTCTTATTCTTAGTCTTTCGTCGCAAAAAGGAGGTGCTTGGGATATTGGGAAGTCTGTGAAATTTGGCACGCAAGCCAGAATTTGCGAAAATTGCAGTCTGATTGGGGTGTCCAGCTGCGGTATGAAATATTGGCTCGCTAGCGCCCCCTATTGAGTAGCCCCAACATCAGGTTTCACCCAGCTGTATGAAAGTTGGTAGTTATGTGGACCGTGATGAGACGCACCAAAAATCCTCTTGGAAGTTTTCTCTAAACCAAACAGGAAGTCGGCCATTTTTACTTTTATGACGTTTTTTGACCGTTTCAAGGCGTCATACTTTAACGAACTCCTCCCAGAGATTTGACCCGATTGACTTCAGATTCGGCTAGTCTGCTCTTGAGACCTTGGCAGTGAAAAGTTACTCAAAGATCAAAAAGTTATCGAACTATGTGGCCGTGGCGTGGCGTCAAAGAAACACCATTCGCCACGAAACAGGAAGTTGTTGTAACTCGGCCGTACATTGTCGAATCTGCTCAAAATCTCTCATATGTCATAACATCCTGACCCGGAACACATCTGTATGATAATTTAGAATCATAGTGATAGCGCCACCTAGTGGCAACCGGAAGTTGTACGCTGCGTACTTTGACATCCTGCTCCTCACAGATTAATCAGATCCCTCTCAAATGTTGTCAAACAAGCCTTAAGACCTTAATAATGCTTCGTTGTGAAGATTGTAAGAAGTTACTGAAGGGCGGCGACGTGGCAGCTCGGCGAATTTCGATCCTTCGCCATGAACGAATAAACTGATGTATCTCGACTCCACATCATCAGATCTTTACCAGATTTCACATGCTTGATTAGACTCCAGGCCTGAAGACATCTGCAGGCCAATTTTGAATCATAGTCATAGCGCCACCTACTGGTAACAGGAAGTTAAAGTCTTGATACTTTGGCTTGTTTCTCTCAGTAGGTAAATCAAATCAATATCAAATTTGTTCCACACAAATACAAGAAGTTCATAATGCCAGATCATGAAGTTTTTGATGTTTCGTCGAACGCCGTTGCCGTGGCGATGCAGTCTTCGCCGTTAACAACGAAGGTCATTTTGACAGGCTAAACATGCTCGAAACATAAGCAAACTTGGCAAGTAGATTACAAGGCCGAAATGTAGTTAGGGAATATGATTTTATTGGTTCAGAGTGGCAAATCGGCTCAATAGCGCCCCCTACAAAATTTCGACGAAGGAGCCCTCGCAGTACGTTTGACCTAGATGTATGAAATTTGGTGGGAACATGTATCACATATGGACTTAAATAAAAGTATATTGGGGCCATGCTCTAAACCTGCATGCAGTGTCTGACGGTCACAGAACTAAATGGCAGCATCAGCCAGAGTCCTCGCGCCGTCCGACGGTCGCGGACGTTCTCGGCCGCGCAGGCCGGAGTCCCGCCGGCACCCCGACGTGCATGCACCCCGACGTGCATATTGCGAGGGCCCGCTCATCGCTGCTCGCAGCTTTAATTATTATTGAGTTCTGCCTGAGGGAGATTTTTGGCAACATTTCACGATTGTTTTATTTAACATTTAGTGCATCTGCCTAAGCTAGTTTGCTCCATTTTGAGGCTGTTTAAGGCCATTCTATTCTAATAAAATGAAGTGTGCATGTGCATGCACACTCCCTCTCACAGGAATTATGAAGTCCAGTACTGCTGTACCCTGCCATTTGAATTACAATCTATTTGCTCATTCTTCCTTTACAAATAGATACATTTGTTCCCCAAGACTTCAGCTATTGGATTTTAAGTACTGCACTCAGCAAAATTGGCCCCAGAACCTTTTAAATAAAGAAGTTACATTTTTTGAGATTATGCCTATTAGAGATTTTTGTAAGGTTCATTAAAGACGACATTTTCTAAGTAAAATTCACCATGAAAAGCATGCATCATTAAATATGGAAATACAGAATTATATTAGCAATATGCACATAGTTAGTGCCAATTGAATTAGAGAAAGATATCATTTATATTATTGTTAAGGTAGAGTTCATATTAGATTAAATGTAATCCTTTCACGGTTTGATTTATAGCTTATAGTGCATTGTTCACATACCCGTGTTACTGTATTTCAGTAGAAAGCTTGTTTATATTTCAATGTAAAAAAACTATAATTGCATCACACTATCGCTAAATTAAATTGGTAGGAGGTTCAAAGAGGAATTCTCAAACTGGCACATATTTTTCATTCTTAAATGTGACTCTATATACACACAAACCCCTTAAAACATCATTAGTGCCTGAAACTATGTTTTTCACTTAATAATACTTACTTAATAATTAGTACTTTCTAAAGGTCTTAGTGATATCAGAATAAATTAAGTTAGTCTGAGTGTCCAAGACAATATTCAACATGCTGTATCTTCAATCCTTGATCAAAGACTGGGATACAGTATGAGGAGTACACAGATTTAGTTCAGTTTATTCAATAGAAAGCAATGGATATTCCCAAGAAAAGGTAATTGTGGATATCAGTCAACTTACAACAGCTGATGCATTGGATGCACTTTCTCAAACCGAACATGATCAGGTTAATTCAATCATCGAAACACTTGATGCACCTGACTTCAAAACACATCTGAGATGCCAAGTACAAATGACAAACATTTTAAGGGACAGACACGGTGTTTAGAGCCACACAAAAGGACATAGAGTAACAGAATGAAAACGTAAAAGCCTCGTGACAAGCGTGACTATTTAGGCTTCATTTAATTGTATACTGTGGATCGTCAGTTTTGACAAAATGCAGCAGAACTCAGACATGGCGTAATGTGTTGCTATGTGTCGGTGCATCTACAGATCTTGCTTTTATTACTGCCGTGGATCGTCTGTGTGAAGTCAGTATATGGAAGTGACACGATTTAGCTTTCATGTTTTACAAAAATTGGTAGCATTTTACTTTAATTCTCCCTATTTACACAATTTAACATGTAATACGTGTGTTATATACACACTATATGCATTAGTATGCAGCTATAAGATCATTTTTAAGAGGTTATTAACAATTGTATCTTCTCCTGAGACATATTGCATCTCATTACTGTTGTATTCTATTATCCTTCATTATCTGTTTATACACCAGCCTCCACATGATGCCCACAGGAGGAGGAATTATACCTTTGACAAATGTATTAATAAACACGGATATCTGCTTACAACTATATAGTGAGTAATAAACCATTCATTAAATGTTACCAAAAAATAAAAAAACTTGGAAGCAACAACACTGAACCTAACAGTGCTTTATGATTTATGCAGTGAACTCCTTCAAATTGGTTGTAAATTCCCTTAAATTTACATTTTTCTTACTCAGTCCATATTGCATCTAATTCATGGTGAGAATGCTTCTATCAAATTGCGATTCTGATCGAAAAGAAATATGCTTTATGCCTATTGTGAATTTAAAAAAGCAGTTCAGTTGACTCTGTAAAAATATATATTTGAAAATCCATGATTCCACAGATCGTGGAATAACCCTTCTGTATAATTGTAGCTTTGTAAGAGCTTGCTTCATGAGACGCTCATAAAGCCATGAGCATGAGAGAAGTGTACAGTAGGTTGATTTACTCAGCAGGAGTATAATGGACCACAGACTGCCTGCGCTGATCTCTTCAGCAGCACTGACTTCTATTACCAGATGAGTCCTGAGTGGCCTTTGAGCTTAAAACAGTGGAGTTAATTAACATTTGATCCTACCTCTCCTTACATCTTTAGAAGTTAATTTGCAATTTCATTTCAGGCTATTCGTCCATTTGGGTGCTCGAAGATTGCTTTACGATCGCACGAAAGCCTCATCTCTGAACTGATGGTGGCTTATCATAGCTTGTTGGGCAAAAGCAATGTGAAGGCTTGTGACAGGAGACAGATGTTTGCCTTACCTCTTAGCAGACGCGTGTCAGCAAGCAAGGGCTGCCTTTGTGCCGCTCAAATAAACTGACACCGAGTCACGAGAAATAGAAAACAGCAAAAAAAAAAAAAAAAAAACACAGGACCTGTATCTGTCTTTTGCTGTCTCTGTCTGCCTCTTAGACACGTACACACACACTGCACAACACAAATTCAACATATACATCATGTAACTTTATTAAATCAATGGCTGCATTCATTTAATGTTTGGACCTTTGTAATTTGGTTTCATAAAGACTTCATTACCGAGCCGAATGTATCATCATTCGCTGAACCGCACAACTTACAAAGCAGGTGCAAATCACCAAGGCAGATGATAGATGAAAGCTATGCAGCACCATTTCATATAAAGCCACTAAAGACTCAAGTACCATAATATAAAACTGATTGTGGTGACAGCTCTTGAATTCATTTGATCTATAGGGGTGCAGCATCTGCTTTTGATTAAAAAGTGGTCCTTCATTCATACTTAACCCTTACTGTTATTTAAAGAAATATGTTAATATATGTCATTTATATAAATGATCAAATAATGGGCTTTAAAGGGCAGGGACATTGACATAATGCAAACATGGCAACCCTGAAAACCTTCTTGAAAGTGGTTCATGTGCCAGTTACACTTAACACTCGTACTAATGTTTCCATTGGGCTGTGACCGGAACAACTGCAGCTTTCCACATGGAGATGCACTCTACCGCAGCTGAATTCAATGCATTGGTTACAGTATTTTGTTTTTTCAAAGATCAGTAACTAAATATATTACATGAAAATGTACCACAATAATTAGAATATTTTTATTATATTTAAATTTTTTACGAGAAAATAAATGCATTCAGTGTGTTTGTTAGAGTTCAAGCGTTTGCACAATGCATTCTGGTGAGAAACATTCAATGTAAATATATGCTTTTATGCTTTGTAAGAAAAGCAAGGTTCAAAGCAAGCATCTAATTTCCATTTCCTTGTCCATTACTAGATTACTGGTATTGGCATAAGTGAAACAAATGTTTTAATAGCTTATTGTAATTCACACAACTCACTATATCAGTTCATCTAGAACACGATGCACCGAGGCTCCGTTTGTGTGTTCTGAAGAAAACTCAAGAACAGCATTTCTGCAAATCCGTGGGTATAAACTGGTGTGTCAGCTAAGAGTTGGCAGGGCATGCCCATGGACAACTGTATAACTGTTAGGGCTGATGGAAAATTTGATTAGGTTGGCAGGGCATGCTAAAATGATTGCTGAGTCAAGGGTACGCCCTAAACCTGTGATTGGGCAGCAGCCGTGGCATGAAAATGATCCCGTTGCTTCGAGAATGATCCGGTGACGACGTAAGAAGGGGACAAATACATCTGTGGGTTGAGGGTGCTAAAACTGGAAAACAATAATTTACATTTTTTTTCCCTCCTTCATAACTCACACAGGATATGTCAGGACAAATATTTAAATGAATTAAATTAACCATTAACTACTTGATATACATGTTGATTACAATTGGCATATATTGATGATCTCCAAGTGGCTTAAAGATCAAAGTATTAAATGTAAATTCAATGTCCTGTGTCACCACCCGGGCTACTGTCTCATGTTTACTTCCTCTCTCTCCGTGTCTGACTCTTTGTCTCCACGTCTTTGCTTGGATATGCGTCCTGACATTCAAAAGCAAACGATCCTGTTGTCAACTTCTGGGGGGAAAAAAAGCGGCTGAACAGATTTGTTATCCAAGATTTGGCAAGTGGATCATTGAATAAGTATACCAGACAACAGACTAAATTCATGTACAAGCTTTAAATAAAGCTGTAAAGTGACAGGTCTACCTAAAGTGACAACATGTTTGTGACTAGATGCCTATGATGTGTTTCTTTTTTCTTTTTTTTTCAAAAACATAAAATGGCTTGTTAAATATCCTTTGCTACATGTTTTCGTGCTGGAGGCGATTCAAAGAAGGATGGCCACATGCTGAGAAATATCATCAAAAGCTTCCGCAAGCATTCAGAGTAGTTTTGAGCTGCGACAGAAACGTTGGCGTCAGGGTTATATTTGAGGTTTATAACCTGGATGAACCTTATTGTTCACCCTCATCATTGTTTGCTGCTGCAACACAGGAGTTGTTTCAGCAATAGGTTTACATCCAGGAGTCTGCAGAGAGCAGTCATTTGTTTCTAGATTCTGAGATGAGCACACTATGGAGTTGTACCGAAATCGTTTTAGTGCTTGTTTTCAGCAGCACAGATCATTGCGTACAGTGTTCTCATGCGGCTTTTTGTTTGTGTGAGCCATGTACTGGTTGTGTTTTGTTTGTGCTGTAGTGTCTCAACTGTGGAGGCATCATGAGATCCTAACCTAACCACCATCAATTCAGTTTAAGTTTAGCCACGAGATTGACAGTAAGACAGTCTTTCCAAAGCAGATCGATATGAACATTCTCTCTCATTCCAGCCAAGCTAACCTGCTGCTAGCTGGAGTTTTGTATTTAGAGGGAGGCAATGAGAGTGGTTTCAATGTTCTCATTCGTCGCTCAGCAAGAAAGCAAAGTCAATTTGTTCATTTTACTGAAATCTATCCAAACCTGAAAGCCACCTCCCAGCTGCTTTGATTTTGGTAATTACTTGAAATAACAACACATTTTTTGCAACACATTTCGCCTCCTCCATGCACAATCTAGTGCAGTGTGGCTGTAGGCTACATTGTGTAATGGGAAGTCATTAGCTTTTGGTCTGATGCAGTTTGTTTTCAGTCCCTCGCTGCTACATTTATATTTCATATCTTTTGTTTCACACTGTATTAACAGCTTTGGCTTGTTTTTGCCATCTGCAGACAATTACTTAGTTTACTTGGCTTTGTAACAATAACATGTTTTCTTCTTGCAACTCTCTCAATAGACAACATACTGCAGATCCTTGACAGGTGCTGAGGCATTTGCTCGGGAGACATGGTGAGGAGGATTATTGCTGCATTATTTAGATCTCCTGAAATAAACAAACACATTTCCCTTCCTAGCATCATGTGTGACTACCAAGTCAGCATTGTGTTCTGCATCGCTCCAGCTCGGAGCAGCCAATTATGATTTACGTCAGCCACCAGGAACCTCAGTGCCCCTTTTCGCTACCAACAAGACCCACTTAGTGTCGAATATTTCCCCCTCGATACCCTCTCATTTGCTCAGTATCTCCTCCTTTTATGACCTTTTTACATTCACCTTGCCTTGTTTCACCTTCTTGCTATCACCACAGTGGCTCAGGTTCCGCTCCACAGTCTAGTTTCAGTATAATAACTTGACACTTCACATTGCATTAGTCTTAGTCCCGACAACAAGGTTATGTGACCTATAGTGTCAGAGAGCATACACCATACTTGCCTGGAGTAGCTATTTATCAAGACAGTTTTGGGCCACCTATGATTCAGAGCAGAACAAATACAGATGTGAGGCGGTTTTACCGTGGACATATTTGTCCAGCAACCAGAGTTTTGGCTAGCAAACACCATCACACAGTTGCCTCTCACAGGACCTGAATGGGACATTTAATCCTATATAAATGGCGGGGCTGTATAGCATCGCATGTTAAAAGCATAGTTGTCATTTTCTTTATAACGCTGTGTTAAATACGGAAAATGCTACGTTTTAATTCCGTCATCAATGTGTGAGTCTTGTTTTTATTTTATTGATTAATCACAACGAGCGGAAGTGTGGAGGGCCGCGCACTGGATGGACGCGGTGAGGAGGGAAGGAGGCTGAGTCTGAACCCCGAGGAAGTCATTAGGAGACCAGTGACCTCACTGGTGCAGCGCTCAAAGAAACTGCCCACGGGCATGATGTCATATTTTACATGCCATCAGTCATACCACCCCTGGTCATCAAACGTGACGAGCATATAGCTATTGACCATTTGAGATCATGAAGAGGAAACGTGTTTGAGTGAGCTGAGCATTTATGTAGACGTTTTGTGTGTTTATTACAACAGACAACGACCGTGTTGCTGCATTCTGCTCAGTATACACTATGCGGTATCAGGAGATTTGAGATGAACACATTTATGGTAAGCATATATATTCTTCACATGACCACAAGTGGTAATTACATTCATGCTTGAATTGCCTTTTGGGTGATATTTCGGTTTAAAGTCAAGTTTGAAAAAGAAAAACTAAATACAATTCATCTAGACCTGAACCACTGTTACTGATACACAACTTCCTGTTTTCCGCAGCAATTCGTCTGGGACATTACATGACACTACATGTTTGGAATAAAACATGTTTTCTCAGACAGACTAGCATCATAAATAAATTCGTCTGGGACATTACATGACACTACATGTTTGGAATAAAACATGTTTTCTCAGACAGACTAGCATCATAAATAAATTCGTCTGGGACATTACATGACACTACATGTTTGGAATAAAACATGTTTTCTCAGACAGACTAGTATCATAAATAGTATCTATATATACAATTTATTTTAACCAAATGTACTTTTTATCCGATTTTTTTTCCCAATAGGCATTTCTTGGTGCATTAGCTCTTAGAGTACATCATCAGACAAGGGTCATAAAGCAAGCTCAGATTGAATTTATATTACAGCCACAGACAACAACTGTACAGCACAACACACAGCAGCAGCACTTTGACTAACTGACATTATCATGATGATTAAACCAGAGAAGAAAATAACTGTATGCTTACTGGTATGCCAGGAAGAGGCACTCGAGCAACACTGTGTAAATTTGCATTCATCAAAAACCCCATGAGACTTTTCACATGTCTCTGCATTAAGCTTCAATGTGCTTCAAGAATCACCCCAGAAAGCAGTGTAACCAGTGTGGCTACTATGTTGATACAATCTGCACCACTGTGCTGCATAATTTATTTTATTGCACAAGAAGTAAACCTCTATCACTCTTCCACACAAACGCAGCCTTAGTAAATGTGTTTATCTTGTTTATTTCTCTCTCTCTCTCTCTCTCTCTCTGGGTCTCTGGGGCCCGAGCCGCCCCTGTCTGCTTCCTGGTGGTGTCTGGGAACCCAGGTCTACGAGGCACCAGGATCATTTTCCCTCTGTAGCTGTTGTCACGAGCATGGACCCAACTAATTCATCTTGCTAATGGCAGGTGGGTCAGTTGAGCGCTATAATTGTGATTTCCGTTTTCTCATTCTCTCTTTTTTTGTGGCTGTAGTTCTTTGATCGAATAAAAATAGCAGAACCTGCTTTTAAAAGACGACAGCTCTACCTGCCATCAACATGTTTTACCATTTTATGAGGAAGATATGCAAATTCACTTTTTTAGTTGAAAGAAAAGACTGACAAATTGTAAAGATTCGGAGTTCAGTGTTTTTAAATGGCATACATATTTGGTGGAACTGGTTGTGTGATTCAAGACTGACATACACATTTTATTTTGTATTTTAAGTGAATTAAGAAATTAGGGTAGGATTTTAGGTAATTCAAGCCCTTGAGTGGCACTTAGATTGTATCTGTGTTGCACAGAACCAACTGCTGGTCATGAGATAAATAATAAAATACCTGTTTTCCCCCAGAATGGTCTGGATATAATGAACTCTATGCTTTTTAAAGAGTGAACAGATTTTTTTGATTTTTTTTTTTTACCAGAATGAAGTCAGCAGCCAGTTGGAGTCACTGGGGCATGAATCTCCAGAGAGCAGTGGACATGGAATGAGCACGGGCTGATTTCAGTCAGGAGGAAGGTCGTCACCACACAAATGAAAAACATGAGAAGTGGTTGAAGGTCTAATCAAGTCCTCAGACTGCACTCTCTGGGAGCAATTAAGTTCCTCCCTCTCCCTCAACATAGGTAACCAGATCCTTCTATTGGCATTCTCAATAAAAGGTCATTTATGGATAAAATGATCAGCCTCTATAGGCCGGAGAACCTTATAGAATAAAATTAACTTGAAAATTGTGGTCAGTGTGGCCAACAGTTGCACGATGTTTACAATATTGACACGGACATAAAATCGAAAAAATGATTCACATAAAAGAACAAGAGGAATACATTTAATACAATAAATGCTTGCGCTGTGTGTTTGGAATCTACATGCATCGTCACTGCATGAATTTCAAGACCTTGGCACCGAGTCCGACCCAACCGCAGGAATTCATTACCATCATTGCTAGCCTGACACAAATTAAGTCCGGTACTCTCAGACCACAATACTTCACCATAAGTCATCCTTAATTTGTATGGTTGTCACAGGCACTTGTTGTCAAGTCTGTTAGCTTGCAGCTCCCTTTGTCAAAGCCTGTCAGGACCGTGCAGACTGGCAGGGAGAGAGAGACGATTTTCACACTTTGATTCCACCTAGAATGCCCAAAAAACTCCTGTTTGCCTCTGAGCCAAAATGTAAAATATAGTCCTTGTGAATGTGTGTTGTACTGTCTCCCTTTATGTACATTTTGCAGGAAGTATGACGTACTGGGGTAAATACTATCACTGTAGCAGAATTCGACACCGTCTAAAATGTAAGATGATGCCGTTTTGGCTTTAAAACCCTATTTCAAAACAGGATTTTATTGATGCTGAGAACATGTTTCCTGTCTCTGTTTTTCAACCCCCAAGGAGGAGTAAACCTGTCTCTGTTTCTTCACTGAGCATCTGGCTTTTACAGCACAAATTAAAATTAAATGCAATTTTGATGCTTACAGAGTAAAATTGAATAAGGGGTGAAGATTCTTAATGATACTATAAGAGTTGTCATTTGCAAAGGTTTAGACGCAGAAAATGTGCAGATGTAAGTGTCACTTGTGAGTCAGTCTGTTTATCTTTTGCCAGGGTCATAAGGAGCAGATATAAATTATCTTTAGTGTGTAGAATCTACACACTAAGATCATCTTACGTTTTAACACAGTGAAACAGAGTAACACAGCCATATGTCCCCAGTCAGTTAGTAAAATCACCACCGCTGCGTTCTAACCAAAGAACTGACACTGTCACCAATTAATATGTGATTATACACAAACGAATCAGATGGCATCTAATAAATAGCTTTAAAACATACTCTGCACTCCAGGACAGCATTAAGGGGAAACAGAAAAAGGATGCTGATGGTGGTGGGGAGTCAGCCATCATTTCACTGTGCTTTTGATGCCACCCCTCTATTAATTACGTCCACAGCAATACATAGATTCCCCTGGGCTCTTTACCAAAAACAATAAACATCGTTTCACACTGACTCACCAATTGGCAAGCAACTGAAACACAAATAGGCTAACCAATTAACCAGAAAACCCATTTGCCCTGATTGGCAACACTTTAACTTTCCGATAGAAATGCTGTTCCTGTCTTCATTGTCATTTTACAAAAATAGTGTCGGCTTATGAAAATAGCTTTGATGTTTATAAATCTGATATGACTAAATAACTGTTTACTTATGGTGTACTATATAATATCTATGAACACTATTGCACATTTGTAATGTGCTTTGGGTGAAGGAAAGCACTTGACAAATAAAATGTATTATTGCTTTAATTATTATTAACAATCATAATAACAATATTCAAATTGTTATTACATGCTTCTTCAATCTTGTCATTTAACTTTGGGCATGAAAACTGCTTCATAAGGTGTGCAGCAGCTGTATTTAGTACATTATGACGTGGCAGTGTAACTTTCACAAACAGCAGCCTGTTGACCCTGAATAAGAACTCTGCAGTCTGTTCTCAGTATAAAGGCTGTTTCTTCCTTCTTTCAGCAACACATTAGCAATCTGAAGCTAACTTATTACGCGTGTAACCAAATCTAAACTCTGCAGGGGACAATTATCATGTTTTCCATGAAGAGTTTCCTCAAACTCCAGTTTTCGATTATTCACTTTCTTCACATTTCATGGTTGCTGTTTTGTCGAAGATTTAGGTAATTTAATACAGAGGCAATTGAGAAAACATGAGATTCATTTATTATAGAGCTCTACACATTTTGGCATTACATTTCGGAAAAAATGCTTTCCGAAGCAATAAAACACATTCAGTGCTGCATGTATCTGCCTTCATTTGTTGAATTATTGTGGAACATTATTTGGAAAAAGTTCATCATTTGCTAATTTTTTACAACAAATTCACCTGCATGAATGCTTTATTTTGCCAACTACCAGAAATACATCCACGTGAAATGAGAGCACAAAGACTGGAAAGTAGCATCTAACCTTACCTTCTAACTATAGAGCCAGAGATCTCTGTCTGTCTGTCTTCAACAATAAGAAACTTTGAATTCAGGGCCCTGCAGACTGAATGAACTGTGTGTGCTCGCGCTTCATCTTGGGAGGCTCGCGCCACGGTGCCACGCCGGAGTCGTGTGTCTTCCCACTTGCTAGCTTGCTAATGGCCGCAACTCTGCACGGCGCTCTTTCTGACTGCACGGTTGCTGCTGATAACGCAGTCACGACCCAAGGAGCTGTTAGCCACCGGTCCTCTGTCGATATGCTAACTAAAGACATTCAAAATTATGGACAAAAAACCAATGAGGTGGCACCATTGTCAGATCTTAGAGAAACACAATATGTTCAGCTTTGAAAGCTTTATAAACTATTCCAACCTAAAGCTTATTTTTAAATGCCTACATGGTCATGCTCCTTCCCTGCTTCATGAATTTGTTATACGACAGCAGCACACCAGCAGAGTGAACACACGGGCCTCACCGAACGGGAACTGTCGCATTGCATTGAGCAAAACCTCATTTGGACAATCAGTCTTCTCTGTTAAAGGAGCAAAACTATGGAACTGTCTACCAACTGAGTTGAAAATGCAACAAAATTGTAATGTTTTTAATAGAGGTATTAAATCATGGCTAAAAGAGAAACAACATTGTTCTCACACCTAACACTCCTGTAAACACACTTGCACTTTATGTATGTATCTGTATGTATTTGTGTATGTATTTGTGTATGTATTTGTGGATATATTTTTTCTTTTATTTTCTATTTTAACTTCTTTAAAAAGCCTCCTGTGGACAGGTGTTGTAAATTAGCATTTCACTACAAACACTTAACACAGTGCATCTGGGCTTTGTGCATAAATGTATGTTACAATTCTAATGCTACTGTGATGTCCATATCAAATAAAATAAACATAAAATAACTATTAGCATGTGCCCTGGCTGAATCACAGATGTGCTGTGAATACCGTTCATAACTTATTTAATAGTATGATTATTAACAGTATCACTATTTAAACTGCACAGTAAACGTTCTGCATTCAAGTGAAGAGCACAATGTACTTGAATTTACTCAATGTCTGTTCAAGGTGGAGCTTTCAAGACGATGCTGCATAGTTAAATGAATAATAATGCGTCATATTTTAATTGTTATGTTTTGTTAGTAAAATCTGAATCTGCAACATAAAGAGAAAGATTTATCTGTCGTGGAAATGTATTAGTAGAATGTTTTGTCTGAAGTAGAAGTACACAGTATGGATTATACAGTTCGTTTCAGGGCAAAATTACTTTGAATAGTAACATAGTTCAATAATTTTCTGCCCCAGTTGTTTTCCATTGACCAGACTGTGGTCAAACGGTGTGTCTGAGCAGCTGCGACTGGGTGTGTGACATAACTATCTTTGTCATGGCAGGTGTATTGCTGAGGACCAAAGGAAGCACAGTGTCCAGAGGGAAGCTGTTTGTATGAGCGATCAGCAACACCACAGGCCAATCATCCAAACCCTGTTCTGAACAGGCAGTGTTTTGAACGGCACTGCGCTCGCCAAGTAAGATGTTCTTCATTGTTTTCTATCATTCTGAAAAACACAACCAGCAGCCCAGCAGGCAGTGTTGGGTTACAGAGAATATTGTTTACTTTGGGTCTGTGAGTGAATTTGTGGTCCAACTTCAACATGCAACACACAATGCTCTGGCTGGGCTTTCTGTGGTAGCACTGTAGCGAAGGAACAAATGCCAAGTTGTCTGATTACTGGATAGTACTCTCGAGTTCCTCACATTTGCAGTCATTCCAGTTTAATGGTCGTTTAAAAGCATTACGATTGTGTGTGTGTGTGTCCTAATGGAGTCATAAGAGCCATAATACAACAGTTTGGGTTAATGTCAAATTGTATAAGTATGTTCTGATGTCTTTTTACAAAGCTACTTCCTTAAAGGATTATTTCGGAAATAGGCATGTCTCTTTCTTGCTGAGCGTTAGAAGAGAAGATTGATACCAATCTCATTTGTACACTAAATATGTAACTGGAGCTAGCGGCCAGTTAGCTTAGCTTAGCGCAAAGCCTAACTGGGGCAAACAGCTAGCATGGCCACATCCAACGGTAACAAAATCCACCGAGCAATTTACAGATTAAGCTCACCAAATAACCGTACAACAACTAAAATGTAGAATTGTTGTGGCCGATAGAGGTTAAAGGGGGTTAGCCTATTTTTGGCCATGTTTCTCTGGAGTTTTTGCTTTTTCCTCTGCAAACTTCACTGTTATGTTACCTTTGGACGGATTCACTGTTATGTTACCTTTGGACGGAGCCAGGCTAGATGCTTCCCCCAGCTTTCAGTCTTTATGTGAAGCTAAGCTAAGCTAAGCTAAACTGGCTGTAGCCTTAGCGGACAGATATGAGAGTGGTACCATTGTCCTCTAACACGAGTGTTAACACATTTCCCACAGACATCCCACAGCGATTACTTTATTTTACATATTTAATAAGTATTAATATTGCCCCAGTGTCTGCGGTATTCAGCGGAGGAAACAATGCAGCGGAGTCTTTTGAATAAGTAAAGAGACACTGTTACTAACACATTCATGTTTGGCACTATCAGCAATGAATCATAGATGTGGTGAAGGGCTGTATTTATCTGCGAACAGGACAGGGACTGAAGAGGGTGATCAACAGTTTCACACATCCCTTTGAATGTGAGATGCACTATAAAGACGTAAAAACAACGACCAACAAGAAGTGCAAAATGTGTCATGTTGTAATTATTTATGGAGTAGTGCATTTAAAGTAATTAGTGAGGATCCCACAAAACAAGCCAGGCTGCGCTGCCGTTTTTTATTTTTTACTGTCCACGTCAACTGGATTGTTCTGAATGGCGTCAATGCAAAAAGCACATTTCAGCAAAAGGTGTCACAGCCGTACATTTTGTCATGTGGTCATAGTGCTTACTTGCAAAGTGCCAGTCTTATTCATGTCCGAGTGGGCATATGCCACACAAAGGGCACCTCACACAGAACGGATTCCAGTCATTGTGTAAGTAGAAGTACAGCCGTTGCACGGATGCATTGACATGACATCACAGCAAACCTCAACATCAACACATTGCCGGCTATCTTTGGAAAGTGATGATGATCTCGGCTGTGCTTCTCATCAACAGTGAGAAAGATTGCAATGTACAGCTGTCTGCGCGCCACATCCATTTGACATGTTGACACAGTGGGTCCTTAAAAGTGCATGTGTCAGGAACTAGGAACTAATAGCGCAATGTCTAACTTCAGAAGATTAGCCAAGCAGCAGCATAAGCTGTGGCTGCTCTGGTGTTTAGACGCCGTTTTTTGAAAAATGTGTGTGGCACTCGTACGTGAGGAGAGAGAAATGAAGGCGACGGGAAAAGGCTCTGCAGGAGTGGAAAATAAGTGAAATGTAAGTCATAGGTAGCAATATTTTGATAAAGTAATCATGCTTCAGGAGCGAAGCTCGGACTCCGATATCAGCCTTAGGTGATTCCACAGAGCTCCGCCGAACATGGCAGCATCAGATTTACAAATTGAAAATCATTAATAATTCTAACCAGGATGTGATAAATCTGGAATCACTCCCGATGAACCTGGACACACTTTCATAAATCAAAAAGATTACTTGGAAATTTTTTAAAATCTGATGTCAAAGTGTCAGGCTTACTAATGGTTTTTGTAGATCCCTCGCCGTGATATATCATTACTCTGAGATACATTTGAAGTGTGTCACCGGGGCGATATGTGATCCCTCTGATATTAGGAATATGCTGGTCTGTGTCAATACAGGAGATAGGAGGAATTAAAGCGGGGGGGGGGGGGGGGGGGTGCTGGAGAGAAAGACGCCGTGGGTTACATTTAGAAAAGGTGTTGAATAGTTGAAATGAATAGTCTATTTCAAATCCGCATAGAAAAAACTGAAAATCCGCACGTGTGAATGTGACAACAGTTCTGGTGGTGGTGCATCACGATGAAGGTGATGATGATGATGACGATCATACTTTGCAATCAAAACAGATAACCGACTGCAGAAATAATTACGAACACTTGTAACACCTGTAACACCGGTTTTTATTTATTTATATTATCTTAACTACACTGCAGGTGTGTTGTACGATAGGCAGTGTGGAATGTATTGTTGGTTGGTGGCAGTCTGTGCATGTACTGTAGGTACTGTGTGTGCGTGTATGTGGACTGGCGACAGTCTGTGTATGTAATGTATGTATGCAATATGTTATTTGTATTGTTTTAACAGCAGACACTGTATGTTTCCAAGACAAATTTCCTCCGGGACAAGAAAGTCTATCTTGTCTTTTCTTACTTGTGTTTTAATGCAGCTCCGTGTTTCCCTCCCTAAATCCTCACAATATCCACACGGTGAACTCTGTATCCCCAAAATCCACATCGCTGCTGAAAAAACCTTCTTTATTCTGAGAGCAGCGTTGCGGAGACTTAAGAGTGGTATTGTGATGAAGGAGGTATTGACCGTGATGCTGAACAGGGCACCTCTGTAATCTAAATGTCATTCACTGAGCAGCATCTCCCACACAGCCAATGGCTTTCATCTGAATGCTCCTCCAAAAAGATTCAATTACTTTCTCTCTCCTTCTATTCCTTTCACCCCTCAGATCTCCACCCTCCTTCCCATGCACTCGTTGCTTATCCGCCGTGATTATAGTCATTATGAAGCAGCCGTGTTCTGCAGTGAGATTTCATCAGGACCAGACACAGCCAGCTGCCTCTGCAACCAGGACCTGTTTAGTAAAAGAGCCGTGCAAAAACGATGAAATACTGGATGTTTCAACGACACTCACCATAGAGTTTTGCACTCAAGGCGTGACGACAATAAGTAGGTATTGTGTAAATATCGTTCACATTGAACATGAACGGCTCCATGTATGAAAGCTCCATAAAAGGTACGCACTGTAATGCACAGCCCTGGCTGTATTTCACTCTTCTGGTGAGGCGAGCGGAGAAGCATGGCAGCCCGAGGATAGAGGGCTGTATCAGACAACACATCTGCTCTTTTCATGTTCAGAATCTGTTTCTCGCACGTCTCCGTCTAGGTTTCGGGGGGGGGGGGGGGGGGGGGGGGGATGTGGGGGATGGGGGCGGAGTTTAAATGCAATGGAACAAAACTCATTTTTTGACAATGACATCAAAGGAGACGGCTGCTTTTGTGTTTGAAGTGCAGCATGTTTGAAGTGTTCTGAAGACAGTAGAGTGGTGGGGCAAGTTCATTGTTGCTTCGCTCTGGAGATGATTATCAGCTGCAATCGCCGTGGATCTCTGAAACAACTGTCAGCATGACGTGCGAATAATGATCTCCCTTTTTCACCTGCCGACGCAAAAAACCCACTCTGACACCTAAATACCCGCAGTACTAGCCAAGTTCAGACATTCCTCCCTTCGTTCTGTCTTCGGCTGCAGTTTTAGTTGGAAACTGTTGGAACTTATTGAAATGATGGCAACATTATATTTCAACATTACCTTTATGAGTCGATGAGTTAACTAATGTATTGTTTTGGTCGATTAGTCGTTCTTTATGTTTTTTTCATGCTGAACAACTTATTACCAAGAAACGTACAGATCTGTCCATTTAATCAACCAATCGATTAATCAACAACATTCTGTTGCTTGACTTCGAATTTCTTTAGTCCGAGGAGCACCTCAAATATTAACGATGAATAAATGGTTTCATGACGCACTTTAACACAGATATAAGGATGTTATAACAACATTTTAGTTGTTTATTTATAATCTTATTTTATAATTGCATTTGAGCTCCTCCTATGAAGTATTTGTAAGTGATTCAGTCAATGGATGCCTGATAACACAGTGTGACATCTTTTATCATACTGTGTATTTTAAGTATTTTTAAACACCTCTATATACAGCTTGGAAGCCACTGTGTATATTTAGAAACTGTTAGGAAATAATTTACAACACAGTATACATTTATATATATATATATATATAGATATGTATATACATACTATCTTAAGTAAATAATAATACACGTTAACGTTAATACACGTTAAACACCATTAAGTGCTTATAACTTTTTTATAAATAAAAATGATTATTATTCAAAAACATCTGTTATGGATGAACATCCTCCACGTTAAACATACTCGCTAACATTGTTGCTACCGACGGCAACGTCCTGTTTTTTTTTACAGGAAATGTTTCCCTCTTCTCTCTGATGATGCTGCGAGTCAGAGAGCAATGGCCGACACTGCCCCGAAATATAAACCAGTCGTTGATATTAGCTACCATCATATAACTGTGTGCCCTTAATGGTTACATTAGCCTAGTAAAATAGACACGTTAACAGTCTTCCCAATACGCGTAGTCAGCTGTAGATTTAGTTGGGCCTCTAAAATCCTCCTCTGCTAACTATTATTGTACATGGGTTGGCAGTCTATAGTCCAGCCTGTAAAATCTTTCAGGAAGGGTCATTAAGGATATTTCATTATCTCCATATTGCCAAGGTCAGGTTGTCCATATATCCACTTTACGGCTGCTAGGGGAATATGCTGCGACTGTAGTATAATAGACCAGAAAATGTCCACACCAGGAATGATGGGAAATCAATATTGGGCCCAGCTCATCAATACAAACCCCATTTTCACAAGCAGGAAGAAGGTACTCGGGGAAAAAAACGTTGAGGAAAACAGATTGAATCAGAGCGCGAAGATAAAATAAAACAATGTTTTATTGTTAATAAAATGTTTGTTTTTTGGTGCACAATTTGCGGGGAGACTCGTCACAGAAGAGGTTTAAACTGGTTTGGCTTGATTTTGTTTTAATCTGCCAGCAGTGGATCAGGCAGTCCATAAATGTCCCGGCACAGTCGTGTAACCACGTTAAAGCAGAAAGAAACATGGGTTGTGACAATGATTTGCTCCATTTGTTACAGCACCGGCAGGGGCCTCAATCTGCCTTTGGTTTGTTGGAAGAATGTTGATGCCTTCAGTTTATTGCAGGGTAACGGCGAAGAAGAAAAGTAGGATGCCTACAAACAAAGAAAAGCCTCTATCATTACAACTTAGGCAGGATGTGGTCGTGTAAGCCATCCGATCATTACTAAAGCAACGACACTGTCCTACTCAGAAGACATTCTGTACGAAATCAATCAAAGCCGGAACATAAAACATCTTCTCTTCTGAGGTGCACGGTGTAAATATTATAATGTGGAGTTGTCAGTACATGTAGGCTTATTTGTTAAATAAACAAAGCATGTTGTGGTCCTACAAGGAATTCACAATGTTCTATGGCGGAGAAAAGAGAAAACAGCCTGTGGTTGTTTAACCAGCCAGTGGTAGCCCTGGGCGTTGTTTGTTTATGCAGCACAGCTTCCAACAAATGAATATAACTCTGGCAAAAAAAAAGAAGAGTGCATCCAAAAAGCATCTCCCTTCCTTTTCCAAACGAGTGCTAGCATCAAAACAATCTTAAATACTCCAAGCGATGCTTCTCGGCTCTCTTTCTCCATATTGTTCATCTTTATATTATGGCGCAAACACTGACTCACTACAGTCGCTGTACAGTAGACACACTGTCTTTGTGTGGACGTTACACATTGTCTGCTGCATGTTAATGGCTTATTGACCATGTATGGTGTAATGAGACCTTGGGTGCAGGGGCAGCCATGATGTATGAGGGTGAAAATTGGCCTCTGCTGCACTGATGACCTAATTTCAATATTCAGGGGCTTGGGGATGGAAATGACACTTTTCACATTTAAGTGCTTTGTATTAGCCCCTGGCTTACTGTACCTCATGCCTAATCCCAGTCCACAGACGGAACCACACGCCGCACACAGAGCGAGAGAGAGAGAGAGAGAGAGAGAGAGAGAGAGAGAGAGAGAGAGAGAGAGAGCCCTGGCTGGTATGGACGCCGCCAAATTACCACCATTCATTGCGGACACAGCAAGGTGTACACCCTACAACCGCCAAGGCAGCGTGCACACACACAGAGAGAGAGCGAACATTTAACTCGTTCTAGGAGTCACCTTCATCTTTAAACCGTTCTGCTGGCTTGATGCATGCATTCAAGAAACTAAAGCAGGGCCAGATTCCAAAAGGGCTCTGTCTTCAGAGATAACCTTGAGGATCTATGGCATTTAGCATTCCGCTCAACCCCGGCCATGGCTTCCTGAAAGCGGTCATGGCTTCCCTAAAGCACGTATTCTGATCCCTAGCCCTGTGTAGGGGAACATTAATACCCTTTCATGCTTTCCATATATTTTTTCTTCCTGAGGGAAGAGGCTTCAAACTGGAATTTAAAGACTGTCATTGCATGTTAGGGCAAAAAGGGGGATGAAGCAATGACCTATTTGCATTTCTGTCTCGGAGAGGAGGAAGAGCAGGAGGATGAGGTGTGTAGCGGAGAGGTTGTGGAGATGCAGATTTATTTATCATTCATCCCTTATTTCTCTTGTATTAGTGAGTGGAGGTGTCATGTTTGCAACATCCAAACTCTTGTGTTCTGCCAAAGACATGTGACGCCAAGAGAAATAGGTGTTGTTTTAACCTTGAGCCTGATTTAAGCAAACATGAATATATTACGCGCAGTATCCCTCACCCCCCAGCTGACATGCTCGCACTGTATCTTTTTTTGCTCTGCTACTGTATATTAAGTGCAGTTTTTTTTTTACCGCAGACAGGAATATGAAGTGTCAGGTTCTGCACAAAGGACAAGTGAACCGCAGCATGGCAGCTCAGCCTTCTTTTCCTTGACAAGGGGAAAGAGATCCTGAAAGATGCTCCAGAAGCTCGAACAAAATGTACACGTAGATAGATAGATAATTTAGTTTTTGACTCACCTGCGAGGCCATACAAGAGCAGATGGGACAGTGTGCTGGCCACAACTACTCCTACGTGAAGAGAGTGTGTGTGTGTGTGTGTGTGTGTGTCTGTGTGTGTGTCTGTGTGTGTTTGTGTGTGTTTGTGTGTGCCATGGGGACAGCGCAGTAGCTCACGGCGCTCCGACAGGTCCACCGTGTGTGGTGTTCTGCAGCATCAGCAGCCGGACAGGGGCCAGACGGTGGATTTATGATGCCAGAGAGCGGAAATGACCTGCTTCTGTCATTGGGTGTGTGCCCCATCACGAGAGGCCCTAAACTATATTGGCACAGCGCTGACAGACATGTTTGTCATCCAGTCAGTTTTGAAGATACCATGCAAGGGGTATTAGTCCTTTGACAAGTCCCTCCACTCAATCTGTGTTATTGTGTGTGTGTGTGTGTGTGTGTGTGTGTCTGTGTGTGTGGGCTGCGTCTGCCTTTTCTGCTCCGTCTACTCTTTCGCCACCTTTTTACTTTTTAGAGCTGTTCTTTTGCACAGCTCTTTCGTTTGGTCCTCAGAATTACACCAGATTTCTTAAAAGCGATGTAGAAATAGTCGTTACAGAACTGTATGAGGAAGGTGCCTTCAACTTCCCAGGATGAAGTGTGCAAGTGTTGCATGAACAGCGACACCTTCTGGCTTTGTGAAAAGTAAATATTGAAACATTAGCCAGGTAAGCTAAAGGAAGGGGAAGCTAATCTGTATTTTTCTGGTGATTCATCTTTCTTAGTTATATGAACACTCATCTTAATTGGTTTTTAATCGATACGTTAGGATGTCATGTCAGCAACACTTTTCTAATGCGTATAGCACTACTATGCTAACGTAGCGCTGTCCTTATTTATCAGAGATATACTGTCCCTCTGTTGCATGCAAAATAAAAACACTAACCACATGCAGTCCTGGGAGGACTCTTTCTATTCATCTTTTGTTTGTAGACCTTATTTGTGCACATGATGCAGGTTGAACAGAAGCTCACGGATGTAAGCGTTGTTGTAACTGGAAATGTGTGATCACATCAGGGATCCACGTGGTTATATAGACTCGGATGAAATAAAGAAGGCTCCTGCTAACATAGGCAACAAGGACCATAGACTGCTGAGTGGGCAATTAAAGATCCAGTATGTAATTTAACCACGATCATATCTTAAATCAATCTTTTGTCAGCGTAAAATGGATGAAAAATGCTGTAACAAAAGCAATCTCACAACAGTAAATCACTCGATCAGCTCATTTACTAGACGCACAGCATTTATTTAAGGACTAAAAAAAGTGAACCGTATTAAATTCTTTGCACCACATCTTTTAATAAGAGTAACAAAATCCCAACCCGTTTTTTGTTGTTGTTTTTTTTGCCTTTTTGGCATTAAATTGTCTGACCTACTTATGTGCTTTACACAGCAGACACCAAATTATGTTTATATCCACTTGAACTTCCAACGATTTTCCTCCATCACCAAGCAACCATCTACTGAGCCTTGCCTCACCCATCCACGCCAATGAATATTTTATAAAGATGCAAAGATTTCCTCCATCTCAGGGTGTAATCAAATGCACACAGTGCTGCAGGGATTTAAAGAAGAGATATAAAGTCACATCTTAAGGAAGAAATCCATTTTTCTCTAGCCTTGCATTCATTTAGGAATCAATGCGCCTCTCAGGAGACCGGCTATGTGAATCACACACACACACACACACACGCGCACACACACGCGCGCACACATGCACACAATTGGAAACCTTTTTGTTATTATTCTGATCTTCTGAGCTTTAAATGCTTCCAGACAGCAAGCATCAATCGACTGCAATACTTAGAGGGCTACCGTGCAATGGTGCTTAACTCAACACTTATGAAACATGTTAATTATCAGAGAAAATGAGGTCAAAGCGGTGAACAAAGCACAGCACTCAAACATAATATATATATATCGTTGGTATTCATAGTCTGGAGGTAATACCTGGTATATTATAGTTGTAAAAAACTTCTGCTGTTCAAGTGAATAATGTAATACATTTATCCATTTATGCTCAGAGCTTATGTTTGATATTGAATCTTACATTTTTCCTATATGTTACAGAGAAACAGATTTAAGGAGAATACTAAGAAAGTGATGAATTTAACACACACATATCTTTTCTTTATTAACTATCTATATTTTTAGCACCAGAGTGAATTCAATGCCCTCTTAATATCTGATCCAGGGTTTTCCTTTGAACTGTTGGCACAGTGTGCAATCCATTTGGGTCCTCTTGTTATTTTTATTGTCATGTTTGAGAAGCTGTAAAGCTGAACAGTTTTAATTAGTACTCTGCACTTTATGGAGATCATTGTTCACGCTTGCCTAATTATGTTGAGATGGCCCAAATCTCCATCAAAGGAAACCATTATCCTACATCGACGGCAAAGCGACGGGATTCCATCTTCACCCCCCTAGACAAGGCTATTACTGCTCTGCCTCGGCTTGGACACGCTAAATAAACACATCAATTTCATAGGTCTGGAAAGTTAGAGATTGTAGTTATCAGCTGCTTATGGTTGATGATACTGATACTGTTCTCTGCATCACGAGTGTTTCTGCACCGGACGGATCGACCAGCAGATTTTTCTCCAACCTCTGTTTAACCACAAAGCTACTTCCTGACAGGAAACCGGTATAAAGAAATGAAATGCTACACGCTTCCATGACTTACATATTTCCTTTGTGATGTCTTCTTAATGGCGGTATTTAAGAGCAGTGGGGGAGGGGAAGGATTGGTGATGTAGTCTTTTTTTCCTTTTTTTTTTGTTGCATGCATCCTTGCCTGAGAGCCTCGTGAATGTGATGGTTTCAGATTTGATTAGGCAGCCCAGGGGCCTCAGCAGTCCAGCCCTGCAATAGGCCAGCAGGGGCCTTGTATACAGGCATCTCATTGCTCACCATGCCTCAGTGGTGATGTACACATCGAGTGTGACCGCCCGCCTGATGTAAACAGCAGTCCAGCCCTCGGTGTGGGAGCGCGCTCACTCAGTGCAATATTGTGGCCCATTCATCCAGTAACCACTGGACATTGGTCTCTGCCAAATATGTCGAGCTTGCCACCGCATTTGTGTTCGGAGTGAGAGAATCGATGGCGTACGAGCGCCGTGAGACTTCACACTTGGGCGTCGCGTTCCCTTTACACTGCACTAAACACACTGAACACATATACTGACAAGAGCAGACTCAGTGCAGTGTCACAGCATTAAATACAATGAATTCAAATGTTGTTTTACTTTTCTCTTCCTACGGACTACCTGGCTAGTATATATAAGTACACAGAGCTATTAAGAAGTAAAAACATTCAACTCTGAGAGAAGTAATAACACAGTTTTCCTCTTCCTTAGAGATTCGTAAGCAATGAAACACACTCACTTCAGTGCAGTCAGGGGTTTTGCTGCTACGTCCTTACTTTGTCTGGTTTGACCAGTCGTAGAGTACGGTGGCTTAAGTTAGCTGTCTTTAGATAGATATTTTAGCATGTATCATCTCCGTACACTAGTGTAGTGTTTTAATTAGTCTTAAATGAAAAGCAGGTGCGTGCATGGGATACGAGCGCACAGAACGGTACCAGCGAGCAGAAAACATCCTCGCAAGGGTGCATTTCTGCTCCGCATGCACGAGACTTTGAAGGCGGAAATCGAACTGACTGAGGCTGATGCTTCCCCTCCTTTCAACCCCCCACAGCCTGATCAATGTTTCTGTTGTGATATAATTACAGCGCCGTTCAAAATGTTTTCCATGAAAATGAAATGTTTGAAATGTTTTTGTTTTTTGAGGGGCCTGATGTCCTAATAAGCATGGTCACAATGAAGTAGGCTTCACATTATGTCTACATTTTAGCGCTTACAAAATAGAAACCAAAACAGAGATACTGTTCTCTGCTCTCGTAACACGCGCCCGGCCCTTTGTTTTAATGTGCACGACTTTGGTGACTGATTCAACGTCATAGAAGATTGAGAAACATAGGTGCACTGTAATAGTAACATAGTTCATTTTCAATCCATGACTTTGTTAAATGTTGTTTTGCAATAAAAAAAAAACTAGATGAGGGTTTTAAAAGAGTCACAAAATGAATGGTTTGGTACAAGCAGGTGGTGTTATGTTTCAGATAGTTAGCTGGCAGCGTTCTATAACATTCAACCTCATTTAAGTGTAATATTTCAGATTTTAGCTTAACCTGATCCATTCTGTGGACCCTCAGTGGATACTTTAGATAACATATCTGTGATGTCAGACAGATCTTCTGCATCGAGGATTACGGGAGCTGTTCATTACAACAATACAAGTTAAAGCTGCTCAGTGAATCCACACCGTTTTTTGTAGACAGTGACTGTGGGACCTGTGATGTTGTTTGACTGACTGACTTACTGCTTTGCACTACAGATGAGGTTGAATTTGTAGTTACACTTTTCTACATGCAATACAAAGCAACTGAAGCCATCTTGGGGTAAGATCACCCACACTTCCAACACAAGATATCCCTCTTGCATTGTCACACACAGGTTTTTATCTATCTTTTGATTTAAATCTCTTGTTCATTGTTGCGCACCAGGCAAAGACTCCATTTGCAACATAGTGGCCTTGTAAACTAGCCCATCACACCATTTCTGCAGCCAGTGAGCACTGAAGTTATATTTAGAAATCCAATTCTTTACTCAGACCCTCAGCCTACAGGCCTTTGCGTTGCACAAAATGAGCAAAGTTATTTTCATTTCCTAATGGTCACCACAGCCAAGCAGTAATGAGCAGGGCCAAGGAGGATTGTTATTTTCTTAAGGACCAAATTAAAAAAAAGAAAGGGAGAAAGGAAATCCTGAGTAGTTCCATCATTACAAAGGGAAGCCTAGAGGACAGTTTGCAGTTCATTAGTCTACATGCTCGGTCCTCCTGGTCCTACAGGGTGAGGGAATGCGGGTGATAAATTGTGCATCCATTTACTTCCACAGTGCAAGTTGTCATTAAAGGCCCAGTCTGGAATTGGAACATCGTGCCACCTTTGAGCTCCACCTGCTGCCGTGGCAGTGTTTGTATTCATTTTGTAGGGCTGTGGACTTTTATAACTCCCACAGAGAACGACTGAGTTCCACAATAAAGACTACCAAGTAATGGCCTTTAAATATACTTTGAAGCGAGAATGATGTCGCTTTGGTAAAGTTGAAAAAAGCTAGAAAAAAATGGAGCTGGATGTTTTTGTAATGCCGTTTAGAGAATAGTGGTGAGATTTCCTTATATCACCCACATGACTCACTAATAAACCCTGTGCATTGCCGTGCTGCACAACAACGTGCTGTACGTATACATCCTCCGGAGTTTAGCGTTCTCCTGATTCTGGTTCAGCGCAGCTCGCTGTTTGTAGATAGCACAGGTGATGCTCGTCTGCTTGATTAGTTGAGGCCGCCAGGTGCGTGATGTAGTTCTTACAGTTTTGGACTCGTCACTGTGTCGCCGTGATGAAGGTTGACATGTGAAGTATGACATCATGCCAGTGGGCAGTTTTTTTTTTTTGAGCTCCGCACCAGTGAGGTCACTGGTCTCCTAATGACTTCCCGAGGGTTCATAGCCAGCCTCCGTCTCTGCAGCCCATAGGGACCCCCCCCCCCCCCCCCCCCCCTCCATCCAGCACACGACAAGAGCAGCTCAACGCTTGGCTGGCCTCCCTGCTCATTGTTCCTAATCAGGAAAACGTGAGGCATAAAGATGCAGTAAGCCAGTCCATGCATGCCCAGTGGGGTCCTTTCTGTCAAGACAGTCGGAATGAAGCCGAGTGGGAAAAGCCTCTTATGCCGCACAAGCATACAGAGGGATTGTGTGGAGAAGACGATGGCTACCGCTGGCTGGTTCGTACGCGAGATGATCACATGTTCAGTTTACATGAATATAATCTTTTGCACATGATCTAGTGTGTGATACAGTACAGTGGGCATTGTAATTGTACAACATCACGCCCTCAGATCTTCAAAGCAATGCATTTTCTTCACAATAAATATCTATTCTTGATCCTAGTAATGGACCACATGCCTAGAGGGATCTTTTTCCTTCCTGCTGCTGCATCTAAAGGCGGGATGAGAGGCATGTAAATCAGGCAGCCCATGTACTTCTTTAATATTTAACATAGGTTATTAGACAGGGCAAAGATTTGACCCCCCGAGCGCTTCTGCACATCACATGAATAACTAATGTTGGCTGATTATGTTAATCAGCAGTACCAGGCAGTGATGACCAGGAACGCAGCACCACTGCTGCAGGAGAGAGAGAGCTATAATCTCAGACACATCACAAAAACACAGCCCGAGCCCATCATTAGCTCGGAAACAAAACCACTGCACACTGTGTGCAGCACCGGCTGATTTACACTTCACATGCTCAGCTTGAGTTCTTCCTTTTAATGTGTATACTGGAGATAAACATGCTGCATTTGTGAAGCAACTAGCTGTGGTCCCCCTTAACAGATAATCAAATATTTGCATAATGATAAGAACACCGGGGCAACTCTGTATGTCTGCAGCTCCAAATGGCAGCGAGAGGAAACAGAAAATGTTCAACTTGTATCTCTAGAAATCATGTAATGTGACTGCAACTCAAACAACAACAAGATTATCGGCGGGTACAACACTTGTAAAATGTTAGTTGTTCAATTTATATTCGTCGATTTTTTGATCAGCTGTATAACATCCCGATTATAGTTTGGATGAGTCACCTCTGTTACAGCCTCTTAAGGAAGGTATTTTTAATAAGAACTATTGATTTCAACTATAGGAAAACTCTTCAACGTATGTCTGTATGCATTCAACAGCTACGCCAGTTCAGACATTTTTATCTAAAGAGTGAGTGAACTTTTGGTGAGCCCAACGACATCGCCTACAAGGTGACAGTGCTGATTTTAAAAGCTTATTGCTGCGTCGTAAAGCAAGTGCCTGTCTTCTCTCCTGTTTGTTTTGAGCCAAAAGATAAAAACATACTCTCGGAAAGCCATTTAGAGGTAGAAGCGGGCCGATCGTGGCTATATTCCATCCCCATCACCAGAGTTCTTTGGCCTCCACCATAAAGAATTCCAACGAGACAATTTTGCGCAGTGTGGGGTGAGCTGACAGGGAGTGTTATTAAAGCGCAGGGTGCTGACCGCTCTCAAAGTTATTAAAGTGCTGTGAGATTGTGTCTGTGATAGCCCTGCCGGTCGGGATGTCCTTCACACACACACAGGTACATTACAGTGGGGATGCGGTCATCGCAGGGAGGGGGGGGGGGGGTATAGATAGACTCACCAGGACCCACTACGGAGAACTGTCATTGTCTTTATTCCACCATTAACGATAACCACAGTTAACCCCTGGCTGAAGATTCCCTCTATTACTGTATCGGTGTAAATAATTCACAGCTACAGCCTCTTAACATTTTCAAAGTTGTAAATGGTAAAGGTTGTAATGGACGTACGGTTAACTACATGAGACCTATTCTGGATTGTAGCAAGCTCACACCATTTACATTGAAAGCTTTCAAATGTTATGATGTTGTAAACATCACAGGAAATGTGGAATGGTAGGATTTTGACAGTTGTCTTGTTGACAACATCAAAGTGACAATGAAATGTTCAATTCGTGATGGATTTGGGATTGTTTTGTGTTTTTGTTCTTCAAGGAATATTGACTTATTGGGAAATACGTTTTTTTCTCTTCTTGCTATGAGTTAGATGAGAAGATTGATACCATTCTTACGCCTGTATGGTAAATATGATGCTATCAATCGGTTAGCTTGGCTTATCTTATTGCCTTGAAAGGGTTTAATCCATGAAATCATGTTTCACATGTCCAAAGTATTTACCGTTTCCCGAGAAATATAAAAACGGGAAAAAATTAAGATCTAGGCGTGAAGCAAAAAGGCTGATACATGCAAAATAAAGGTATTCCTACAGAAATACATACGAGGAACAGCAGCATTATTTTATTGATTATTTCAGAAGCTAAAAGTTGAGTTCTGTTTGCATTTAGTGTTGCTTCAAATATGCCCAATGCTTTTTAGATATGGCTGAAGTTATACCTTAGAAACAAGTCAATTTCCAACGATTTCTGAGATAGTGTGCTTCTTCTCCTGGGACAGGAAATGTCAAATTTTTTGGGAAAAACGTCTAAATCTTAGAAAAATGTCACAAACTATTCCTTTTAAGTTGGACTCTCCATAAATTACACATAGATGACTAAGAAGCAAAAATCACAAATGTATCAAAAACATGATTTTACATACCGTACATTGCATAAGAAATGTCACAAAAAACCAACAACAACAAAAAAAACGATACGTAGCTAACTAGGGAAGCTAAAGACCTCCCTGGTCTGCTTCATGTCTTTGGTTCAGCCCCTAGGTGAGTCCCACATTTGAACGTGGGGGCAGCTGCCTGTGTAAAATGATAGGCAAATAGGAGGAGGGCTAATGGGCTGATTCTGTGTGTTTTAGAGGAGAGGGAAGAATCCTGCAACATCAATCTGTGCTGTCGGCTCCCTCTCAATCTGTTTCTGCTCCACTCTGACATGACAGCATGGGGGACTACGGCCCTCGATTCATCACCGGGTCTGGAAATAACAGGACACCTCCAGTTTGTCATACTAGATTAGTCTGTGGCCCGTAACCACTGTCCTTAATAGAGTCTCCAGCGTTTCGTCTTAGGTGTCCACTAGACCACCGCTGTAGACCTCAGGGGGAACACAGAGGGTGTATCGACATCTCTTGTACTGGCGAACATGTAGAGACCTCTGCGGTGTATTTCCCCCCTCTGCTGTGTGACGGAAGACAAGGAGCCAAAACCATAGAAAGATATTTTCTTCTTTTTCTTTGATATGAGGATTTACATGGATAATCAAAACTGACCTGCATGCGCTAGATGTCTAGCCCGCAGGCACAATTCTCTGCGGCCCGTGAGTCTATACCCTGCACATAAAAAAAATCAATCGATTGTGATCCATAATATTTCTTAATTGGTGATTAGCTGCTCCTTTGTGGATCACAGGTCCCGGCAGTGGAATTAGCCTCGGTCTTTAATAAGTGCTTGACCATCCAGTGGGGAAGTGTAAAGGACAGTGCTGGGTTAGGTCAGGACCGGGATCCAGCATCTCCTCACTGCTCCTCACTGCCTCCCCTCCTGACCTTGACTGGCAGTACGGCTCTTTGAAAATCTAAGTGCCCATCTTACAGTATGCCTGAAGCAATTTAGGAGTCCATACACATTCATATCAGTCCAGTTTATTGATTATTTTGCTGCTGTTCACACACAGTCTGGCAACGTAGAGTTTCAATTATCACTATGTGACCTGCCATTGTCTGGGGGGAAAAAAAGAACAGTGATCTATAGCCAAGGAACCTGAAAGTTTGCAGAAAAAAATAACTACAAAAATATGTGAAACATCTACACCAGCATGTGTTCAATAGATAGATAGACAAAAAAACGTACAAAATAGCTTGTATCTTTTTTATATATCAGGACCTCTGATGGACACAGGGCTGCTGGAGGGGGGGAGGGGGGGGGGGTGGGGTTGCTTATTTAGCCTGGGATGATGTGTGCTGTCTCTGGCTCCAGAGGCTGCCCCTCTTCCTGTTTACCTGGGAGTCCTCTGGGGGTGAGGTAGAGCCGAAAAGCCCAGTCAGAGCCAGTCAAAGGGAGGGTGGCGCAGTCTTGACCCTGGCGCTCCACTCATTGTGTAGTGCAGCGGTGTAATGAGGCCCTGTGTGGATATTGATATGACAGAACAAAAGGCCAAGGTGCAGTAAGGACAGCAATCCACACGTTTCACACCATTTGTTTTTCACACCGTATCCATCACATTAATGGGTCACCTTTCTGTGACAGCTCATGATTACCTGCTTACCCATGGAGAGAAAAGGGGGGGAGAGAGAGAGAAAGAGAGAGAGAGAGAGACAGGAAGATGGGGAGAGAAGGCGCTCCACTACTGAGGGTAAAGGGTGAGTAGGGGTTGGAAGGGGGTTCAGGGAGTGGGGCGGGGGGGGGGGGGGGACCTGGTGCCATTTTTCTTTTTTTTCTTTCATGAAGATTGGCTCCAGCCCTGTCATCATCCCCACAGAGTGAATTTATGACAGGTCAGCTCTCCATGTAGTCACCTGATGGATGGAGAACATCCAAGTTTATTTGGGGCACTGTGGAAATGGCCCAACGATTCCCCAAAGCACCGCTTTTGTGAAGCGAGGGGAAGACTTACATTTATCAATAGATATTCCCAAAGAAAGATCATTGTCACTTGTACATTTGTACATTTCTACATTTTTTAATTGTGGCGTTTATAAGGAATTGTAAGAGTGTAATGGATATATAATGCTTGGTAAGTGAATAATTATTGTCAGTAAAATACTAGAGAGCAAAAGGAGGTTTCTCCCATTGATCACATATCTTGATATGAATTTCATGAAGTATGTATATTTGCTTTGTTTTTCCTCCATCTCTCTGTTGATTATTGGCCATGCATGGCTCATTTGCTGTAATGTCCAGCAATTTCAAATGGTGAAACTCTCGACTTGGATCTATTTTATTGCTGCAACAATGAGTCTGCAGCTGATACTTTGAAGGAAGGTTGAGACAAAATGTAATTTTTTCTTTTGTTATGAAGGTTCTGACACTCGCTCTGGCCTCCCTTTCAAATTACTCACTATTTCAGAGGAATACTTTGCAGAAGTTAGAGCACAGTTTCGCTTCAAAGAGTCAGCCGTGTACAATGAATACAAAAGAGCTCTTGTTCTCCGCTCCTCACGTTCTTTTATCGGGGTTTCCGGTTGCTGTTTTGCTTGGATCTTGCAAATATGTTATGTTCTGCTCAGCTCAACAGCTATTGATGCCTTCCATTCCCAAAGCACCAGCGCCGGTGTCATCTATGAAATCTTAAGTCACTTAAAATGAGCATTTCAACTTCCAGTCATTGCGAAGAAATAGCAAGATCCCATTTTATGATAAAATGAGACCACAGCTATGTATCTTTTGGAAAAGGCCTTAGCTCAGCATATCAGGTGAGAGGCAGGGGAGGATGAGAGAGGAGAGGGATCACTTTGTCCCAAATTAAAAGTCAGAATGTCATCTTTCGGTCTAATTGCCTGGAACCATTATTGGACACTGCAAAAAAAAAAATTGTGTCTGCATCTGCATTTATTTTGTAATCCATTGATGTACTTCGCTCCGAGCGTCGTCTACGGGGACCGAACCCCAAACGCGTGCGAACATGCAGTTTTTGTATGAATGGGGGAAGGATTGCCGCCTGCACAGAGACAGCTTGCCATATGTCATCGCACCCAGCAGATATGAGGTGGTGGTGTCAATACATCTTGCGTCTGCCCAGTGGAGGCTCACTCCGCATTACACTAAAACATGAATAATATGAGTGGAACAAACGCCGTGTTGGGCCGTGGACGTAAATCAGAACGCAGAGAAACTGCTGACAAGTTTTGCTATTAAAAGATAATTGTAATCAAGGTGCAAGACGAGCAATGAAGTGGTGATAGCAGATAGATAGACAGCTGCAAAAGATGGATTGTTTTAATTTGCACCAATTACATTGAAGTTCACTGGATCATCTTCCTCAATCTTCATGAATACTTGATTTTCTGGCCGCTACAAAGCTATTAAAAAGAGTGATTGGACTGGATAACACTCGGTGTACCATAGTATATGCTATACTTTCATTAACCCTTTGTAATAATAGAGGAGCTCATAGACATACCACTAAGCACAATATCGCATGCAGATTATGTGCAGATTATGCATATTGCATTGTCCGTAAATGATCTCATGATAACAACTCATGATTGTGTCCAAATATTGAAATCGGCCGTTGGTTTGTGTGTTCCCCACTTCAATCATTAGTAAAGCTGTATGAAGATAGGACCGCATGACCTCTAGGCTAATTCTGGTTCTCAGAGTATAACGGTGACTTTATTTTATGTTGTTACCGTCATCAGATTCCATAACAAGACCAAAACCAATAATGCGTTGTTGTAAATCCATCTCTGAATACTTCTCGACTTCCCTACCCTGTCCGTAGCACTCAGCACCAAGCCCATTGATTCATGCTAAATATGTCAATCTTTATATCGGGGGTCACAAATATAAAGCGTCATTATAAAAGATGATCTAATTTCCTAATACAGCTGGGCGCTGTATTTTTCAGCAAACAGTACTCAAACAGGAGTAAATAGGGAATTATTTGGGGGACTATGTTCAACCACGGATTAATACACATCGGGCACGCTAGTTGGCATTTACACCAGGATTGACTCAATATGAGCGAACAATTGGCTCATTGATTTGGTTTTGCTCTGTTCATGGGATTTGTCGATCTAGTATACTAGCCTTGTTCTTATAACAACGAGCAGGTTAGGTGAGTCAAGGTTTGCCTTTTTGTTGTTACTTAACAGCATATTGAGCAGATTACAAAGCTCATCAGTCGTTAGGAACATCGCTAGAGGCTGAACATAAGTGGTCATTATAACCTTCCTTATGCTTATCCCACGGATGAGAAGAGAACAACTTAATGTTGCACGCACAAACACATGCACATACGTCAACACGCGAACATACATGTGTGTTTAATATGCACATTATATACTGTGGTCGGTAGTAGAGAAAGCGGTATATTACTCCAAATACTCTTTCTTTCCCAAATGTCAATCCCTTTAATCTGGATGAGCACATTTCTAAAATAGTTTTCATGCTCAATTTAAAAAGAACATTAACAAAGATATATGCGTGTGTCTGGAATGGTTGGAATTGATGCTGATCCTCACTTCTTGGTCATGTTGTCATTTTTAAAGGTCAGTGATCTTCACGTTTCTTTAAGTCTGATACACATATATATATATATGTATATATACACTTAAGATATGTTTTAAACAACCTCAGCGGGAGAACACGGACCTTTTGGAGCAGGAACTTCATGTATTTAAGGAAAAGTTGTTTGGTATTGGCAGATGTAAATTGATGTTGTAAATCACAATTTCACACACAGGAAAGGCACACCGCCTTTCCTGTGTGTGAGTGGGCTGTGAGTGTGGTGAGGCGTTTCATCGGGGGCTGGGAGCAATGTTCCACAGTGTTTGCTTCTGAGCCAGACTCGCTCCGAGGCAGGGGTGATTAGTGCTCGTTGGTAATTTGGCAACCTTGACCATGTAACCTTGCTGAAGCTGGATTAACATTTTACCCCCGGAAAAGCCAGAGATGCCTTAAAACATGTTCCATTTTCCCTGCTGCTTATTATGAGACAACAGCCCACAGAGGCTATTCAAATAAGTGCCCGTAGTGTGCTGCATGGGCACTCAAGGAGAAACTCTTATTAGACTTAAGCATGCTAAGTGTGTGTGTAAAATGTGGACATATCCAACTGATCACTCAGTGAAAACATCACACTTAACATATTGTGAGCACATGAATCCCAGGGGTTAACAGCCACGGTTCATACGCAACTTAAACATTTAGTCAAGAAACAGCAGGAATCTTGTGTGTGTAAATAAACTGGAAGGAGCAATGCATTGCAGCAGTTACGGTGAAAGAAAATGCACTTTCTGTTTGACTTAGAGAAATATCTTCATCATCTGTTTTGCCATTGACAACTAAAAGTAAGAATTTAACATTTTGAACTCCAATTTAAAGTATCAATGTTAAATAAATAAATAAAACCCAGATAAAAGTGGAACTAGCAATTTTCCAGCTGTGCTTTTTTTTTGTGATTTTTGTGCATAACAAAATGCTGCTTCCTGCTCACCAAATTTCACATTTACACATTTTGACTCGACTCTACTGTAGTTCTGCCTTCTGTTCAGAGGCAGAATAAAGGAAAGGTGGCCGCTGCTAAAAGATAGTGACGAAAGGCGGGCTTTCTGGAGAGATAACATCCAATCAATACAGACACATACACACATGTAGACTCTCCTCCTTAATAATTGTCATACGGTCCCTAAAGTGACCAGTTCCATATGAGCCTTTAATGGTAATTGCGCTACACTTTAGCTCAAAGCCCTCTTTTTCATTACAATACAAGGTTGTTTGCTGTGCACCTCCAGTTTTTGTGACATTGGGGTATCTGAGGTGGTACATTGGTCCTCCTACAAAAAAGCTTGAGCTTATTATTGAGCCTCTTTATCTTTACTGTAGCGAAGTTGTTAATTAGCTAGACCTTGAATTAGATTGTTTGCATGTCTGAACAAGGGCTAAGGTATTGATGCTCCCTCGGGACAAACTGTAATAACCTCTTCGGTGGCTCCACGATCCCCGTGGAGGGAGCTGCGTGGACGCTAGCCCCCGGAAGGAGGGAGAAAGCACAGCCATTTCATCCAATTAGCTGTGGGTTATACTGCTCCTCTCCCTTTGAATCCCATTTGCCGTGATAAGGTGTTCTCCTACAGGGACGGACCTGAGCTTTGCTATCAGGGGGAAAAAAATGATTAATTCACAACCCAATATTAAAATGCAGTGGCTTCCATTTCACAGTGTCTGACATAGGAGGAAGAAACGGCTCAGAAATCAATACAGGCACTAAACAACCACAGCGCGGGAGGAAAGGTTGGGCAAGTGAGAACATGCCCCTACGAAGCTCAGAGGCAAGCTGCATTTCATTCCACACATCACACTTATACGGCTCTCCGTGGTACGGTGTGTCCTTGAATTATTCAGAGCCCGCTAAACCGTGGGAATGCTTTTAAGACTAATGTGGCACAATATCGCTACTGTTATTGCATTGTGCCGTGCCATTTTCTAAAATATTTACATCTTTCTTCCGATCTTCCCAAGGTCATGTATTTTATTTTTACAACCCCATGCACCTCTTTGAACGAAGGACGTGATCACGTACAGGACTGAGTCAACGGGACATTTCATTCACGTCTTTTTCTGTCCTGTATCTGAGATAAGCGCGGAGAATCCAGATTTATATTTTCCAGTCCCTCCGATGCCTCACAAATGATGTTTAAACACCCAGCACCTAGGGTTTAATTAAGTCCCTCTAATCGTGTTCCAATCAGAAGCTTGGACTGATGGGCTGGAATTCCTGATGTGCATTTCTGTCAGTCTTAATTGGATAATTGATTGCCAATTTGAACCTGGCCACACACTGCATACACAATAAAGCGCCTGGCCATGTTCCTTGAGGATTTATTTTACATCCGAATAAAGATGCTGCTTCGATAGGCAGAACTCCAACTACTGGTCCTGCTGAAAAAAAAAGCCCCGGCTGATGATGTCGATTGGACGTCCACTTATGAATGCCTTTTGAATTTTTAATGCATAGTTTTTGTTTTGTGTAAACGCGTTTGTATCGTTGTATCGTGGTTCTTTGTTTTTTACACTCGCACCGCATATAAAGAAGTGTGAGGCTGAATCTAGCGGTTCCTGCTGTCATAGAATACATTCTACCTGTTAGTTTGTTTACATACTCATTTAGGACCCCATCTAAAATGCGTGGATAACACTTTTTGCACTTCAGACCACACGGAGAGCAAGGTGTGAGGCCTTATTAACACCTCCTTTTGTGTTTCACACCAAACTCAGTTCGTTGGGATGCAGTTGTCACAATCTTTGTGTTTGCAAGTCAACATTTTTCACATTGAGCGCAACGTTGATGAAGTTTGGCTCTGACCGCCCAGTTGTACTAGATCCTATTATTCCCCCATATGTGTAAATTCAATTAAAAAATAAAAAAGTATGACAAACACTTTTGACACGAAGTAAAACTAGATAACAAAAAATATCTACTCGGATAGTACCGTAGCGCTCAGTCAATACACAAACAAATATGGAAGTGTTCATTGCAGGTCTTCTGCATTGCACTCCATTGCATCATGATCGGTGTGTTTTGCTGCTCGTGTCGGTGTATTTTGTGAACGCAGCAGTAGCTCGGAGACAATCAAAAGGTGACGCCGAAGGGGAGAAAAGGTGATAACAAAAGACAAGGAGAACATTAATATTTATCAGGCAAAATATATACGAGATGGCTGTGAAGGGCTTCATGGATACAGACTCCCGATGCCTGCTCCTGAATCTACAGTATACTTAGAGGATCATACTCTCGCACTTGAAGATACAGTATCGTTGAACCTACACGTGATTGTGATGAAACTTCTTAAAAAAACATTACAGGTTGACACGGCAATATTGAGATAAAAGATTCTTGCGATTTGCGAGGTATTGATCAATTCTGGTTTTATGCAAAGGTCCGTGAGCGAAAGCAGCGGAAAATGTCTTGCCACAGAACGATAACACGCCATGATAATGGTGACCAGATTCTCTAAATATCTTCATGCAGTTATACACATTTTACTTGTCAGAGAAAACCTCTCTGGAGAATCCCAACCCTGGATTGTTTGATGGGAAACAGATTTCAGGAGTCACCGCAGCAGCGAGCTGATCTCCTCTGATCCTCCTCATCACTGACCACATTGCTCTCTCTCTCTGTGCATTTGGTTCCATTTAACCTTCCCCCGCTGAACGGCCCATTTAATGGTGTCCTTCGCTTTCAAAATGTCACCTAACGCACCGCAATTTAATCATTTGTAAGAATAACATTTCTCAGCTTTTTTCCTTTTTTTTTTTTTACTGGGAGTGAATTTCTTTAAGTTGAAGGTGCCAAAATGTTTGGACACGCCAAGGCGAAAGACTGGGGGCCTAATATTTGTGTGGACAGCCACGGCTGCCTATGAGTCCCACTCTGGGTGGGCTTGAGTTATTCTAGTCCCTCTCATCTACTCTACATTTCCTTGCACTGTTTTCTCACAAGGAATTGATTTTCCTCTGTAAATAAGAACTCTTCCAAGGAGCCAAATGGCAAAGAGAGAATTCTCCTATTATAAATGGCCTTTCTCAGCCCTGTAACCTCGCTTCCAGTTTTCGCACTAAAGCGGAACCCGTTGTGGGATTAGATATTTTGGCCACCATTTGTACAGAGTGAAGTTTCTTTGGAGTCTCCTTGAGACAAGTGACCAGTGCAGGGCAAAGTGAAGGCCTTATCAGTCACCCCACAATGGTGCCACCCCATGAATTATATTAGGGACGGATGTGGCTCACCAAGCCGCTGCATTGTGGACCATCTGGGTGACAATAAACATGTCGCCACATGGTTTCCTCCATCATTCAAGCCCAAGATAGCAGATCTGGACCTTAACTATAGCTCACTATCTCCTGGATCTCGGCGTGACCTGTTAGAGAGATGGAGGTGAGGCTCAAGGATATCTCTCAGAGAGTCTGCTCCAGCACCAGGAGGTTATTATAGCCACGCTGGGGGGAGGCAGCCCGTCTGTCTCTCTCTCGCTCTCTCTCTCCCTCTCTTACACAGAGAGGGGAAGATTATGAGTGAAAAATGTTTAAGACATGTAAACACTGCTACCCTTCTGTTGGTACAAACTGATGGAGTTCTATAAATATCAGATGTGTGGCTGTTAAGTACATGAAAATCATTAGGAACCCTTTAGACCTGCGAATAACTGATTATTTTGCCACTTGGCGGCATCTGCGAAAACTCAATATATTGAACACAATATAACTTTTAAGACGATATGTCGATTTTTTTTAGCAAATGAAGGAACCACCACTTCATGACAAAATGATCCCACCAGGCCCGGGTTCTTCCTGGCGCTCCATGTAAGATTACGCCCCTGGACACTGGATTTAGTTGCAAAGCACTCAGATAACACCTCGCTTCCTGCGCAACAGCAGCATTATAAATTCACCGAACCTGAAACCGCTGGTAGCTGCTGCTGATGTTGTTGCATCACGTGATAGGGGGGCGGGACAAATCGGGGAAGGACACGTCGTGACTGATAAGACCCAATGAAGACGCTAGTCTGGGTTCCTGCGTCGTCGTTTTCTAAAGGTCTGGGTTTCCGCCCAGACAGACTAAAACGCAACCCCGGAGATTTCAAAGTAAAACGGCTTTGGCAGCGTTTTCAAGCGTCTCCGTTTCAGGAGTTCTAAAATGGAGTTGTGTGGACTCGAGGCATAAACATAGCACAAGTTATGCCCTTAAAAACAAAAATGTAGTGGTGTGTAAGTCCAATGTTTTGTCCTCCATCAGCTCCTGTGGGAACGATTGGACTTTTTATCTGCCCGCTGTAATTCTTCACTACCAGCTGTTTGCCTACTTAAGTTGTCTGGCCCGGTAGCATTAAATATTAAAAATAGAATTGTCCATAGAGCTGAGGAAATCCTGTTTGAGGAAATCCGCAGTAGTTTGGTGATAATTGGCTGTTGGTTCAAAGCTATAATCAACATGAAAATACTGAGTTTGTGTTTTAAAGATGGATGTAAAGTGTGTAAATGGTGGTTGATTTTTTTCAAGCATTTTAATTTATTTTTATATTTTTCATAGATTGCATTTAGACTTTTAACATAAAAGTGCATTTTGATCAATCGTTTTCTGAAGTTGTATTAAACAGTAATTGGTCTGTGACAGAGTGTAGCTGTGACAGTTTGTTTGATTTGGTTCTAATATGCATTCAACTTAACTTTATCAGCTCACCACTGTGGCTGTCTTGGGTCACACATTAAGAAATATTCGTCCTCATGCTCTCTCCGCTCTAAAGCTCGTCACCAGCGAGCCAACAGTTGGATTGTTCAGCAGGTCTCAATGAACAGAGACATTATTGGTGTAGGTTTTGTTGTTGTAAATCCAGCTGCTTCAGCTAATGGGTTACTGAAGCCGGTTCTTCTCTGCTGTTGTCACTGATAGAGAACCCTTCAAATTCATCGTTCACAAGCGAAAGGAATCAGTGGGCTAAAAAAAAAAGAAGGGAGGTTCCACAAATCTGGCGTGAGGAAAAATTGTTTAATTTGACTTAACATGCTAATGCCTGGATGATGAAACCTGAAGTGAGACTCAAATGAAGCGTGCTAAGGGCAGGCAACAAAATAACAGCGCAAGACCAATGAGGAAGTGAAAAGTGAGGCATAAACAATGGCATTTAATACAATTTCATACAACCACTTATAGCACATGACAGGGGCTCACATGTAATCACTGTAAGTGGAGACGGGGACGGGGGCTGCGGTGTCGTCGTCGTGATGCCAGAACACTTCTCCATGACACGTCCCCTGCTTCTTCTCATTAATCCCCAAAGATACATTCATTGACGGTCACTCCCTCCGTTCAGCCGGCCTGCACACCCGACCGAAGTCACACTAGCCATCACAAAAAATAACCTGCTGCAGAAATGCAATAGGATAATTTGTTATAGCTCTCCAATTTTAATACTCCCCTTTTTAATTAATTAGCGCACACCGTTACTTTATTTCATCATGGCGAGATTTAAATGGCAAAGGGTATTATGCATGGCTTGGATCCAGGTCAGGTCAGAACAAGTAAATTCAGACAAGTCGGGGGAAAAAAATGTGCTGGGAAAGAAACGCAAGTATCTGTATTTCACCGGAGCAACAGTGAAATCCAGCTGACACTGAAGGACAGTTGTGTAAAGATGGCAGTCAGGGGGGAGGGGGTACAAGAGGCGATGATAAACGGGAGATTTACAGGTCCTGGGAGTGTCAGATGCACTGTGGAAATAGTGCTGGGTGTGCTGTTATCTAGATGGGCCAGTTAGTGGCTTTTGGAGGATCCCCTGTTCTGAATAGGGCTGTAGTTTCAGAGGGCAGCCTTTATGGCTCACCAGTGCACTGACCACAGCCCATTAACTCAAAGAGCCTCCGCAGGAGCACTGGAGCAGGGAAAGGGGCCGTGACCTGCCCGAGACCATCTTATTACTTTAACACATTATGTCTCCCACTGCGATCTTTTTATTTAAGTGACTTCAGCAGAACGCATCATCTCGGGCCAAGTCGGGGACAGACAGGGGCTCCGAGACAAGAGGAGAGAGGAGGGGTCAAATGATTTATTGGAAACGTCTGCTATGGGGTGCTACGGGAAAGGGAGTGCAAGGATGGACAGTGAGCAAAAGTGCGGGGGGAAAACAGTTAGTGATGAACCTGACTGAGACGGGAGCTGTTTATGGCGTGGAGAGGCCGAGCTGACCCCAGAACAGCTCCTGGGAGGGTTCTCAAGTTCTCACTGATGAGCTTTTGCAGCCCCCTGATGGCCACATGGCCCAGACCGTAAGAAGCAGGGGAGGTGGGGGTGGGGGGGGTGAGGCGTGGGGATAGGGGGGGGGGGGGGGGGGGGTCCGGGGTCGGGGGAGTGATTTATTTTACCACCATGTCACTCTTTATGGGCCACACCACTAGAGATGGCCTCAAATGTTACTGTCCTCCAGAGGAAGATCAGCACGCTTTGCCTAAGTGTTACAGCAGCTCAGACGGACTTACTCACCTCATGTGTGCTGCTGGCTCTGTGTGTTTGCATCAGCCATCACAGTTCATTATGTCGATATTTGCTGATTCCTCAACCCACGGCTCTCAGTAGGTACGATGCTAACGTTCGAGGCTAACGCAGGAAGTACTATCGTGACTTTGACTTTCATGCAGTAAACCAGAGTTTGCATCATATTGTTAACGTCCGCCCTTTCAGTTACCGTAGCGTCATTCCTCCCTGTGTTTTAGTTGCCTAACCCTTTACTATATAGTGTATTTACCATAACCCCGACTTTAAAGTCCCTAGAGATTTCAGTCCTAGTTGATTTGGTAGTTTAATAACTACAGGCAACTCTCCTTGTGCAGCAGAAACAGCCAAAGATGTGCGTGATGTATGTGTTTACAGTGCAGTTAAACAAACTGTTGTTGCTTCGTCTGTAGTATTCTAAAGTCATTCGCTTATGACTTATGACTTGTTCTGTAGATGCATTTTTTGATGAGCAACCAAGGTCTCACTGTGGTGATGAAATATCACTAAAAACAGTTCTGCTAGATTACATGAATGCAACCCTTGGTAGGGCATTTGGATTTGGTCAAACATTTCAAACGTCAGCCAATTGAAGGGGCGTTATCAGCTGTAATGCAAACATCATAACCGCTAATAACGGCCTGTCAATCAGCTGCTTTCACTCAAAGTGGGTGATCAGGTGTGGGAATGGCGGACTTTGCCTCTAACAATGAAAACTGCAATATTAGATACTGAGAATGAATACACTGAGTGGATATTGGTGATAAAATGTTGACCATGAATAGTATCCAAAATTGGGTTTGCTTTCATGAACATCTCGGGGATTTATTCCGGCAATAAGGTTGAAATTCATATCGCAGATGCATGAGAAACAACCAGGCACGTAGATGAGTTGTCTACAATATCAAAATGAATATTTACACCGGTTGCCTTCTCATTTTATTGCAGCCTACAGTCCTAGAGTGCGTATACTCGCCCCGAGAAGAGCAGGACATATTTTCCTTTCTCTGCTCAGAATCTTACAAGGCCCCTTAGGTTCGTGACACGGGTCATGGACATTCCACCATGGCTGATTTATTTCAACCCATTAGGATTACAGAGACAAATCCGCAATCCTCCCGTTTTCGGAGGCTGTCCCCTCTTTTTCATCCAGCCTTTCCCCCGACAACCCACACATCAAAACTACCATTACGTTCTTGTTAGTTCACACTGTCGATTAGAGAAGGGCGACACAGATTCATGCCAAGGGCCAAATGTGTTTATTCTAATTCCTCCCCCGTCTCTGCTTTGTCAGAGACAGACACCCACAAACACGGAACATCTGAACGGCTCCAACAGCTCACATGAGAAGGACTCAATCCTTCAGGAAGTGGAAGTAACCGATTAGATTATGTCATTGCCACAATCTGTTACGAAAAATAAACACTGGGCCTTTTCATTAACCTAATGAAGACGAAGCACGTTGATGAGCTCTTAAGTCAATTAACGATATTTAAAAACAGGCGGTGCAGCCCCAAGGTAAATTAGCATGCCGAGAGTGAGGAGGACCCAGGTTCAAACAAATTGTGCGTGGAACCCTCTGGTTCAAGCCGCTTGACTCTCTCCCCCCCCCCCCTAATGTACACCCCTCCTCCTCTGCTCAAACAAGCTTTCATTAGCCATAATTAACTGCATGCTTTCTGTCTTTGTAATACCAAGAGAGTTCAAGTTGAGACTGAGGGTGAGGACGGAGAGGAGACGTGCGAAAGTGCCTCCTTTGACCGATTGTTGTCTCCAGTCTTTGCGTGGTTGCGATGGGAGAACGTTGCAGGTTAAGAATCGTCTATAAGCGAGCACAGCGTTGTCGCTTGCTTTCTTTTCGTGGCTTTCTTCCCTTTTTTTCCCCCAGTAAACTTATTTGAAACCCCCCTTGGGTTTTTAAACCTCTCGCTCTCTCTTTCCCCCCCCCCCCCCTTCTCTCTCTCATACACACTCACTTGGTCTCTTGGCTGCAACAAGGTCTGAAAAAGATTGCAGTTCATTTCGACCCACGGTAGATGGAGGCCTCATTTAGTGGCTGCTGGCAACTCAATCAGCCTGCCTCACACTGATGAGTGAGTGACTACTTTCAGAGCGCCAGTCAATATGTGTCTGCTGTGATAGAATGTCAGCACCCATGCCCCGTGTTCTCCCCACCCAATGTTATGGCTTTTTTATTTTGTCTAATCAATGATATATGAAACAACACGGACACATTTCAACAATAGATCTTTTTCTCCTCCACACATACCGACGCTCGCTACACGATTTCTGTTCATGCAACCGCTGCAATCTCCAGGATTGAATAAGGAGTTTACATTTATTGTTGCTTTTTTTTTTTTTACTGGCTGTCTGGGATTCTGGCAGAAGTCAATACAGATGGAAAACAAGCAATAAACAGTGTACCAAGAGTGATCCAAATAAATACATTCTTTCAGTACACTTGCCTATAGCAGTGATGGCTCTGGTGCCTTCTGTTGCACAGAGACGGCTAATTTGGGGGGGAAAAAGGGAAAGCATTGCACATCCTTAATGCTTCAAAGCTCTAACCAAGAGCAGCCGTGTTGTACTCCGTGAAATACAGCGCGCGGGTATTTCCACCTCAGGTTTGTTTGTATTGTTGTCTGTGGGGGTGAGTAAAGAACAGCCGATATTGTGAGCCGAGCCCAATGTCCCCCGTGTCCTTTATTTCACACAGCCCGCTGCACATGCTCGGCAGTCGGCCGACCTCTTGACCCCGCCTGTCACTGAGATGGCCTCAGTTATCTGGAGGTAGTTATTTCATATAGATGGTCTCCCTCACTGCTGGTCTTTTATTGAAAATAATAATCAGAACGATCACCCCAGGAGGAGTTTGAGCAATGGACTTAAAGGCAATATTTGAGTTAATAGACAAGGATTTTTATTGTCTGTACACTCTTATAAATCCATTAACAGTCAACTATGACTGCAGATCGGGATTCAAGATCACGTCCAAAGACGGTGATCTTGTGATTGGACAATTTACCCCGCATCGATGTATCAATATTTGTGGTACTGCATGTGCTGATGAATATCATATAAACCCTTTGTTGGGCGTCCATAGACAATGTACTTGTACTGCCGAACACTGTATAGACCAACACATTGTAACCGAGTACACCAGTAGAAAAGAAGACAGAGCGCAGCAGTTGCATTTCATTTTAAAAGGCCGACAATAAACTATCACAGTGCAACTGGATCATATTCCTGTTTACGTGCATTCACACACGTATTGTTTGGATATTTCATCATACATGAGCTATTTTAAAGGTTATTTTCTTCAATAATTCAGCAAATGATTCCTTTTCATACCTGACATGTTTACTTGCGGTGTGACTTTGGGTTTAATTAAAGTAGCCGTCGACCCTCGCCATCTGGGGTGTCGAAGCTTCTCAGCAGAACGTGAAAGTTCTGTAATTGAATGCGGTGCTTCTGAATCCTTCTGCAATTTCAGCTGCATTACTGCACAACAACGTAATGTGGACAACAGTAAAACTACTTGAATCAAGTGAAATCAGTGGCCACCAGAAAGGCCAGCAGAACATGTCATCCTCATGATTTGTAGGTTTGAAAACACTGCTATGGTCTTATTGAAAGAAAAGCTATTTCAATGTATTTCATCATAACATTCCAAACTTAATATTTGCCACAAACTAAACTTCCAAGTGTATTATCTAGTGAAATGTCACAATAATTGCAAGGTTTAATTAAATGAGTAGCTAAATTAAATAGTCATAAGATTATGTTTCAGTGGAGTCAATAGTGAGAAATGTGACTCACTACTTTTATCAGAGGTTAAATTAATATGTAAGGTATTGATGTATTGATATTGGCCATTAGACTCATGACAGCCAGAGGTGGAAATCACATAACTGGAGTTCAAATAATCCCCCCCCCCCCCCTGCCTGATTCATCCTGTAGACCTTTAGGTTTAATTGAGTATCACCAGTGCCCAGGAAGCACTGATGACTCCAGACATGCAGGATAAATCAGAAAGAGAAGTCAAAGGTGGGAAACCTGCACGAGAGAGACATATGTACACGAAGAAGAGCAGCAGCCCAGCGGAGCTGCCGTCAATGGCCACCAAAATCATCAGGTTACAGCAGCTGCATTTATAGTAATGCGGAAAAGCTTGACCAGAGCCGCAGAGACGATTCATGGAGCTCGCAGAGATGCGCTGCACAAACATTTAACTAGGCGCCAGGCACCGGTGATGCTGATTGGACATCAGAGCTAAAGGGGTGGGGTTTCTCACATCCGTAAAACAACAGCAACCTCATTCGCTCTCGGCACAGGAGCTCCTACTCATCATCCAACTTTTGTTTTGTTACAGCCAAGGAGTTGTGTTTGAACTATTGAATCACACCTATCATAGACCGCCTGAGAAGGAATTTAAAAACCATGGGTGCAATCCAGAACATAATTACATGCCACTACTTATGCCTGCCGTAACAATAATGGACCCGCAACTACCCGCACAAAGAAACGCATAGGCGCACAGCTGCAGCAGTATAAATCAGGCATCAGATGTTTGGACACCTTGGACTAAAGTGCACTACTGTGTGCACATAAATTGGCTCAAGAAACCTGATATTAGGGAGCAATCACTTTATATAGACCACATACTGTACCGCAGTTGTGGTGTGCTTGTGTGAATCCTGGTTATGAAGATATTAAGAAGAAAAAACACACTAATAGATCGTAAATCAATCAACATCTAAGGTCTTCAAAGGCTTTTTTTTATGGATGTCCTGCCTTGCCCGTCTCCTTTAGTGTGTCTATCAGTAGATGCATTCAGCAGAGATTTTCAATTTATTCCTCATCAAGCTTTATCTAATATTCTCCCGACAGGCAATTAAAAATTCAAACTACCCTGAAAAGCCATTGCTCACTTTTCACTCTCTCCCAGTGTTCATATAAGGATGTTATTTCATTAAAAGCTCTTGTTGATGAGTTTGAGGTCATTTGCGAGCACATTTGATGACCATATCCTGCATTCCCCATTAGCATGTTCCACGGGTATTGTCGAGATTTTTTATTTGCGAGAGAATTTCTTATCATCTTCCTAAAACTTTGAAAATGTAAAAGAGCTGGAAAACTTGTGCACGCCACTTCAAAAGGCCCACAGTTTGAGTTAGAGAGTGGTTTCTACAGCCGAGACAAGGACAGCACCGATGGCCCGCGCACACCAGTTCATTTGTCAGCAATGTTGCCAATAGAAAGTATATCACTTTCCCGCCCGGTGCACTACCTCACCGGGTTTATGGCCAACCGAGCACAGACTGAACCCTCTCCCCACATAGATAGAGCTTTGAAATGGCAGCAAATAATTGCAAAGGGTGAATTTGTCATTACGAGTCATAATGAGATTCTCCCGGAGAGGCTTTGTTTGGTGGTGTGAGAAGCTGCTCCGTTTTAAAACCTCATAAACAAAATGCCACAATGTGCTTTTCTCCTCCTAAGGGATCAGCGGTATACTCTCTCATTCTATACATCATTCCAACTTGTTTATTTGGGCAATAATTGTGTCCTTGTTTATCCTCTCAGAAGTAAAATAATGCGGCTTCAATTAAATGAACAATAAGTCTGGAGTTTGGATTTGTACGGAGAAATCATTGGCTGTTAGACCTTGTTAAACTCCTGGTTTTACTCATGACGACAGTTTTAATCTGTGTTTTGTTGTGTTTTTCTTCCCCTGATTTAATCGGATATCTGTGGAGTGGTACAAAAGCACAGATAGAAAGAAAGAAAGATGGAAAGAATCGAGCAGCCTCTCCATTCAAGGTCTAAGTTGCTTGATCACTTGGCTTCTTTGATTTCCATGCACCGCTCTATTCGACTGTAATGCTGATGAGTACACTACCAGGGGCGTTTGAAATGAATGCCTGGAAGGGCCTTGATCAGAGTGTGCTGGAGGTGCTTGATAGAAGAAGAAGAAGAAGAAGAAGAAGAAGAAGAAGAAGAAAAACACACACATGGGAAACAAACCACCCTTGAGTGCTGCACGCTCTTCGCCTATTTAGGGCAGCCATGTCCAGCAGTGGATTTGAATATGCATGACTATCCCAGCTACCCTTGCAGCACAACTCTGAGAGCAGGCACCAGCCTTTTCAAAGAAGAATCCACATGCATCACATTTGAATATGTAACAGGCCCTGTCATACACAATAAACACAATGTCCATGACATGTTTTAATGGGTAAATGATGATGAAGTACGCCAAAACAACTTGGAGTGACACAGAGTTCTGAGAGCATGGAAGCGGCCTTTGACTATAATTTTAAGTTTTGAAAGATTTACATGTCTGAAAATGTTGACAAGCAAATTTGGGAAAAGAGAAGATTGATACACGTTGTACGGTAAATTTGAAACTGCCGCTAGCAGCAGGTTAGGTTAGCTTAGCTTATTTATCCTCCATAAAACTGCAACATAGTGTTTTCACACTTCAACAGATGAGGTATAACATGTCAAACAGGGAGGTTTAAAGGTGCAGGCTAACTGATTTTGTTACTTTCGGACAGAGTCAGACTAACTGGTTCCTCCCTGTTTCCAGTCTTTATGCCAAGCTAAGCTAACTAGCTGCATCTAACGATGTGAATAAGTGTACTTTTTCACAATGTGACTCGATTCCTTGAAGACAATTGTCATCAAGAGAAGGATTCATAAAATCATACAGTAGACAAAATAACGGTCAGAGATGCATGCAAAATAATGTTCTACTATTTACCCAGAGATGTTTGATGGTTTCTAGTTTATTGAGGCCATGTCGTGCTAAGCTGAGCAGCCTTTGCCTCAAATCCCTCATGAACACGAGGCAAAGATGAAACTGCATGTCAGCCATGAGCTTATTTTGAGGGAAGCCAAGTGTGCACATTGTGCCTCAGAGCCACTGGGTTTGTGCAGAGAATCAGACTCCCAGCAACAAGTACTCGTATGATACACTACTTGTAAACCAGGGAGCGGGAGACCTCCAGTTTAGATCTCGGAGAGTTGGAAGGTGGCAACATAGTGGATGTGAAGCTATCCTCCATGGTCCCTGTGCTAGACCAGCTAATTAAATACTAAGGAAGGAATACAATCGTAATGAGGAACACAAGCTTGTTGTGGTGTTTGGCACTGACCAGCTCCCTCTTATTAGGTGTACTTGCCCATATGTGCTTGGGTGAAGTGCCCATTAGAGCCTTCCCTAATGGATCTTCATCCATGGCACTGAAATGCTAGCGGAATGTACATTTCGTCAATTTCCACAACTTGGCGGGCCCTGCTCCGAAATTTCTTAGCCGCAATAAATATTTTATGCAAATTCTAATTAAATTCTTTACTTAGTTTGAACAATTTCTCCTGTAAGTAGTGTATCTGTGAAGGAGATTACAACATTTGCCGGGTTTGTTTATAATTTAATTTTTTATGTTGTGGCTGGCGGTGGGGAAAGACAGAACACCTGTGAGTGTTTATAATGTCCCATCTCCCTCACAGCTGCTCCTTTTCAAAACACCTCACTGGTGCAATAATTTCATAAAATTTCATGATTTACCATCTGGTAGACTGAGCTATAAGCACATGCAATAAGCATTTGTATGGCGCCGGTCCCAGAAAGGTACAATAACTGTATATTTTAACTTAATGGCTTTTCGGGGCATGCAAATTTCCACAGAGCAGATTGCAGAGATGCTACAATGTAAGTCTGGGCCCGTCTGGGCCCGTCTGTCTGCCTCCCTCCCTCCCTCCCTCTCGCCCTCCCTCCCTCCTATACAGTACATGCCTCCCCTATCATGCGCTGTAAAACATCCACACGCAGCAGCCCTCCACTGCCTCCGTCTTTGACTGTGAAGCGGCCCATGTCAAAAATGTAGATATCAAACGCTGGAGATGAGAGACGCAGTAGGCGGTTACAAGCAGATTATTTTCCTTTTAGCATCTAATGTCTCTGCATTTGGGTAATTAAAATGATTACTACAACAATTACACCAAGTAATTAGAAACTAATTACACTGGCATTTTTTTGTGATTACATGAGCAGATGAAAATAGTGTTCAAAATTAAATTCATTGCATATTCATGGGAATGAAATTAAATAGTGCTGGGCGGATGAGATAATAGAAGCCACAGAATGGTGTTCTGAGGGGTTTGGGGAACCGTCTGTGTCTAATGCTCTGAACAGGCATTTTGTTAAATCAGTGATAATCTTTTAATGGCCTTAAAAAAGAAGTTCATATATAGAATGCTGTCAGATGCAGTAACGGGTGTGATGTTTTTCTTCCTCTGCCTCCTCTCTGTGGCTCTCGGAATGATTAAACCTCTCAGCTGTACAGCACAATAGAAAACATTTATCATTATCTTCTCAAATGAAGGAAGAAGCAAGACTCTTTATGCCTCCTTTATATTGCTTCATGCACAATGATTAAATTAAATATCCATTCCTGAATTCATTTTTTTCTCTCTCCCTCTGTGCGTCATCTTCTTTCTCTGCGAGCCCTCCCCCCCCCCCCCCCCCCCCACCCCCCCCACCGCCCATCTATCGACAATAGTCGGGGCCTTAGCTGCTGCCATGATCGTGTAATGAGATTCTTCAGATTAAATAGATTTCCTGTTAAACTTGGGGCTTGGTAGATAGGGTGTCAGGAATGAATGGTTATTAATATTTAAATATATCACAGAACAAGAGAGAGCCGGGTGTGTGTGAGTGAGTGAGAGAGGGGGGGGGGGAGAGAGAGAGAGAGAGACAGAGAGGGATGGAGGGGGGAAAAACAACAATATGAATTTTTCATTGTTATCGAGTATGGATTTTCCTCTTCGCCATATTTCTGTAGGACCTGATGCAACCAAAGTAATTAGAGAGACACAAGCGGGGCAGCTCAGGGCCATTACAGCAAAGAGAGCGCCTTGTTTATGGAGGGAAGCCGACACAGCTTCACTGGCTACAAAAGTAAAAAGTCCATTATTGTTGCTTGTTTTATTCCTGCTTTGCTGCAGGTTATTACACAATATTAACAACGTTAATTTCACCGGCTGACTTGCTTCTGAAGGGACTCGTCATGAAATTGATGGTCTCGTGATCTATCACCATCTTGTCACCATCACCATTTTTTTTTCATATTTCACTGCTCCTCAAACAGAGGATGGCCCTGGAGGAGGAAGTGAGAGTGATTGTACTTCAGTATCAAAACTTGACTGTGATGGAGAATGACAGCGTTTGTCTTTGTTAATGCCATATTGGAATGCTAATGGTCGTTATTACAGCTATACTGAGCAGGGATGGAAATCGAGCAGACGTATAGGTCATTATATGTCAATCACAAGTGCTATCATAGGTACTGTGAGGGCTGACGAACTGACGTTACAGAGCAGTTAATGGTGAAAAACACATTAATGCAAACTCCTTTATATCACCTGATTTAGAGACTGTAGGGAAATGATTAAGGGGAAGGATTGAGGCAGTGGGATGCAGTCTTTTGCGTATGTATTTATTTTTGTTGAAGGTAGGTTAGTCCTACTTTTTCGTGAGAGCCCGGGTCGGTCTTTTTTCCACTGATTTGATTTTAATATTTGTATTATTTGTAATGGTTGTGGGGCTCAGTTCCATCAGCAACTGCACAGCATGTCCATCCATTCATGGATGGACATGGACGTGTCATGTAGACACGTTTAGTGGTCACATGTCTGCTTTGCCTTCTTTTAATGATTGCCAAATGAATTGTGCTCATTCTGTTTTGCAGTTTTTTCTAACTTAACGGGAGGGTGAAAAGAACATTTTATCAGTGTTGGGGAGGGAACATAAAATGAAGCCCCCGTCCTGCCCCAATAACTTCCATACAGTCCTTTACAGAATATCCTCACAGATGGTTCAACATGGCGTGCTTATACAATACTTCGACCCTAAAAGACAGATTTTTCCATAACGTCAACCAGCAGACAGGTGTGCTATTTACATAACACTGCGACTTGCTGAAATTGAAGTGCTCATATATTGTACCCTGATGATGCTGTTTAGAGCCACTGCATATGAATTCCTGAAGTTACAGTCATGTACAAGTAAATCCCAACAAACAAATACGTGAAGTAGCCGTCTACCTGTGTGCCTAAAGGAGAGTCCCGGACCCCATTTCATCTTCAACTATCGTGAGGAATCCACCTGAGAGAGACTTTGGGTGTTCTTACATTGCTATATATAGTTTTCATGTTTCATGTGGAGCGGAAAATGTATTTTCTGAAGTAAACATGAGCTGTATGTTGCCATTATGTGCATGTAAGAATATCTACAGTGAATGTATGGTTCTGGCATGCACGCATACAGTTTGTTTACAGCCTTTAGTTGTGTAGGATTAAAATTGCTTCCAAAAGTGTATTTGTGCATAATTTATAGATGGGCAGTCTGTCAGAATTCCCCAAAAAAACTGAGTTAGCCGTATCAGAATAGTATCTTCATTGTTCACCAGTAATATAAGCTACGCTGCTAAACTCTTAACTAAAGAGTAATTGCATCGTTGTAGCCTTCCAGAAACTGACGGCACTGATGATGACAAAGCGGCAGAATTCATCTCTTTGTGGTGCTGAGCTGTAGACTGTTGTCAGAAACTCTTGAATTATCAAACAAACAAGACACGAGAGGCGGCCGGCTTTCCCTGGAGTTCAGTGCACTACGTGTACGAGTCATCCTTCATGCTGGGCCAGCGTGGCTCTGTGGAGGTGGAAGCAGGTGCGGTGGCAGGACAGTGGAAGCCCCCTCTCCGGCTTTGCCTCCGCCGCTGCCCACTTGCTAATGACCGGGCTGTGGGAAGCGAGTCCTTTGTGTACGCCGTTATAAAGCACTCAAAGCCTCCAGGATGGCAGCAAGCTCACTCCTTGGCCCCAGGGCACTCTGTGGAGAATAAGACACACCTCATGCTTTGTTTTCCTGCTCCACAGGATCCCCACGCCAGAGGAGAGCCACAGTGTGAAAGGAGCAGTCTCCGTTCTTTCTATTAAAGTATGCCTCTGCTCACACATTCTCTCAGCTGAAGCAACTTTTTGGCTTTTCATGTAATGTTTCTGATGTGGGAAAAAGTCTATATATATAGATTATATAAATAGTTATTTTACCAGAACTGTTGAGAGTTTTAAAACAGTAAAGATAATTCTTGGTGACTACTCTCCCTCAGTTTAGATTGGGCCTGACAGCCTACAATTTTTAACATATGAGCGGATAATTAAGGCTCATCACAGGTAGTGCAGACTGCAGTGTGTATCGGCTATTATCTTCATTTTAAAGGAATACTTTACGGGAGTCAGATGAGAGGATCAATACAATGTTAGATGCTGGATGGCTACCACGAGTCGCAGATAGTAAGCCTATCAACACCTCTCAAGCTCACTAACATCGTGTTATATCTTGTTTGATTGATGCATAAAACAAACACCGGACTTACACCCAGGAGGCCGCTGATCATGGCCTGTGTGTAATGTTGACATAGTTAGCATTATATAACAAACTTACTAATTTTCCATAACAAACGTAGGCCTTTTTATTTCAAACCAAACTACAATCTTTTCCTAAACCTTACCAAGCACGTGAACCTACAGTTTTTTAAAGTTTTATTGTAGAAGAGACTTTACGCATGTAACAGTAGGTTTCCTGTGAACAAGGAAGTTTATTTTGAAAAGACACTATCCATGTAATCAACTCAGACTGACCCGCCGTCCCTGACACATCCAAAACTGGTGCTAGAGGAGAACTTAGATCTTTAAGTACTGGGCCACTGACCAAGCGTCGGTATCTGACGAGATGGGAGTGAGAATGTGTTATCGTATGTGGCCTGAAACAAGATGCCAAAATGAATACAACTGCTGGTGGTGTAAATAAGCCACGCTTTGCTGACAATATGAAATGAACAGGCCATGTTATGTTGGTGTTGTAGTCACAACGTGTTTCTGCGGCCCCCAAGTGGCTAAAAAGTGTTTGTTAGCAATATTTCCTCACCCAGGGACGTGAGCAAGTTATTATATTTAGAAAGTGTCTCCCGTGTTTTGATATCCTACGCTCATGGAAACAAACTACTGACTCAAGTCAGAGCCAAGCTGGGGGAATCGATAACATCACATTTTACAATATGATGTCCAGGTGCTCACAGCTGGTCCGAAGCATGATCTCATCTGATTTCCACACTCTCAAATGTTCTCATTTTCTTTGGATCGATACGAGTTTTCTGTACGAGTTCATCAAGTTCAGCTCTGGTTTGGTTTGTTAACCTCCTGTTTTTCCATCACGGACCATCTCTCCAGAGTTTATTCAATTTATATTTAGGCTCTCAGAATTACACCCATACATTCGTTTGACATTGTTATCAATATTTATCGCATTTATCACGCAAACGTACAGGATTTCACTGGTCAGTTACAGAGACATTAAGACTGCAGACCAAGAACTCATAATATTTTGGTTCCAATTGCTATCGATTTTACAATTGGTTTTGCAGCAGGATGTTGTTTTATTACTAATATATTTAATGTGCAAATCAATAAGAACACTTGCTCGGCTCATTCACAGGAAGGCCGTAAAAATCAAAGCTGTGGACTTCCAACAGCTGCTTTCTGATCTTTCCAGTAAGCGACTGCAGCAGACGCTTTAACGCAGAGGAATCATTTCACCGTCACGTGACCGCGTTAGCAAACTATCACCGTCGCAATATTCACACAGCGGGTAAAAGATGTGCATTTGGCTTCAGCTTGTTTTGTTGACACATGTTGAAATGCATTGTGACTCTATTGGCTTGTAGCCGGGGCTAACAGAGCCAGCTGTGGGGTTTTTATCTCAACAAAAGACCGTCAAATGTAAGTGCAATTACTGCCACAAGCAATAAAACAGCCACTGCATTCCATAGCAACGGTGAGAAGGGAGCGTAGGAACCCGAGAGCTCCGCCGGCCTTCCCGTGTGGGCCTCACTTTGAGTGATGACGGCACAACATGATGGAGTAAGGCACAGAGAACCAGACCATGTGGAGTACATTTATAATCAGTAATTGATAATGTAATAAAGGCTGTGAATAGGCTCAGAGTGACTTCTCTGCGTTTGCAGTCAGTGTCACGGCAGGCTTGTGTTTTTCATGCCTGGATGGGGGGGGGGGGGGGGGTTCGTTCGACAAAAAAATCGCGTTACTCGCTGTCTATCGCTCTGCTCTCTGTCAGCCGGCTCTTTATCACGGACCACCTCTTACCTCTTTTTTCGTTCCGCGGACTGCGTGACACGGAATTGACATGTAGGTTTGCGGGCAACATGATGCTGTTGAGCTGTGATGCAATGGTAGCTACCAGGCTTCCTAAATACATCCATGCAAGAGCGGGCATGGAGCACGGCGGGCAGGCCTCACCGCTGGGTTTAGCCCAGCGGTGAGGCCTGTTAGATCAAATGAACCGCTCCGTGCCTCTACAGCAGCAAGGTCAGGCTGGGGATCTGCGGTGGAGGAGGTCACGTGACCGAGTGGGGATTTGAGGCTGCTGAGATGGAAGTCAACATTTATGAAAGCTGACAGTGATTAACCACGTATACGGCCGTTGCCACATGAAAACTGAAAATATAGACTTTGGAAGGGTCCATTGGAGTGACACAATACATGGCGCTGTTATGTAATTGGAGACATTTGGATAAGATGCCTGGGACATATAAATGATCATTAAAAAAGGAGCGGCGCACAGCTGTGTGAGTGAGTGGCGCACATTGCCAATGGACTCTTCGGAGGCCGCTTGCTACTTGACAGTGTGTCTCGCTAAAGTGTCGAGGTTGGGGGGTTGTTGGTTGTAGGGCTCTAAAGTGAGATGGAGGTGCACACTGGTCAAATCGAAGGGTAAAGTGGGAGCTTTGGCTGCACTCCTTCCTAATGCCCTACGGCACCTCCACCATTAGCATTCCCCACTGCGACTTGAGTTCATAAGACTAATGGAGTTGCTACCTGGGGACATTAATTGTGCGTGACACCACTCGGGGGCTTTTGTGCACTCACACTAATATCACTGCGCCTGCCTGACAAAGCGCCCGAAAAGATTACAAACAAACCCCAAATAACTGCCAGTGTTGTGTTGCTGTTTGACAGCAGAGTATGTGCGAGTTTGGAACGTGTGTGTGTGTGTGTGTGTGTGTGTGTGTGCGTGTGCGCGTGTGTGGAGGGTTTTGGGGTGGCTCAGGTTTGAGAAGCCATGTGATATGTAAAAATAAAATAAAATAACGTCTCACCTAAGTGTAAGGATGACGTCATCATCGCAGGACAACCTCCTGACAGTGTTACGGCTCACATCAAACTTCTGCTTTCGCTGTGACACAAACATGACATCATCCAATAAAAATGCAGGCATGGCCGTAAGCAAAGGCTGCATGTGAAGCCCCCCAGTGTGTCTTCAATCCACAGGGCACTGCAGGCAGCGGTGTAATGGAGGGGATGTGCAGAGGTGTGCTCCTGTGTCTGCTAACGTTAAAGCATATCAATGTACACTGAGCCATCAGTTTATTAGGACCACCTGTGCACGCTAATGCAGCCCATGCAACAGATCTTACTGTCCCCTGGTGGAACTTTGTCTTTTGTTGAGACTGTGTCAGGGATTTCTTGTTATGCATTCATCACGTACTTTGTATTTGACCACCTCACACTGACTCGAATATCAGTATTGCTTTAGATTTTACATGTGTACCTGTTAATAAAGTTCACATTGAACTCTCCACTGTTGTTAAATAAGATAAATAGATAGATGCAAGAGAAAATTTGATGTTTTTTTGAATCCACATTGTGCTGCATAGATGTTTTGTGCTTTGACATCTTTGGTTTCAGTCGATGTGCGGTGAAGTGTAGTTTAGTAGCAGTTACACTATCAGTTACAGAGGCAGTATATACTACTTTATAACATAAATACCGTTCAAATGTGTGCACATGCATGTTTAGCTTATGTTAATTTCCAACTTTTGTTCCTTGAAAGCATTCAAATGAAATATTGATATGATTTATGATAAAGTCAAGCATTCGATTCACAAAGAAGATACAAATTGAACGTGTCGGTCTGCTTCCCTGCAGACTATTGCATACTGCTGCAGCGTGTATCTGAATATGCAGTTAGAACAGATTAAGTTCCAGTATTGGATTCAGGAGACACACCTTCTTAATGGTCGTTAACGAGTTAAATATGACTGCAATAGAATCCAGTGTTTGGACAACATTTAGTCTTCAACAGCGAAGTGGTTATTCTTCTGAATATATTGAAATGTAGAAATATCCGGGTTTTGTCAGCGAGAACTTTGGAAGTTGTGTTTATCTGCATTGTTAAAGGTTTGATGATGATACTGATGCCGTGGACTAGAAGGGGCCAAAGGCATGAAGAAACATTAGAGGTGAACAAAATGGTGAACGGAGTTCAATCAGCCGATTTTAGTGTTTACTTTATCTTTGGCTTTTTATTTAGAAATAAAACTGGCTTTCCTGTGATCTGCAGGAAGAGGATTGTTGAATCCATCCTAACTATCCGAGCAATTTTGGATTATGGGGGTGTAATTTACAGACACGCTGCTGCCTCCACACACTTAGGCCCCAAGATTGTGTTTACCACTCAGCCCAGAGGTTTATTACCGGCGATAGCTGCAATACTAACACCACTGCATCCTCGATGATGAGGTTGGTTGGTCTTCTCTGAGACAGAGACGTAATATTCACTGCTATCTGTATATCTTTAAAACCCTCATTGGAGAATTACTATCGTAGCGCTTTTAGTATTAGTGCGGAGGACTCACGGGTTCTCTTGCAACCATCGTGTTTAACTATCTGTGCATCTTTAAAGACAAACTTCAAGTAACAAAACAAAAGAAAACATCTCGTGTTGTGTGAATTACTTCTGAAGAAGGGGCGATAGGGCAGCGGCCTCTCTCCAGAGAGTCAAACCAATCTTCACTTCCATAATTACATTTGTATTTACTTTAGGACGCCGAGAGTTGATTTGTCATTTCTGATCCATTTTTTTTTCCACGTCCATTTTCTTCATCGCCGGCACGAAAATCATTATCCCCTTTTGTCACAACATGTACTAGCGCGCCACAATAAAGCAAGAGTCATGTAATGAATGTCAAAACTATTTCCATCAGATGTTGTGAACTGTGGGTTCAGAAGACCCATTCAAAGAGATAATATGATAATTTGATTTCTCAGATAGGCTGAACGGAAATGCCTTGTCTGGACGTTTTGAAAAGCAGAATCCATTACGTATTCTTAATTCACCCTGGCATAAATTAAAGGATTTCTGCAGGCCATTAACTCATCCATTAATACTCAGGGTCAAGATTATTGAAGCCCAGGGTACGGCAGTACGAAGGGCTATTCCTTCAAGATGTGTCGTCTAATGATTGCAGCAGGGCTCTGAATCCTCTGCCATTAATTGTAAAATGATCTCCTCCTTTTGCTCCAGATAAACAGCAGGGAAAGATAACAGTCACACGGGTAGATAATCCTGTTGCAAAAAATTAATTTCCATTTCATTTGTTTTGTTATGTTTCAGGCAATTCCGGGGCTGCGCTTGATTGTTTCAGAGGATATGAAGTGTAGGAACACGGGGGAAACTACTGAAAGGAGGTGTAAAATTAGGTTTGTGTCAGCACAAAATTGAAACCCGCTGAGCTATTTTTAATTTGGAGTGTTGGAGTGTATGATGAAGGTGGCTCCAAATGCAGAGGGGTATGAAGAGATTAAAAAAACAAAAACAGGGTGCACTGGCGCCACGTGTGCACAAATTGCTGTCCCGCTTGCCACCACATAATATATACTCATCCTAATTTGTTTCATGTGTCCCCGCAGTGAAACGCAATTGTCACACAAAGTGCTTCTCACTCCAGTTTACTGAGAGCTGACGATTGGCGCCAGAATAAATCCACACGGAGACGAAAGCTTCTGTGAAAAAACAACACATTTCTGTAAACTGTAGACGATGCTCAGGTGCTCAGCAGCTCTCCACCGATTGGGGACCTGTGTAAAAGAAGATGAAATTAAGGTAAATAAAAATCATATTAAAGAATATTACAGCCTAACAGCCATTAGTCTCCAGCTTCCTGTCAGCTTTTGATGGATTCCTCACTTAGTTCAATGAATGGTCTAATGACATTGATAAAATCACTTGCATCCAAACAGAAAACCAGCGTAATCCACTGATGCACGCATGATACAGGGACCAAATTCATTTAAAAATGTTTCCAATTATTCATGCTTTCCAAATTTTTCTTTATACAATATTTACATCTCGAGAGGGAATATAACGCAACCTCCAGAGAAGCAGAAGTCCTCTGCATTAAAGCCGCTTGCATCTCCCCACGAACTCCTCGGATCTGCAGCCACACTCTGACATACGAAGGGGAATTAATTTTACAAGCAGGGAGTTCCTCCTTATTGCTTCCTGGTAGTGCCGAGGCGTCTGGCTTCAAAAATGATCCTGACAAACACATGCACAATAGATGAGCTGTACGGATGCTCACAGCACATGAATACAAAGCCGGACCTGCAGCCAGTGGAGTTGAGAGGAGTGGGAATCCTTCAGTATTCACTGACCTCTTTGCTATTTCATCCTCTCTCAACTATTTTTCTAGTTTGGCGAAAACACTTTCTATCACTGTCAGGTTGGGCAAGGGAAGAAAAAAAACCTCTCTACTCGAGGATTAGATGTCTGGCCGCTCACGCCGCTGTACCGCAGCAGTAAAACACAGGCTTGCACAACTCCCTTACCTTTAGTTTGAAAGCTGGGATTGGGAATTGGGTTTATACAATGCCTCCAAATGTGATGGAGTATCATATTGTGATCAAGCAGGTTACACACAGAGAGGATTTACAATATTCGTAATTATTGGCCAAATGTAGACTTTTCTTTGTGAGGAGCAGCTTTGAAGACAGAAAGCTTCCAGCCTTCCCTTTTACTACACACGTTATCTGTGAATGAGTTCTTTCCGCTTGTTTGTCTTAAAAAAAAAGTTGCACTGAAATGTGCAAATAAGACGCCATATTCCTCTGCACCCTGCGGTTGACAGTGCAAAAAGATATGAAAGCGTTCAATCTATTTAATTAAGACAGCTTAGTAGTGGCACCCGGTTGCAGGGTGTTTAAGCTAATTACAGTATTAATTACAACATTAATTAAATGACATAATTGCCTTTCAAAACAATGACTCCTGTATCCCTGGTAAGGTAAAGGGTTAATTTACTGTGGAAGCAGGCATGCATTATTTACATGCTTGGATGAATAATACATTTAAGAAGTGGGCTTATAAATTTACTGGCACAAAGAAAAGCAAAGCTTAGCAGCTAAGAAAGGCTGATTTAAATATCATGTCTTAAATGAATATTTCTTTGAGTTATGGTCACACCACGGTGGGGTAAATCTGTTTGCTTGCTATCTGTGGGGGCTCAGGGGAATAAACTTCACTGTGTTCAGAAATCAAATGTATTATTTCATTGTTCCCAACGCTGTGTATACATTCAGTGCTGTATGATAAATTAAAGTATTATTTACAAATGCACTGTTAGATATAACTTCTGTAATTCTGTGGAAATGCACAGTATTGGACAGAGGTCTGGTGAAGCATCAACTCTACCTTGGCTATAGTATATGTGTGTTAATGTGTAATTGAAGAATTACATCCAGAATCCAGCCAGTTAGTGTGTCATAAACTTTGACAACTGGTGTATTTGAGATTTACAGTACAATAACGGCAAAATATGTACGTATCTAAAAAAGCAAAAACAGACTTTCCGAGGACTCAAGAGGTAAACACACACACACACACACACAAATACCAGAAAGATGAGTAAAAGATGTGAGCTGAGAAGGTACCACGCTGAGCCACAAACACTTTCAATTTCCACGGACGAGACATATGAAGAAAAAAATGACATCTCAGTCTGACGAGTGACTAATCAAGGCGAGCGAAATGGTGCTGCAATAAATTACTCCACTGTGAAATAAACCACACAAACAGACTGATGATAATAAATGTAAATTATTTCTGGGGAGAAATTTCCCTGGTACATGAGTAATACGAACCATCAGGAAGGAGTCTTCCTTAACATTAATTACAGAAAATGACAAGTGAGCTGACAAGTAGGAAGGCTCATTATCTGAAAACATATTCACAACTTCGCAATTTGCACAAGATGGACTCCAGCTAAATTAATCTCCTTTCTTTGCATGAGCCCCTTCTAATTTTCATGTTATTAACAGGTTTGCAGTATCACTCAGTGCTTGTCACCCTAATCAGGTTTTTTCGGCGTGTTCGGGAAACCGTGGTGTCATTTGAAAAGGATCAGGCCTCATAATGTGCTCTCCATCACGCGTCTGAATCTACAAGGTTGCTTTTAATAAGGTTCCTTAATCATTTCTCCTTTTTTGCTCAACTTTTGGCCCGGTTGGCTTCTATTATCACTCTTCTCATGGAGAGGCGCCATTAAAAGAAGAGCTGGCTTATCTGAGAACAGGAAGCATGGAAAAGAAATTCATTGGGTCATTATGTGATAGAAGACCCCCCCCCCCCCCCCCCGTACGCGTCAGTGACACCTGCGAAATATTCTCTCTAAATCCTCAGCCCGACATTTTATAAAAGGAAACAATGAGTTGGGCTTTTACCTCTAAATGAGCAGCTGCAAAATGTAGAGAATGTGTATTTGTGTCTTCATATATGGACTCCAAACAAAATAGACCTCCACTTTGAAGGAAATATGATTTTTTTTGTTCATGTTCATTTGGTTTGTAGCATTTGTTAGCTCACAAAATAGCTGTCAAACAGTGCTTTGATGTTTGGGCTGTTAAAGGAGGATGAGGAAACAAATGAAACAGTCACATGTGTCTGAATTGCAGGTGCATTGGTTAAGGAAACAACACTGATAACCCTGTCCCCTAGAAATTACATTTATATACCACCAACTAACAGAGATGGAGCAAGTACTCAGACCCTTTAGTAGTAAAAGTAGAAATACCATCGTGTAAAAATACTGCATTATAAGTGAAATTGCGGAATTTGAAATGTACGGAAGTATAATCAGCTACAATGTACTTAAAAGTGTAACGTCTAACCATGTGATTGAAATAAATGGGGGGCCGGCATTGTAGTGTACTGTAGTTTATGTTAGCCAGCCGTGTGTTTACTCTACGACTAACCGGGGGCTTTCAGGTCCGTGTACGTTTTGATAGTTTCTTGGATTAACTGGGGAGGAAGAAACAAAAACACAAGTTGTTTACTCGTTTCTGCAACCGTGACTTTAATCCAATAGACAATCTCTATCATGGCTATTATTGCCACGCTCTACTTCTTTGTCCTCTCATGGTGGACTGAGGACAGACTGGACGCTACAGGCTGTCGCCTCTCGAGGTACCAGTGGTAAGACGGGATGAGGCGGGGCTAGCTGCTGAGATCTCTCATTTCCGTAGATATCTCTGCAACAGCGATACATTTTGCGTGACCTCTTTACAAAACCTTTGCCGACAACATATTTCTTTCTTATTTCTACTCTGGAAATGCAATATCAGCTTGCAGCACTTAAAGCATGGCACAGCTCATGTATGGTGATGCTTAGGCATAAAACATTTGGTTCAATGTTAGAGATAGATTGGGGCTTCTGTTGAATATTGGGAAAGTGACAATTGACTCGAAATGATATGTTTACGTGATTAACATTGAACTAAACTCACAGTCTTTCCTCTGGTGTCAGAGTCCAACTTCCTACATCACAGAACAGAATCCAGGCAGCAGTCACGTTTCCCGGCAAAAAGCAACTGGCAAAACAAATGAGTATAGTTTATACACAAGTTAATACTAATTAAGAAGAAAATGTACTGCCTGTACATCTACTGCTAACTGACATGTAACCTAGTGACTCGTGTTCAGTGCTGCGTTGTATCATCTCCTGTTTGTATTGGAGTGGATTTCAAAAATAGGTAGATAGAGTTGAATAAGTCATTAAATTGGATCTACTCAGCTGCTACTAAGATGAAATCCATTGAAGATGTCCCTCCACTTTGACACCGACACCATCAATCACATTCTATAGACCTGCCAATCCAACACCAATGAAGCTAAAAACATTTAGTTTTTGATTCGTTTACATTTATTTCCATTGTTTCCATATTCCCTTATGAAGAACTCCATGTCTCCATCGTCCCTTCCACTTCTCTATCCATCTCACAGCATACGAATCAACATGCAGAGAGCATATGAAGCCAATAACGCTTGTAAGCAATGTTGTGAGTTTTGTCGGGCTTGAATTAATAAATCATAGCAAATATGAGATATCTGCATGAGTGTGATCTGGAAATGTGCTGTATTGCAAACCCAGTTGAATTCACAGGTAGCCTCATGATAGCTGAAGCAGAAATGCAATATGTCATGCAGAGAATTTGTTCAGAGAGAATAAGTTTCAGGGGGAGGCAAAATGTTATGAGGGAGTCCATAATGGCATAGGCAGCTTCATCTGTGCTGCTCTCTCACACACACTCTAATTACATTTCACAGATTGTAGTACAATAGCTGCTGGTAACCTTTAGTGGATGGGCTTTTCAATAATGCAAAGTACACATTTTCAGATCTGTTTTTCCCCACCGTGCTTCCCATTTATTAATTTGCTGAACACAATAAAACAAAGACTCGACGTAATGTGCTCCTCTGCTCAAACGGCGCCCAACAAGATAAAAACACAACGCCGTGCCTCTGTTTTGAAGAACGGCCTCGCATGCAAACCAGCAGCGTAATGTCTGACGGTTCCAGTTTGAAAGGCCATTCGGTGAGCGAGTGTAAAACGGACGCAACGTTCTTTTGTTCCTGACACTTAGTTTTTGTCTCCCGGTTCCAAATAATTCATGTTCTTTGCCACAATTTAGCCTGTTTCCCCGTATAATATACTGCATCATATTACAGATGATTGTCCAGCAAACTGCACATCATAGAGACATTTTAAAACACAGTAGAACTATAATGTTTCGCCAGCTGTCTGGAGGCAACTGGACACATGTGAAGCTGGAGAGGAGGTGAGGAGGTGGTGGTGATTCACAGTCTGTCCACTCATAACCACTGGTAGCTTGCAGCAGCATTCAACAGAATGTAACATCAATGTCCCCGTTATGCTTAAATTAAGGAAATACAAAAAATTGTATCCACCGACATTCGGGGAATCCATTGTGGATTTGGTCTTCCCATCAAACAAAAGATGGTCAAACGTGTTGTGTTTGGTTCTGATTTATAGCAGATTAAGAATGTTGCTTGTCCTGAACTAACTTCTTTAATAATCTTCCATTAAAATCTTGTCTTCCAGAATGAAATGTATTCACACCAATGTGACGTCACACAGGTCGGACATTAAAGCTACGATTTGGCAAAATGTAAAGTTTAAGTTGGTGAATCTTCTGCTTTTATTGTCTGTTCATTTTCAAAGCATAAACTGTTTTATAGTTGTACACATTTTCATTATTTTAATGAGGGAGACAACTTAATTGTTAATGTGGTACCAAAAGAAAAGTCAACAAATCCGCTGTACTGTGTCAGCCTCAGCTCTTCTCTCTATGCGTCCTCCGAAAGGAGACTGAGTGACGGTCAAAGAACAAATATATATACAAATACACAAAAAGACAGTTACAAATAATTATATCTCAACAATTGAGAGACTTTCTGCTTCGCAATATTTTACAACTGAAACTCCAGTCTAGCTAAGAATCAAAGCAAAGCGTCATTTTGAGCGTGTTTTCAGACGATGCGGCCTGCAGGTGACATTCTCTCTGCAGAAAGAGCAGATTGTGGCCCTGTGGGTTAAACACTTTGCTTCATACCACAAATACCATGTTCCTTTGATCCAAATCAACTATGGCAGCTGCTACAAGGGATTTTTAATTGAATGATTATTGTGTTAAATAGTTGCTTTTAATGGAGCGTGCACCTCTGCAATTATTTCCGCTTTAAGAGCCTGAACCCTGGGCAGGTCTTTACAGCCACGGCCTTTGGTTCGCTTCCAAATGAGTGGTCACTGTTGGTGTGAAGGCTGTCTTTTTATTTGCAACAGAAGACCAGGCTGATAAGTAAATACATTTATGCATATATATATATATATACACACGTACTTTACACAAACACTTTGTCCACAGGAGCTTGGCTGTGACTTGGGCCTGGCAGCAACAACACTGAACAGATTCACAGCCCAGAAGGTCCTTTCAAGTATTACGCCTCGTCTTGTCTCATCCTTTTTTACAAGTATAAAAAAAAGAATTCAAATAACTACTAATAGAACAGATCTGAGAAACGTCCTTAATCCTGTGATATTTCCCCGGATTGGATCAATATTTGCCAGAACTGTCTTCTTATCTACGCAGCCTGATGAATTATTGAATGTATGGAGGAAGCGATAGCGGTAGCCATAATCTTTTCTAAATCCAAGCACGATCCCAGGTTATGGGATCATTTATGAAAGATCCTGCTGTTTGTGTGGGATGATATTTTCTCTGACATCACAAAGATGGAGAGTTCACATCGGAAACATCGGAAAGAAAGCCTCCGACACTTTTTGCAAAGACTCTAAATGAAGCTACAGCGCTGAATCCCTCTTCATTCTGACTGCTACCTTTACGTTTAAACACTAAGACACATGTCCAGAAACTTAATATATGCTACACTGTAAATTACCAACATTATATACAGTAAATGAATGGAGATGAGCCAGATATGGCAGTTATCTGGCACATGTTTGGGCCAAAGCTTCACCGTTTGTGTTTCACTGCACAAGTCGAGGGAAAGTCTCATTTGGCATGCTGGGGGGCGATGGTTGGGGACAGCTTTCCTTTTAAATGATGTATAATATGTATATTATATGCAGTATTAAAAGTCATAAAAGGGATAGGGATGTCACATTTTAAGGGATAGAATGCTTTAATTAGAGCGTAAGCTACAATCTGATACCATCTTCTGTGGAAATGGTTGGATTCTTGGGAATTTACAGCTGCCAATAACCAAATGATCTTACGAACTGACAAAAAAAAGTGTTCAGTACTGAAGGCACTTGAGTCTCACACACACACACAATAAAAAAACACCCTGACAGCCATGGTGAACAATACATTGGAGAGGGGTGAATGGCAAGATTTGTGTCCAGTGCTTGGCTGGAGAGGGAGGCGGTCATAAGAGCAATTCCACACATATGAAAATGAGCCTTTCTCACAATAATTGGGGGGATTTACAGTGGTTTTGTGTACAGTCATTCTGCTTCATTAAAGACAGGAGAGATGTATGTATTGTGAGAAGCCTCTGCACCTGGCAGACAGTGAGAGGAAACACTTGTTTAAAGAAAAACACGCATTGCTGTGACTCACTTCAACAGGCACATCGTGGAGTTTTAATGCTTCACTCGTGAATATCAACGCTTTTTTCTCTTTGTTTTACAGTTACATGATATTGCTGATTACGTATTGCAACATATTATTCGATTTAATTGTTTTGAATTCACATTGAAATATCAACACATTCTCACCCCCAACTCGTTAAATACCAGCACTTGTCCAGCGGCCATAAAACTTCTCACCATGACGTCCAGGTACCCCTCAAGGGTCAGTGTTGGACCTTTCAGGGGCGGCATGTCGTTTTCCACTCGTCTTTTCAAAATAAACTCTGTCTTCACAGGAAGTTGGGTTCAATATACAAACCACTGAGTAAGGTTGAGGAAAAGAGCTTGGTTGATGTTAAATTGACTGGCTAACGACTCAGGTAAAGGGCGACTCACGTGGGTCATGTGACTAACAAGCGTCAGTATTTGACGAGTTGGGAGTGAGATTGGGTTGGAAACATATAGCAAAGGTAAATAAAATAGCACTTCCTGACATGTTGGAGTCCCTGCTCTTAACCAGTGAATAAACCGGCACATGATCCCCAATAAAACCACAACTTCGGTTTTTGTTTGCATTCAACGATTGAGATTCAACATGTTTATTATTGAGCTGGTTGCTGTATTTTGTTACCTTTAGACAGGCTAGTTTTCCGTTAAATTCTGGGGTTACGTACTGTATATAGTACCTTAAGCATACATGCAGCAAGGCCAATCATAACAACAGAACCCAAACATACAAACATTTTGCTGATGATGTGTTTACTTTGGTGTTTTACGTCCAAATATTACTGCTGCAAATGAACCTTCAGCAGCATCGGGAACATTTAATAGCTGAGACTTCGTCATTATTTAACATCACTCCCTGTTTTAAGACCAGTCATGAGTTTTAAGAGTGATTTTCTAATCATGTCTATATGCTTTAAAATGTTGATATATATTTGGTTAGTGCTTTGAAGTTTCTTAAGTTGTATTATGTTTCCTCTGTGCTGCCACAGACTAGGCTACCAGGTGTTGTAAACTAACTCCCCTTAAATCTGAAAATACAGACTGCTTCCCCCACTGAAGTCTTATTCCTCTGTCTTTTATCATGAAACGCAGTGTAATCCTTTTTCCTGTTTACTAGGGCGAGCTAGATGTGTGCGCTACGCCACTGACTTCGGTTGTACGGACTTGGACCAGACTCCGACTGTTTATTTGACCAACTTCCCTGGTTAAAGAAATTCACTGAATAGTTTTTCATGAACACACAATGGCTGTCTCATGGATCTTAATGCATTTCGCAGGTATTGCCAGGAGACAGCCTGTCCAATCTGAATTGGCAAACAGTTTTTTTTGACACTGCCAAAGAGGTCATATTGCACTTGTTTTCAACAATACATCAAAGTGTTCGCACTAGACAATCACCGATTGTTCCCAGGCTCAAACAAAGAAGAAACAGGACTATGGAGGGGAATGAATGGGCTTCACATTCCACTGATCTGCCTGTGTTCTCTACAAAGTCTAATACTACCGATACTTACTACCGATGACTGACTTCATGCATGCTGCAAAGCACAAAGTATTCACGGCGTACATGTGCAGCACACTGCTTAAATACATCCTGTACAATCTACATTCTTCAGAACACATTTAATGCGATTAACATGAATGTATCCAAATGAAGACCTTACACCTCTGCAAGAATACACATAGATGGGACACACATGGGAATGTGAAGGTGCTGGGCAGAGGTCCGGGGCTTCTCCAGCTGTTTCACCTTTCATGCTTTAGAATCAACGCGGGATCATGTGACCACAAAAGCCAGCGCAAGATTACGACCTTTATCTAACTTGAAGGCATTGGGGGAAAATGATCCGTAAGAGTTTTTAAGTACGTATAAAACAATTTGAAATGTAGAGACGAATTCCTTTGAATAAAAAATGTTTTCATATGTTCTGAGGTACGCCGTTGGGCCATAATGTTTACATTCATTGGCCAAGTGGCCATGCTAGGTATGGCGGTTGGTGGGGCAGGGGTAGCATTAAGCACAGACAATATTATTTCCCTCCTACATATCTTCAGGTCAGACAGGACCCATTTCTCATTTCACTGTCTTTGATTTAATAATGCGCCCATACTCTGGAAAATGAGGAGCACGACTGATCGCTTTTTTACTTTTCTCTGAAGTTAGCTTGTCATCGCTCTCTCCCCTCTTTAACGGCCCTGCCCAAACTTAAGTCCACCCTCTTCCCCGAGCCACTCTAAAATCCATCACCACACATCTCTGTCAGTGCCGGAGAGACTCGGGAGTCGGGTGCACTGAGTTGTCCACGCTCGCCCAAGCACCAGTGGACCTCCGATGAGGGAAATGCTTGGCTGCAGAGAAACCTGCACGAAATTAAATTCTCCACTTGGCTGAGTAGGGTGACTCGTCCTGGTCTGCCGGCCTGTTCCTTCATTATTCCTGGGCTGATAACTGACTGAGCGGGATGTCTTGTCTGTTTAATGCCAGCTCAGCTGCTTCATGGGAGGAACGGGCTTGTCACTCTCTGCTATAACACACTGTATTACCATTACCCCCCCCCCAAAGACACTAGACACTTGCAATTCACCTTCTGCATCTTTTCGGAAACTATTCAAAATAACCTGTCTAAAATTTTCATTAAAATGTCATTTAGATGTCACACCAGCGATTCAGATCGCAAACAATGCAGGTGACCTTAATTGTAGTTTTTCATACCCCGCCTAGTGTTCTGTGGATGCCATCCGTTCGAATTTTCCTCAATGCGCACCTTTTTATCGGCAGATGTAAAAAAAAAAAAAACAATAACACTATCTTCTTGCCTTAAGTACAAAAACAAAACAATGACAAATACCCACTGACCACAAAAGAAATGCTAGCGCAGAGGTTGCCGGTGCTGGAGCAGACAGTAGGCTTTGCTTCCCTGCATTTATGAGCATTGAGTTAAAGGTTTCTGCATGAGGGCACTGCATGATTGAACGTTGTGATATGGAAACGCAGGCAGGCAGCCACTGTCAAAGACACGGCTTGCACTTGACCCCGCAAGCACTCAGCCCCCGGCGCCCCCCAACCCACTTTAGCGGCTCGAGAAATGGCTTTCTCGTCTCAGCTTGCTCGCTTTTGTGGCGTTTGCCGAATTAGAATGAATATATCCAGTTGGTAATGCGCTGGCATATAGTATGCTTATCATAATTCACAGCCTTAATGCAGGCTTTTAAGTGTACGTGGTGGTGTCGAGCCTTCGGTGCTCATTAAGGCTAATCAATGGCAAATGCTATTGTCTTATTGGCACGCGGTCGCTTAACATCGAGCATCAAACATAATCGAAGGCTGGCTTTAGAGAAAAGTAATAAGTGTTTGAGAGAAAAGAGAGAGCGAGAGGGGGAACAATATTTGGAAGTCATTAAACATCCAACGCCCACTCCTTCTTTGTAACCACAAAAGCCAATAGCATTGTTGGACAAAATGCTTTCCAATGTGACAATTGATTGCTGTTTGAGGTAGTTGTTGGTTGATTTCATAATTGGTATAATTTTTCACAAGTACATGAGTGTCATGCCATGATGGGCTTTAGAATCCTGGTAATGCAGTGGCCCGTAGTTCAACCTGAAGATCAATAATGTATTAAACCCAAGAGCTTATTGAAATAATAGAAGGCTTTTTCTTCGCCAGGGAAGAAAGGCAAGGGAGAGAAAAATGCACCAAAGAGAAGCACTTGAGTCGACGCCAGGCCTTCACTGAGAAGTGCATTGTTTTCATGCCAGTGCTTTTACTCCAAGAAATAAGAGGACAGAGAACGTCTCGGTGATGTGAAAACTCTGGACTCCGTGTTATTGACATACAGCAAAATGTGCGAGCAGCAGAAAGCAGCACTTGATAACTCAGAGTCCAAATGATCTGTGAACACAAACTGTTCATTATTTTTCTTATTTGCAAAGCAGTGCGCGAGTTGATGAAGTAAACGATCCCAGACCGGCTTTGCCTACACACAGGTCATTATTCGGCAGGAGCCTGATCATTGTGTAACATTTGGCAATTTGTGGCTCCCTGCTGCTGTATCTGCCTGTTGGATCTCCCTGTTTTGACAGTGTTTGAGAGAGGAACACTCTGTGAGGTGTCAGGTGAAGACTATATGTGACAGATTTGGAGGGGGAAATCAAGAGAAGACAAACAGGCAGCTAAATGCCTGGGAAATGTCTCAGCACTCAGACAAAAGGCGATAAGTGCTGTTGACGTGGACATGACAAGCTAGCAACAGTAAACCTCAGGACACGCAGTCCTACCGGAGGCCCAGGAGTGGACACAATTCTCGATGACTGCTGAAAGAGCCTAACAGCTCTTATGAAGTGAATTAACAAGAAGCTGGAAGCCCCCCCCCCCTCACCACCACCAGCACACACACACAACTTCAACAGCCTTTCTACTGTAAGCTCTTTGATGTTTCCTTGTTTCTCCCCGACAGTCAGCTTTGGTTTTGATCAAGGTTTGATTTCTTGTGACATATTTGATACTTATTTTGAAAGCAATACATGCCCCGATAGAGAGGCAGGAGTGTCTCTCAACTGTAACTGTTGCAGAGCGCTATGCCGAACAGGCCAATGACAGAAGTACATCATCTCCTTAACACATTGGCTGCAAAAAAATAAATCCGAACCTAAGAAGTCATACAAGTAAAGTGAATGTGTAAAGTTTCCTCACACTGGTGTTGGTTTCTTTTCAAAGTGCGCATGGCTGTACACTGTCATGAGAGTCTGACAGACAAAAGGGAATATTGTGCTTTTATTTCAGGAACATCAGAGGACCTGGCTTCTCTACTCCAAACACTGAGGAGTACAATGCCATCAGTTCCACATACAAGATATAAAGATGAGCCTTTATTAAGCTGCCCACATCAATGTCAAATCAACAAAAAGAGAAATACGTCATCAAAGTAAATATATTTTATTTAATATGCCTACAGTCTTTTTCAGTGGATGAAATTGAGCCACTGCTTTTACTCAAGCACTTAAGTATACGTTTGAGGTACTTGTAGCATACTGAACTTCAGTATTTCCATTTTATGCTTTTTTATGTTCTAGTTTTTATTATTCTACTTTGTTCCATTCACTTCTTTGTTACTCGTATTTATTTGACAGTTGTCATCACAAATTACTTTACCAGCTACAACATTCAAGTCCAGATGAGTCAATGCTTCAGTGATGATGCTCTAAATGGTGTAATGTACAATTTAATAAAACTATGGCACAATAATTTCTGCTGTGTAATAAGTACATTTTCTGATACTACGTAAGTACATTTTAAATGTAGAATAGAGCATTTTAACAATGCAGCAGGAACACAGCACTGACATATTATCACATTTTAAGTTCTTATGAATACTTTGTGAGAAGAACATTTCCTCCATCAGTTACAGGGCAGAATTAGCTTTCATTCATTCACTCTCTTTGAGCTCTGTTTTGGTCTCCACCAACTCCTGAAGGAAATACTTGGCTCTTTAGCTGTTGAATGCTCTACCATGTCTACCAGCTAGTAGTTGATTACTGTGTCTCCTGTTTTTTGCAAGCGTAACTCAGATTTCAGAGCTTTTCTGCGGCCAAAAACGTTGAAATGAAAGCAGTCAGAGTGAACAAAAACAGTAAGTTGCGGGCCAGAAAACCCAAACAATGAGCTCCAGAACGCTGTGATGCTCCATGTGGCTAAGAGGAACCGACTCATGTGATAATCCTCATTGGTTTCATAACTGCAAGGGACTTCTGTCACATTCAAGTGTTCATTTGAGCCATTGCTAATACAGAATAATGATTATGGCTCCTCCACCACTACTGGTTTCTGAGATAACACACAAGCACTACATGGCTAATGGTAGATACAGCTTGCCCAATCTGGGAGCATCCCAGTGTCTTTTCAATAACACCCGCATCATACAACATTGGCCTCAGACGCCACCGCTCCATCCAGTTGTATCATACCTCAAAAAAACAAAACAGATGCACACCCTGGTTTGAAATGTCTGCCCAGAAATGTTTGGCGAATCAAAATTGGGATAAAAAACATTTGAGTTACAGAACACAACTGTGATGTCTGCCCTCCTGGACTGCCAGATCATGAATATATATTGCATTATGAAGATGTGATGACATTTAGAGCAATCACATTTAACCCTCTCCTCTTGTGCCTCTGTTTCTCCGCTAATGCATTTTGCAGCCAGGGATGCATCTTAAAAGATTCAGGGAGAAATGTCAGCCAAGGCAGACACTGCTTGAGAGGCTGGGGTCATTTCAGACTGGTTTCTGAATTCTGGAGAGCACACATACACACACAAAGGTGCTCTGTCTTTCACTCCCCCCCCCCATCCCCCCTTTTTTTCCTTTTCCATTCTGCCTCAGCCCCTTTCCACACTCTGAATATTTCTGTTGGTTTACCCTTGTCCATGTGACTGTGTTGCAGGTAGCAAAGACGCACCACCACGCGCATGAGAGAGAGAGAGAGAGAGAGAGACTTGACCAGTTGGGCGCCGTCTCCCACCTCATTACCAGATGCAAATGAAACGGGTACACATGTTTAATATTTAGTGGCAGCAGAAATGTCAGTCTGGCACAAGATGGAATTAAACAGCACTGTCAGCGTAAGTGAACTCAAGGCTTTCTCAGCTATTTCACTTCATATTGAGTTACTGTCACAATTTATTTCACAGCGGTGGGACGACTAGTGTGAAAATGTTCTGTGATGCCTTTAAGGATGGAAGGGGAATCAAGGAAGAAGTGTGAAGGGTATTGTTCAGATGAGGCTTTTGTATTTATGTCTGAGCTCTGTGACAAAGCTTTATTGTCTTAACAAAGCCCTACCATTCATTAGGACTCTTTTTTTTAAAGACTATGGTTATATTTCATTGGCTAGTGTACTGATGAAACACAAAAGTGAGAACTGGCAGACTCACAATATTATGAATATGCACATTGAACTACTGAGCCACAGACCTCCCAGGAGAAGGCTTTGCTTTAACTAATCCTGATGATCCTTACCCGTATCAAATGTGTCATCCAGGCCACACCAAGAAGCCATGGAGGATTTAAAGCAGTGTGGCTCTGCCTGCTGCTAGCAGGAACGTCATATTTCTAATAGCTCAAAGAAACATCACATGCTCAAAAACACTGGAATATGTTGTCTGCAAAAAACTTTTTTTTAAATGTCCCAATTGGATTTTGCACTCTTGTCAGCACACACCGATGCATATTATCAGATTCCGGGCTAAAGCAAGTTAATGTTCATTCTAATCAGCATGGCAGATAACACCCACAGGGACCTCATTGAAGATACTGTACACGAGAGGTTTATCTCCGCAGCTCTGCTGAAAGTCCCCAACGTTGGTTTATCGTGGCAAAGAGGCAGGAAGTAGAATTCAGTTCGGCTGTTATTTCATGTAGGAGCAATGCTTTTGACTGACGCGTCTTAAAGCGATTCTTCTGTCGTCTTGTCATATTTAAAGGGCTTAGTGAGCGGTGGGATGAGGGTGATGAGGGTCAGATCAGAGAGAAAAGGGGACCTTGGAAAAAGTTGTATTTTTAAATTAATTGAAAGCATTATCATACAATATTGTATGAGCGAATGGCAAATGAAAAAAGTTTTGCCACGGAAAGGCAGTCAATGAACTCCCACTGCCTTCTAAAAAAACCCAGAAGTGTTTCATTATTCCAAGGTGAGGGCTTTAAAACAGCATTTTAAATGTTACCCCGCTGTTCAAGATCATGAAAACCTTTAATTTCATGCAAATGAACCGCAAGGAGCATGGAGCTTAATGTAAACGAATGCTTCTTTTGTACTTGCTGTAGGAGTGAGCTGGAGAGAGAGAGAGGTCTGGATGAAAATTCCCAAGGATTCTTTAATTGCTATCTGAAATTATGTAAATCCCTCTGCTAGGCTGAGTGCAATTATCCAGCGCCTCTCGCTGCCAGCTTTACTAATGTCTAACAAAATATCGGTAGCTGACATTTAGACGTGGTAATGCAAATGAGAATTCATTTTTCTTCCAAGACAAAGGGCAGTGGAAAGATCACACCATTTTATACAATAAAGGCTGGAAAAAAGTAGGGTTTGCAAGATGAAAAAAAAAAAATGTTGATCAAGAAATGAGCCAAGCATTGAAGCCCATTTAATATCAGTGCAGCATGGTACCGAATATGATTATTTCCCCCATTCTGCTCTATTAATCTATTTCTATTGCCACAGAGAGGCACGCTGCAAGCAGCAGACATTCATTTAGGGTTGGAATTAATTGCAGAGTGTGCCTCATTTCTTAGTAATGATATGGGGATCCCTTCCTGCTCCCCATTGTTAGAACACGTTCCTGCCTTGGCTGTGATGTTGGACTGTTTGGGTCACATTTTTCCATTTATCTCCCCAGGTACAGAGATGGATGTGGGCCAGGCACTGCAGCCTGGTGAGACTCCCCCGTGTGCAGCTCAGAACACCTGTCCCGCTGTGCGTCGGCACCCCCGATCTTTACCAGGCCAAGGAGGAGCACCGTCTCTCTCCATAACACTTTCCCCAACCCGGTGTCTCCCGGGACACCCAAAGGAGCAAGATGAGGAGGAACCAAAGGGGCCGACGTTAACGGGGAGATCAGCCGCCCCCAAAACTGCATTTCTTAAAATTAAAAATTACAACCTGCTGACGTGGAGAAAAAACTGGCTATTAATATTTCAGTATGGATACTGTGTGCAAAACCCCTCCAGCTGTGAGAGAATTCTCAGATTCAGGGGAAAAGCACAGTATGATACACCAACAAGTGCCCGTCTCCAGCGCGTCTACCACACCAGCATGTTCTAACAAAGCCACTAATGTGCGAGCAAAAACAAAAGCAGACAGATGACGCACACTTGGAGTATGTGGTAACCAGGTTACGTCTTGTGAGGCTGCTGTGGGATGAACAGCCGTTACTATCGCAATCTCTGATGTCGCTGTTCAAAGAAAACACCTGAAAACGCCTGAAATTCTGCTGTTGTGTTGTTAGAAAAAACAATCATTAAACACTTGACTTCCACAATTCACTTCATTCCCCAAATTCACATCAGCTAACAGACATCATTATTGTTTAGATTTCCTAAATTATATTCAAATGGGCCGTAAATCAGTCTCAGTTTCATATAGAGGAGAAATCATCACAGGTGGCTTTGTAAGTTCACCACACGAGGCCTTCATTTCGTTTCGGAGATGGCCTGTCGAATCCAAAGCTTTATCGTGCATGCTTACGTTATCTCACGTTCTCCACCCACTGCTAATGCGCTGCATTTGTAGGTATTTACGATTGTATATAACCCCCGCAGCACCTCTCATCACCCTCCTTCTTCTCCTCATCCCCAGCTCTCGAACCTCCATCTTCCGCTGCCCCTCCACCACCTGTACATCCATCAGAGGGCTGTCATGGTAGAGGGGCTTCAATGCTCCTTCCTGATGCGGCCATCAGGGGCCCTCCATCTAACACAAGCCGACACATCATAATAACAGTAAGAGGCCTTTCCTGTCCAGTGTCATGCTTGGAGAGATTAGTTCCCCTCCACAAAACCCAGGTAATTTGCTTTTGCTGAAACACATTTGTAGATCGTATTCTTTCAGGTTAACAAGTTCATGAGAGGAGATGAGACACTTGCTGCACAGTGTTTGCTTCTTTATGCCATTATTCCCCTCAGCTGTTTTAAGTACAAACCAAGCAGCTTTCCTTACATGGTGCGTGTCTGTGCTCAGGTGAATGCATATATGTATCGCTTTCGCAGCTTGAAATTCAAGAATTCTATTATACATTTCTACTCTACATACAGCACATGCATATTATATTAGGGTGCATCAGCATTGATCAGTCAGTGTGCACTTACTTTTCCAAACATCCCCAGGATAGAACATATAATTATGATACCCAGATATTGCTAATGTGTTTACTTGATGAACTTAGTAATACCTGATACCTGTTTTACTTTTTCAATAAGTCAATCAGGCATGTTTGTTATTATTTTCATAAAGAATTACTGCATAGGTGAGGGTTTGAATATGTCCCTTACTTAATCTATAACGCTGATGTAAAAACTGTCAATTATCAAATTTGGCCTGGGGCTTTTGAAAAATATTTATTTGTCCTCAAAATAACAATACATCATTTTCTAAAAGAAGCAGAGAGTAAAAACAAAAAGTCTTTGAGCAGAAGTTAATTTAGTTCTTTATTAATCACAGAGGGCTGCTCTAAATCCCCTCTGTGTATGAATGGGCTGTGCTCTATGTCTCCTCACATTTGCTGCATGATCATATTTCATAAACACTGCATTTGAATTTTTATGTACAGAGTATGCAATATTCATGATAAACTGAATATGTAAATAGGTAACCTTTATTTATGAGCCCCTGCCAGACTCGTACTCTTAAGTATTACTTTGGATGATAAGATGGATGGACATAAATTGTTAGTTAGGGGAATACGTGTGTGGCCGTGGAGTGATTGATAATTAACAGCTTAATCTATAGAGGTTGGAGGTCATAACTCTCCTGCTTTCCTCTGACTTTTTATTGAAGGCTGGAAGAATAAATGATCGTATTTGTAATTCTAAACAATGGCCAAAAAAATGAATTCTTCCCCTGAAACAGAGACAGAAGGATGTGATTTTATGCTGCTGGCTGACTTCTATTAGGATGCATAGTACTGCTGTTCAGAGCCGAGAATATCTACAAATTTATTTGAATGAATCATCCACGAAAGGGCCCAAAACTAGTCAAGTCTGTATCTTTTCGTCACACATTTAATCCTAATGCTACATTCCATTCCATTCCCAGCCTGTAAGTGCCTTGGAATTACCCATCCCGTCCTGCAGGAGTCCTTTTTCTTATTGTTTAGAGAGTGGTTAGCATGCCGGGGATGCTCCAAATACGATTTTACATCCACTTATGGAAATCCATTGTTCCTTGAACATTTCCACATACAGACCAATATATGCTTTTCTAAGAGGTCTAAGACCTCAATTACATCAAAGGCAGTTTGTCCTGCTGCTGGGCTGCCGGCTGAAGGGCTGAAACAACTGTGTCAATGCTACCCCCTTGTGACCGCACTGCAGCAGAAGCATTTCCTAACAGCCATCTCTCATTGAGAGGAACACTGGAGAAATGGTTCACTTCAAAAACAAACAAAAAGACATTTTAAACATTGCGAGATATCAAAAAAAAGGAATTATATAAAGGAAACATTTTCAACCTTGCAATGTTACACTAATGGCCATTGTTCTGCATGTGTTTCTGTGTAACACACCTCGATCACAATAGAGCCTGTGTGGTACGACTTGTTTTGAAGGGCAATTGTCTTACGTCCTCGCTGTAGTTTGAACTGTGAAGCGGTGAATAATAAAGATTAAAAGAACGTCTGAGGGATTCTATTCGCACAATGGAATTGAAATGTGTCATCACAGCACCGATTGCATTTGTAGCTCCCAGATCCCTTTCATTAAAACCAAAAGACGTCGAAGAAAGTTGCCACGCTGACGTGCAGACAGATGTGCATGTCAGAGGCATTAGAGAGAATATTTTGGAGGGCACTCCTCCTGCTGTCCTAGCCCAGGCAAGAGAAAAGCATGCAGTCTTTTATTGTATGGACTTGAAAAGAAATAATTAGACACACAGCTATATAATTCTGCAAAGCTGCATGGCTCACTTGTCACATGTGGCAGGCAGAAAGAAGGGGGCTGAATTCTGTGAAGTGCAGTTTGCCATAGGCCGCCACTTTTATTTCCCCAAGTTTGCTCTACCTTCAAAGACACAGGGAGGTTGGAGTGCTCCGGTTTTTATTCTTTGTTATTGCAGTGGAGTCTTGGGAAGCAGAGAAAAAGGGAAATATTAGACAAATATTGATATTTTATTTGAAAATGAGGTACAATAGAAAAGTGTTGAATTGAAACCTGAGGCTATTGTTTAGCAGCTGGCTGTAAAGTGTATATATATGTACAATAATAGCCTAAATATGTTCCTTATACTAGATATGAGTGCACCAGCATTGTTTAAAAATATAACTCACGTTTCGCATAATCATGGCAATTTTCTATTACAAAATAAGATCCGAGTTGAGCATTTCTGAGAAGCAACCGAGATGACATTTTCCATCAACTTCACCAAAAAGTGGGAGGAAGTAGATCATCAATCACAAGAATGGATATGCCGATACTAATAAGCATTGACACCGCCTGCTGAGACATTAGTGATCTAAAAGCAGGACTGGGAAAAAAAAAACATGAGCATGTGTTCTTCCCCTTTAACTCCCAGTTAAAGAATTATTATACTTATCGTAAAACAGCATGCAAAAACCAAATCCACACAATCTAAATGTAAGCCTCTATGACTGCCCTGTTAAACCAGTCAAAGAGATGCAGGTTAGGTCACACGACAGTCTCTGCCCCATAACTCACTGTGATCCTCTGAGGCCATATTAGGGGGGCTGCACTATGTCGACATCTCACACAGCCCCCCGGTTTAGGCCGTGTCAGTCACAGGACATGTGATTGCAGGAGTCCCCGCCTGCCCTCTCATTGACACCTCCCATTGACTTTCCTTCGTGCAGATCAGTGAGCCTAAACCATTTCATTCTGGGTGACCCCCCCCCCCCCCCCCCCCCCCACACACACACACATGCTGGACAGGTTGATTTGTGCCTCGCTGGCAGGCTTCAGCACAGCTATGACTTTTATCCACTTAAGTATGTATATTTTACCTGACTGCATGGTTCCATCTCTCATTAATAGTCCGTGCACACTGGAGAGCATGGCTCCGAGCACCGTCAATGAACAGTGTGCTATCAAAACAATGTTCACTTCAAAAGAAGAGAAATAGTGTTTGAATTATTTTCTTCCCTGACCTTAGGTCACTTGTATGTAAACATGTGACCTAATATCACGCTACAGCGCTGTTATTTATGTCACATAATCATCTCAACTCCCTCAGGGTGCAGTCGGCACACAAACATGACCAAAATACATATTTAGATTTATTTGTCTGCAACTGTCCAATAAAACATATCCTTTGCATTTCCATCTCTGGGCTTCAGTCCCAGCGGGAGTTGCCCGGCTGAGAGATGTTGTGCTTTCAAGCTTCAGGGAACAGCGATGTGAGCAATGTTCAGGGTGGAGGGAAAAAAAGTGCTCCGCTGCCTAAGTGTTGTACTATAAAGAGAGAGGAAGTAGGTTTTCACATTCCCAAAGCCTCCAAGGGTTTTAACTCTGCGGTGGAATGTGGGTGCAATCATCATACTCATCTCAGGAGAGACTAGAGCCGGCTCTCCACCGCTCACTCAATCTTTTTGTCTCATTTTTCTTTTATTTCTCCGTCTGTCGCATCGTTTTCTGGCTTCTATTAGTTGGTCCATCCTCTAATGCGCTCCCTCACTGAAACGACACATGTGAACGGCATGCTTTTTTTTCTGTCAAGGGGAAGCATTACCAAATACCCAAATGAGCCTTAGTTGTGTCATTCCTGTTTGAGGGAATACAATGTACAACTTTGTTATGAAACAAGGCGATAGTAAAAAAGAGGAATGAAAGATTTTATGATGTGCTCATGAAGAAAAGACAGAACGTCTTGATGAAAGCTGTGCCCTTCAGTGCATTGTGCATTTCATCCTCATGCCATCCACACATGTTTTAGGGTGTTTGTGGCAGGAGAGGCATCCCCTCTGTAACCAGAGTCATAAATGAATCACGATAAAAAGGGTTACTCAAGGGCTACATGGCTTTTACGTAATTGTGCGGTGGTGAAATGGGGTAGGGGCCTTTCCATAAAATTTCAATGAATTGTGCATTTTCTCAATGACTTGTTGCCCCAGTGAACAGCACAGTGAGAATACCAGTATGTGAGTGCAAAAGCTGGCAAGAGGCCATGTCATTTTAACATGTGAACTGTTAGAAAGGTAGCGATGTGCTTTTATAGTACGTGCATATTTAGGCTTATTTCAAATGTCATTAGAGGTCGTCTACATACAGGACATCTGTGTAAAAACTGACTCACATTCACAGAGCGGTCCAGAGCGTAATGAAAATCAGGACCAGACGGCCATTCTCCCCGCAGTAAATCAAAAGCCTTTCTTATTTAACACGCCTTTAAGTAAAACACCAAGTTAAATGTGTTACAATATCACACATGTGTAGCTTAAATTCTTTCATTTAACACAGAAAACTCAAGCAAATTCAATTTAAATGTATTTCCAGCACACTGGTGCTGACACAGGTGAGGGAACAATATAACGCCCCTTAAAGCCCCTTTACTTTTACCATGTATTTGACCATGATATTTAATAATTATGACAAAATAAGCAACAATCAAGGTTAACGTTATCATTAACTAATAGTTTTAAGAGTCAAAAAGTCAGCCAATCTCCGGACGGAAGTGACATCACCTCTTTCTAACTGAGCCCCGCCCACTTCAAAGCGCAGAGAAGAAGCTCGGACAAAAACAGAAATCTCTCGTCTTAAACAACGAAAACTATTCCAACTTCGGCCGACCATTTTAACTTTAGTTAGGGCCCCAACTAATGCGTTACGAGGCTGATTGGGAAAATAAGTGTTCGGGGCCTTTCAAGTTGTAAAGTATCTGGAATCAAGTCATTTTTCAAACTAACTGATATTAAAACGTCTCGTCCTGCCTCTCTCAAATGGTTGGCAGCTGCTCTCTGGGTATCTGGAAGATTGGTTTCTCCCACTTTCTGTAATTAGCAATGATCAAGAGGGATTATAAGCGGCGGTTAACAACATTGGACTCCTCAATGACCCTGATAGATGGTCAATTATAGTGATCAGGTCGTGGCGTTTATTGGATTTAAAGTGGCAGTGATGGCCCCTTTTGGCCTAGTGTGGGTAATTATCACATTTATGCATGATTTAAGGAGACAGTGGAGAACGAGAAAGACTTGACTTAAATTTAATCATTTTCTTATCTATGTATTTATGCAAGAGTCACCAATGGATGGTCATGAGTGGAATAATGCGATGAGTCTGGGATTAGTGTGATATCCACGTACTGGACAGCCGGACGCGTCATTTATGAGGCCGGAGCAAAATGGACTGTTTCAGACAACTTGTGCCAGAACTCAGCTCTTTGCTGAAAATGTATTTTTTTGGTTAATTTGATGGACTTGACAAGTGTGTGTTTATAATTCACATCGGTGGATCAAAGACGTCTTTTTAAAATACACTTCAACTTGTCTTCAATCCTGTTTTTTACATTTTTAAAGAATCCTGAGACTAAAACATGTCATGGTCAACAGCCTCTGCAAGCAGGGGGATTATGCCGATAGACAGCAAATGCTATACACCAATCATAGTTGTCAATAAATCCTCCTCTTCCTCCCCATCATCCATTATTCTCTTCCTGCTCCACAGAAGCAGGCATCTCGCCACTCTTGCTCACAGACAGCTTTCTGAATCCAGACGCCTGAATATGATCAACTGAAAAGCTGCTGCTCAGCTCCTCTGGTAACCCAGTAAATACATCAGTGCCTTGTTTATTTACTTTTCCCACATGGCAGAAAAGGTCAGAGTCAGAGGATTATACTGCACGGACCAAATGGAACTCAATAAAATCCCAGCAATGAAAACAATATCATCCATATTTTAAACAGCTGGCACCAAACAGAGGGAGCCCGACACTAGGGTGCCAATTATTCTACTTCTCAGGGTTTTCCGCAGAAAACCGCAGCAGCTCAGGTGTGCTTCGCAAATAAAACCGTTATTTCATTAAGTTTTTGAAAGATCTACCGCGTATGTTCGCTGTCACATACAGTACATTTAGGCATATTTCGATCATGAGCCACTAATAGTTAACGCTGAGGGGGGAAATGCAGATTCATTGGTGTTTAAATGCAGATCTTTTTGCAGCGAGTGTGGTTGTTTTCAGAGTCTGGGTTTGTTTTCCCTCCATGGACTTATTAAAGTCAGTGCAGCACAGCCTGTGCTCTATAATCCTGATGTATTATTAATCATGTCTTCCTGCGAAACTCAAAAAAAACTTCCCCTTTTGATTTGATTTATTTATTTTTTTTAACGCAAAAGTGCAGCGAATTTGAAACGGAGCCAGGTCCAAGGTGACAGGATGCTTTATTTTCTTACTGTTGCAGAATCCAAAAGCAAAGTAAATACAATGGCGGCATTGTTTTGCTGTTGGAAATGCTTTCTGGCAGAGTGTATGCCTTGTCCATGTAACGTGTGCACGGAGCATGGTGTTCCAGCATATACTATTGTAAGAGCACAAGCGCTGTCATGCTATAGAGATAGCTGTTGACAGCTCGCAAATATGGTGCATAAACACGCTGATCCCTCTGTTTCTGTCAAGACGTTCTAGTATTGTATTAAATTGTCATGGAAACAAAAGTTTGCTTCTAATAAGGCTTTTACCCCTCATCGATTCAGAGGACTAATGACTTCTTTCATTCATATCTTGTCACATTCTTCTCATAGGAATTTGTCGAAATGGCAACTGTTAAAAGCTCGAACGCAATTGTATTTAATTGAAACGCTCAAATAGATTTCTGTCTCTGTGATATTTAAGAAAGGAAAGTGTGCTTTCAATACGACTTCACACACAGACGTCAAATACGCAGAATATCTTTCTTCTATCTGTGTCATAACTAGTCTTCCTTTGTCATAGTTGGGTTAACATATTCAGAGGAAAGTGTTGATGTTCCTTCATGTTTGTGCTTAACTTTGTGATTATGAATGTACAGGAGATATAGCAGCATGCAAAAGTGATCAACAGTCCCAATATTCAACTCTGCAACAATGCAGGAGTCATGCTCAGATATACCACCCTGTCATCATGGCAGGTGCTCATGGCATTTGTTCTCCCTTTTTTTTTTTTTTGTTGCCTCGCTTGGGTAAGATGATAATCCAGGCCTAGTCCACTGACAGACTGCAACATGATTCACTTGGACAGTGACTGACTGCACATCCAATTTGTTTCAACTCCAGAGCAGCAGCTTATTATCTGAAATGCATGAGATGTCTGTGCATGAGAGGCGTGATCAGCTGGGGCATGCGCTGGGGCTGCTGGGAAAGTAATCAATAAGGGATTGTCTCTTGTACTTTAGGCCGACACATTATGACTGAGCTGAAAATTTAACAGGCAGATATTAATAATAATGGAAATCAGAGGCTCACGGGTGAGATCGGGGGGGGGAGGGATGAAACTCAAAATATGTATCGCGTTCGGTGTATGCGTGCGTGATGGGGGGGGGGAGGGGGGAGGAGTTTACTTGGTATTTTTAGTTTGTTTTCTTCTTCTCTGGAAATGTGAGATATGAGACATGGGTGTAACAGTGACGACAAAGTGTGCACGTCTTTGAATATCAGCAATGGCAAATATTACAGTGCTCCTCTTTGTCTTATTCGAAACACTCACTGAACGCAATCATCACAGGAGGTTTGCATGTGCACTCCTTTTATGGCATTTCAGGTCACAACATGACACTTTCTGGCAGATGTTTTAAGCCCCTTGTGGGTTTTGGTGTATATATAATTGATCAATAAAAGTGAATCTTAAGATTGATGCTCATAATAAGCAACAGCTGAAATCACACAATGGAAATCAGATGAACTCAGTCTGACTGCGGTGCATGCATAAGTTATTATTTAATATGGACTTAATTACCTTTTCCAATCGCCCGCTCCGCGTACACATGTATATGCACATGGGGCTGTTATTTTGAACAAAACAAGAAGGCATCTTTCTTCATGACATAAGAGGCGTCACGGGCAGTAAGACTAACGCGGAGAGACAGACAGACGGCTAAAGAGAGATTCCCCTGCCTTGTCAATTAGCAGTGGCAATCCGTTCCTATTGTTTGAGCAACAAACGCGCCTCTCTGGGTGGGCGGGAGGGTGGGGGGGGGGGGGGTTAACAAACTGCATTACAGGCCATTACAGATGCAGTGTCATTGATTATTTATACCCTGATAAAATGCCTGGCTCCCTGGTGGACCAGGCTTGCTTGGCTAGCTCTGATAAAATGTTCCCTCTAAATCAGCGCACCGGGGCAAACAACACATTCAAATACATAAGAGATTTGAGTGACAAAGTCCTGCGTGGATAATAGATGTGAAAATCGCTGTATCAAGGACAAGAAATATACTTTGGTGATAGCTAAAGCCTATCACAACATCTTATTAAACGAATAACTCTTTGCGTTCCCTGTTTTCTTTTTGACGTCTGATACTTTATGTGTGATATCATTCTGGATGGAGGAAGCTCCTTCTTGGAAGAAAAATTGTACAGTAGATCACGTCCCTCCATTTGTTCCACGGTGGATATTTTTGCATCAGTTAGCAGGGGAGCAGATGGCGGCTGCTAGTCGAGCTCCCGCTCAGCACTTTTTTTGAACTTTGGTGTTGTAGGTGTCTGCTCTGGAGCAGGACCTCCTCCAACCAGTCACCTCGCCATGGGAATACTCCCTCTAAGATATTAATGGTCGCCCTTGCCGAGTCCACCACCTCAGCATAAAGCCCACCGGGACGAAGAAGAGCAAATGCCACACCTTGCTCCTTAATGACACTCCACTGACATTGTTAAAAACTCCTTGAATAACATGTCTCAACCGCTTAGTCAACTAAAACGCCGGTGTAGTAATTTGACACGCCGCCCTCTAAGTATTTGTTATTGGTAAGATATATTGCTGCTGGGGAAATGCATCCTTTATCATATAGGTTAAAGGTCCAAATACCAGATGTCCCACAACACAGCGAGTAGAAAAACATGCAGGAAATACACGGTGTGTTGAGATAGTGACAAACGCATGCCAACTGAATTGCAAAGAGGTAAAGTAAGTCCATATTGGACACACTTCCCAGAGCACGGGAAGTATGAAAGAGAGGACAACATCTTGTATCATCTATCTTCCTTAAAAGCTGAAGCCGTGACAAAGTGGATGGAGAAATTATGATAAATGATAAGACGTATTTAGTCAATATCTGTAATTCTCTTTCTTCACTGTGCTGTGTCCCCCCCGTCCCCCCTCACATTGTTTAGTTGAAAAGACACCCGTTCATTTAAATAACACTTTGAAGGCCAGATTGTGATCAAATTGAAATGGGCATTGTACATGTTTATATCAATATCTCCACCCAGGAGAAAGATTGTCACGGCGGCTTTTTCTGAATGTATATCTTATTTACACGCTGAGAGAAGCGTGTCCTGGTGCGGCATACTGTAGGTGTTGTTTCAACCCGGCTGTCCAGAAAACACAAACGTGGACCACAGGTGGAGAGGACACTTTTTAGATTAAAGGCTTTATGTTGTTAATATTTAACCACATCGTGAGCACAGTTTGAGAATGAGAAAATCTCCTCCATTTACTTCAATTGGAAGAAAAACCAAAGGGAAAAATATGCAGCATACTGATAAAAACAAAGGATACATTTCAGGATTGATTTTTGGATTAAAGTCATGATATAATCGTATAATGGATTATGAGAAGAGGGTCATGGATCAGCTTCTACATCTGCATCTGTGTTTGTTTCTCATGATATGTAACTCATTAACGTCTTACGTTAAAGAAACGTTAAGATGTTGTTTTTAACTGCATTTTCCCAACTGAATGTTGTGATTTGTTCTTTCTGGCATCACGAGCTCCAAAAGGCACATTTGTATTCTTTGGAGCACTTCCCACACTTGGAAGAGAATAAAACGTTCTGAGTTGAATCATAAAAGCAAATGCTGAGAAATACATTGAGTTCTTTGAAAAAAAGACAAAGGGAGAAGCAAACAATTAACCACATCTCTGAGACATCTCCCAGGGACCATTGCAGTGGGAAGTATCCCATTATCAAGGCTAAAATACTCCACTGATAGCAGACTGATGATAAAGTTTATGCTTTTTCACAAGTCTGTTAATTCACTCATACGATTAAATCTACTTACTTTCACATTCTAGGTCAGTTTTTCAACCTTTATTATCAGAAGCATTTCTTTGAGAGCAGACAACTGCTTTTCATGAGCACCTTCACGAAATCGCAAGTTAAACCCTCTTGTTCACAGATGTATCGATGGGAATAATGTTAAACTGTTAGTAAAGGACCGGGTTGATAAGGTGATGCTTCCATATGCTCGGGAGGATCCAGCAGCACTGTTCTGAGCAGAGTGAAGCTGCTGAGGGATCTTTGCACGGACAAACTAGTGTTTTTTTCTTCCTCATAATTCTGCAGTGTAAACGACAATAGACTTTCTCACTGCAGATATTTCGACATGTCATAACAGGAATAGCACAGGTGTATTTACTAACACATACAATGGCTCCATACAATTTAGTTATGCCAGTTCCAGTACTGTGCTGTTGTGCATGCTGGCCCACTCATTAGTGTCATTAGCTGCACCTGCGCTTCTCCTGCTTTAACGAGTCAAGATGTTTTACATGGGAAATGTCTATTAGTGCCTCCTACTTGAATTTGAGTTGGAGTTACTGTTTAGATCTTAGGTGACCACTGGTGTTTTGACACAGGATAGTGGCCTCATCGAGCCAGTGGGTAAGAGGAAGTGCTCTTAAGCTGGCAATTAACTGAATGAGAACATCCCCTCTGAGGAGGAAGACATGATGGCGGCTCATCAGGTGTAATGTCTTTTTACTCCATGCACTCACACAACCCAACCCAACTATTCAGAATCCATAAAGAATTTCAATTTCCAGCACAAGATACCTGAGAAGAAACATCGAATTACACGACTGAGCGACGATTGAAGGGTGCAGTAATGGTGCGAATGGTGACGCTGTGAAACTCCTTTTTGCAAACTGTTTCCTGGATGCCATCAGTCACACTGTGCCGGGGAAACAGCACAGCAACAGGTAGTTGACTATACAGTCAATGGACTCCGACCTCTCTGTGTGCTCCAACCCACAAAGTCAGAGTGTCCAAAGGGAAAAGGACGAGGACGGGTACGGGAGCAGAAGACGAGGGGATCACACACCGCCCAAAAAATGTTTGCCGAGTCGATATTGAACACCGTTGTTGAGGTTACTATTTATCTCATGCCGGCCAAGTTGGCACGCACATCTGGCGCTGGGTACTTAGTGCAATTATTTATGATTTCCTCCAAGATTTAAAAGCTCTTCGCCCGGCCTTGTAATGCAGTAACTGATTGCACTGCTAATGTAATTAAGGGGAGATTATGATGTCCACGTGGCACACCAGATGGTGGCATTCACAGCGATGGGGGAAGGCACAACTGGCACACCACTGCACAAGGGCAGTGAGGCGCAGTCAGTCGGAGCAGTCCAGACTCCCCACCAGACGGAGGAAAGTATATGTGTGTATGCATGCGCATGTGTGTGGTGTGCATGCGCAGATGCATGTGAGTGTAAGGGTGTGTGTGTGTGTGTATGATGATAAGTTGGGTAATAAAGTGTAAGCTGGTAAGAGATGAGTGCATGTAAAACACTACCGAAGGAATTACTTCCGCTAGGCTGACCGTCTCTAGGTGCACAATATTGGCTTACGCTCTCCAACATGCACCATAGAGGCCAGATAAAGGCAGTTCTACACCACCTTTATGGTAGTATAGAACTATGTTTTCTATACAAATGTCAAGGATTACAAACTGAATCTGACAGTTCTTACATTTCCAATGTGTGCAATTCAGTGCTTCAGCCAAGAAAACAGATGGCATGAATGGAAAATTAAATCTAATTTGGCAAAGCCATCATGTTTCAGGAGATTTATTTTTTTAGCCAAGGCAACAATGAGAATGGACCAAACTGACCTTTAATTAGAAAAAAAAAAACATGATATCATAGAGCCTTGCAGGGCCATATCCTATGGGGGCACTAAGGGAAGGCTTCTTAAAGCTCGTTATTATAAGCTATTCAGGAGACACAGGGATTCTTTTTTTATGTGTCGACAGAAAGGGGAGGAGGAGGAGGAGGGTGAGGGTCATATATGAAATGAGACCTGCAGATTTCTACACAGCCCATAATGGGTTCGTACGGGTGACGGGGACATTGGGGCGAGGTAGATTTCCCAAGTTGAGATAGGGATATTATTACTCTCGGGGTGGCAACACAGAAATCTCCATCTTCAGTCCCCAGACTAGTGTCAGCAAATTACAAAACACAGTGAATGACCTTTACACACAAAAAGAAAACCTGTGCTGTTTTTTTTTTTCTTCTTCTTTCATCATTTGGGTGCAAAGTTGTTCACTGAGGTATAATTTCGGTCCAGGGGCTCTTCTGTCATCCACTGATTACCGCTCACAACTTCAACATTGTTAAGACCCACCAAAATATGTGAAGGATATTTTGTACACGATCGGATGATCCAGTGTTTATGGGGTCGACTCTAACCGAGATGGGCCATAAAGCATGTTTGAAACAAAGCGTGAACAAAGACATCACAGTTTTAATGAACCTTTTCAAAATGCCAGCTGTAATGCCAGGCATCCTACACTGGCTGCTCCCCCACAGAAATCTGCCACAGCCATCATTCATCTTACCCCACAATCCTCAGCATGCGATGTGCCGCACATTAAAACACTGTAATAGCTGATGGCTTTCACAGTTAGCATGTGTTGCTGATATCTCCAGACTCTCGTCAAGTGTTTCATCATCTCTTCCATAATTAGACCATTACTTTAGCAGGTGCACCTCTTCTCAGCCGGAGCATGTGTTGGGTTTTTTTTCCTTCTTTTCTCACTGACACCTGACATTTTATCTTATCAACTTCAGCACTGACTCAATTTCTACATAAAACGAGCATTCCTGTTTCAGTAGGTTGTCAACACCTTGATCTGGAAGCATGTGTTTGTGGGATTGTGTGTGTGTGTGTGTGTGGGTGTGTGTGTGTGTGTGAGGTGGGTGGTTGTGATCATGGGTGGTGTTACATCTCACAAATGAAGTCTATTGTAGAAAGAAATTCTCTTCCACCATGTAAATTTCTCTGCTACAATAATAATTATATGTAGCCTAACAATTCTCATCGCTCATCGTTCAATGACCATCTCTATTACATTCTTATTGGCATACAGGAGCATACATGGTAGTATCAATACATGTCCTGCACATAGTATCATTACATGTTATAGCGCATGTCTCACTCACACTTACAAACAACACACATCTCTCAGGATCTCAAGGCTCCACCGTCATGTTAGATAACGTTTAGTTGAGCCAATATCTTATCATATCATGAGGTCATATTTAGTTGAACCAAAAGGTGCATGCTCACGCGCACACACATACACACACACACACACTCACAAAGAAAGTTATAAGAGTATCGATGGGCACCATAGCAGGCTAAAGAAACTCTTAGCCCCAATGGGCTACCACTTATTGCAGAAATAAGAGCCCTATATCCCAAAGATATTCTCACTTAGCTTTATTAACTCAAATACTGAAAGGTTTAATGGGTACACAATGAGATAGACTTTTACAATGTTGATTGCAACACTGCTCTTTTAAGGCATCATACGATTATTCACTGTCTTGCTGAGAATTAGATGAGAGGAACCTTTCCTTTAGATGAGAGGACTGATACCACTCTCATGTCTGTACAGTAAACGTGAAGCTGGGTTAGCTTAGCTTAGCTTAGCATAAAGACTGTAAGCAGAGGGAATCAGCTAGCCTGGCTTTGTCCAGGATAAAACAATCCATCTACAAGCAGGCTGGTAGGATGGTTTTGTTATATTTGGACAGAGCCAGGCTAGCTGTTTCCCCCTGTTGCCTGTGTTTGTGCTAAGCTAAGCTAAACCGACGATAGCTTTTAGTGGTGTTGATCTTCTCTTATCAAGAAAGTATTTGCTAATGTCTATTCAGTTAAATTTAAGGAGTGGAAGAAAGTGCAAGGTTTTACAAAAAAAAAAATGCATCTAGTGAACTGTATTGTTGAGAGATCTATAAGCAGAATATAAATATATAATTGATGAAAAGGTTGTAAAAGAAGGCCGTGACATGTTTGCCTGTTGAGAATTCCGAAATTAAATTTAGGAAATTCTGCCTATTTAATTAACATTAGCAGTAAGTGGGGAGGTGGTGAAGGTTGTTGGTCATATGAGTTGGCAATTTCCCTCTGAACGTCTCCTCTGTAATTAATAGAAGCGTTATAAAAATGGAAAACTGATCACACCATGTGCAGCCATGTAAGCCCCTAAATACATTTCACAGTGTGTGGCCCCAATGAAGACACCATACTGGCATATGGCACCATGTCACCAAGTCTTTGATTTGAATAAATTAGGATAATAGTTGTACAATTAAATAATTGTTTTGATCGGTATGGGGGTAGAAATAATAAAGTTGGCGATTTGAACGCATCTGTCGCCCCTCGGTGTTTTGGACAGTCTACAGAGAGGCTTTCAAATGTTGTACTCTGGGGAGATGTACATCCTAATGTTACAGCGAAGCTAATACATTGCTCTTTATCTTACTTTTATCGGATTACAGTAATGACATGTGATGATTAGAGAGACGACCAACTATCAGAAAGCGTGACCTGCAGATACATCCGCGTAATGATAGTCATTTAGTAAAGCACAACCTTAATTTAGTTACCAGAGGCAAATTGGATCTCAAAAGTTATTGCAAAGAAATACAGCCACGAGTCAATGTGGCACTGTTGGCCCAGGTCTTTATTCTCTGTGTAGGCCTGCAGACAATCCAGTCTTACAATGTAAATTGGCACATTTATCATGCACATAGATTTCTGATGGTGTTTTCATATCATGTTCTCTGTTGAGTTGAATATCAATAATCCAGCTGCTTCTGTGCTGAGCAGTTTGTTGTCATTTTTAACAATATTTTGAGCTATAAGCATAAATAATAACTTTTTCTTTTTTTTTTTAGTAAGTTTCACTGCAGGCTGGTCCCTCAGTTAAATATAAGTTAACATACACAAAACTAGGGTGAAGTAAGATGTGTCCACTGAAATAAGGAAACAGAAGTAAAAATGTCTATGATTCTTTAAATTTGTTGAATTATGTACCATTTATTTTCACAGAAAAAAAGTCACAAGGAGATTTTACCTAGCAACGGTTTCATGCTAATGATTTGTTATCAGTGGTATCCGGAAGTGGTTTGCGCCGGTTAAAGTCCAAAGTTGAAAAGGTGACAGCAGTCAGGAAGAGACGGGCCAACGTTTCAACCAGGTAAACAGAAACCTCACGACAAACTAGTTTGGATTTTAATCTCATTCCCGAACGGCTCAGACGCTTTCAGGTTGGCTTAACATCTATTACTATTCATATAGTCGGGAACTGTCGCATTGCATTGCGCAAAACCTCATTTGGACAATCAGTCTTCTCTGTTAAAGGAGCAAAACTATGGAACTGTCTACCAACTGAGTTGAAAATGCAACAAAATTGTAATGTTTTTAATAGAGGTATTAAATCATGGCTAAAAGAGAAACGACATTGTAAACACACTTGCACTTTATGTATGTATCTGTATGTATTTGTGTATGTATTTGTGGATATATTTTTTCTTTTATTTTCTATTTTAACTTCTTTAAAAAGCCTCCTGTGGACAGGTGTTGTAAATTAGCATTTCGCTACAAACACTTAACACAGTGCATCTGGGCTTTGTGCATACATGTATGTGACAATTATAATGCTACTGTGATGTCCATATCAAATAAAATGAACAGAACATAACATAACATATATGTGCTCAAACAGACGTTTCTGTAAAAGTAAAATACACGGGTGTAGCTGCCGTTAGTCCTCACGTGGACCTCGGTGAAATCCGAGTCGTACAAAATCCAGAGTAACGTGAGTCACAGCAACGAGTAAGGAACAAACGAGGAACTTGCTGCGTATTAATGAATGACATTAGCTGAAGATAACAGTGACATTTTAACGTGAGCTCAACATCTGTATGTCTGCAGACAATTGTGATTTATTTTTAGCCGTGGATCAGATGTTAAACAGCACGTTATTAAATACATATTAGTATATGTGGCCCCTCTTCTTATCCGAGTAAAAGCGACTGAGACGACATCATTAATTAGTTCATGATTGACAAAATAAATACAAATTGAATTATAGTAATGACAGCAAACGTACAATGTGATTCATATCAACATGTGTATTAAATAGCCATAGTGAGTGTTAGCTAGCTAGTAAGCTTGTACATATTGTGACAATGTGAAGATCAAATGCTCACAAGTTACACTCCCACACTTTCACCAACTTATTCCATATTTTCAACACCGTGGAGACATTATGCTCAATATTGTCATCTACATATTTTGCAACAGCTAATTAACTTTATAATTAGTGAGACTAAACAAACCTCACAGTTACCATCAGAGCAAAAGGCCAAAAAATCCATTATGTTCTCTATATTCTGCGTTCATGCCTGTTTACTCGGCGTGTAACGGTACGCGTATTCATATTGAACCGTTCGGTACGAGGCTCACGGTTCGGTACGCATGACCAACCGAATACGTTTGAATAAAAAAAAAATGTATTTATTTAACCAGGTAGTCCCATTGAGATTAAAAATCTCTTTTGCAATATGTAAGTAACAATACAAGATGTAAGCAAGATGTAAGTAACAATACTACATAACATTAAGGAGCAGTTTTTGTTTTTTATACTTATGTGTTGCTAAGAAGACACAGAAGATGGGTCACTCAGGTATAGTTCCATCATTGTTCAAAGTCAAAGCACAACTTTATGATGTTAGTTGTAATGAATAAATATATTTTAAAATCAAGTACATTTCTCTGCCATTCATAGTTTTCTACTGTACCGAAACGTACCGAACCGTGGCTCCACTGTATCGTACCGAACCGAACCGTGAATTTTGTGAACCGTTACACCCCTACTGTTTACTGTATTCATCATAGACCCACAGTTGAATATAGACACATGTAGGAACACACAGTTTTACTTTGGAGCAGGAAATAAGTTTGGATGGATTTGTTTTCTTTATCTCGGATGAGTCTCTAAGCCTTGATGTCGTGCTGCAAAGCTCATTTTCAACAAATGAATGTCACAAAGACATCCTTCATTCCATTTGCTCATTTGCTATCCTGTTTCATTTGAATAAGTACGGCTATCCAACATTTGTTAAAGAGACAGCTGTTTTTTGGAGGAAATCCCCTAATTGGATCAGCTTAATTGCAATAGATTTCGTAAACATCAAGATTGAATGCAGCAACTTTGTCAGTTAGTACAAGAATGCTTTAAAGTTAATCTAATAAAATTGCGTAAGGGAACCATTGCAAAGCCACTTACCCCGTAAAAAGGCTTGCATACCCATTAGTGAAAAATTCCCTTGGACAGGAATAGATAGCAATTGATTGGGACTTCCTTGAAAATATGTGATCACTCCCCCTAATTTGTGATTTGGTGAAGTCATTGGGTGGTGTCCGAATGCTGTTTTTGTCGTTGGTCTCACTTGTCATTTGGTCCTGGATTAGAGGGGCACTTTTTCTTCGAGATCCTAATAAGCCTCATCAGGAAGTCAATAATGTGGTCATTTCAGCCAAGAAAAACCTTGTCCACTCTCCAGTTTATGACCCTGAAGGGTGAAGTCCTTATTTTGGTTTCACTAGCTGCATTTTGCTTATTTATTCAAAGCTCGAACATTTAAATTGCTCCCCCCTTCTTTTCTTTTTTTTTTAACCGGGCCCATCTGTGCCAAAGTACAGGTTTGTAACACAATTCTCTCAATATTTACATGCATTGACTTCCATGATGTATCTAAAGTTCCTTCTGGAGGAAAACAATGGTGGATCCTTGCCGTACGTTTTCTCTGGTGAAATGCCAAACAAGTGATGAGGCTCTTCTGTTGTGCTAGCGCAGCTCTGACATGTCTGAAGTGAGCAACCAGCTGCCAGCAGACCCCATCTCTGCAGTCGGAGTAATCGCCTCGCTCAGCAAGGCCCCTGACGGCTACTATGTTGTGAGTATGCATCTCGACTTACAACACATAGTTTCATTTAATACGCACGGAAAGCCTGTAAAGCTGTTTGCATCTCCTCTACTGTAAAAGCCACAGTGAATGTATTTATTCATCATATTTATTATTATTATAAATGTTTTGCCAGCCTTGTCGCAGGTCAAAAATGTCACTGATTAAAAGTCTGATCTGAAATTGAATCTTCTTTTTGTTTTGCTCACTGCGGTTGGTTGAACATGTAATTGTCGTAGCTGCTTGTACAGCATAACTTACAGCGAGGATATTGGCAGCCTTCCAATGTGTGTTTGTTTTTTTTAGATCTGTTTGATGACTTATTCATCGAGTTTACTTTGATGATTAGCAAGATTCCCTTCCTGACATTGTTGCTGGTTGCCACTAGTCTAACAGACACACCAGAGGCAAAGAGTTGATGATGTTTGGTTGATGCCCACAGAGAGTCATTTAAATTGAGCCCATGTTGCCTCTAAACTCAAGTACCACAGCAACTTTATCAATGATAGGAATGTGTAAGGGTGTGGTGGAGGATTGGTTGGTTTGTATGAACCGTTCTTGTGTTTTAAAAAGAGAAGATAGTGAGTAAGTTAAACAAAGCACAGCAACAAGCTGGAGGGCACATCTTTCTTCCTCTCTCTCGCTTCCGATTCAGACTTCTTGCTTTCTCCCTGCACCCCCGAACCCTCCCTCTGTTTCTGTCTCTTCCTGCTCCACCCTGCACACACCCCAGCTCGTTGTAATCTCTGGCAGATGATGGTGGGTTGGCATCAGAACGAAGCCACTGGCAGGGGAACTGCGTTCACACCACACGGTAGTGACAAACACAGAGAAACCCCGTCAGACTTCCTCCGCTGCTGCTCCAGTGCGCCAATGCATCTCAGCTGATGTGCAAACACTGTGCATGTTCTGATGTGCAAACACTGTGCATGTTCTGGAGGGCTGAGAGCCAGTCACCGGCGCTGGCTCAGCTCTGGGATAGAAACTCAGTAACTTGTAAATACTTTTTTTGTTCAGCCCCAGGTTGTACAGCAGCGGTTCAACATTCGGAGATAGTTTGGACTTAAGAGAATGTATTGCAGACGAAGATGTTACAAGTCGTCTTTGCGTTTCCTTGTTTCACGACAGACTTTGGGTTGAATTCGTCTTTTGAAACATGATCTGGGTTATGAATTCAAGCTGCCACGAAAACAAAGGACGACTAATGCAAAGTTACAACAAGTCTACGTTTGATAATCACCCAAGCTCTTTGAGTGGTCGTAAGACTAGAAAAGCGCAATACAAGAACATTTAATATAAAACACATCCTTCAAGGTAATAAAATACGTAAAAAAGTAAAGTGCAAATTAGCCTCCATCGTGAAATTCAAGGCCTTTCTGACTCTGAAGCACGATCTCAAATGCATTCGTCCCATCTTCCAGAACATATGTGGTCTTTTATCTGCAGACACAAATCTCATCGCTTGGCATCAGTGTGCTAATGCAGCACTGAGAACAGGAAGTCTCAGGATATTACGCTGTATGGATTTATTTATTTTACCCATTCACACCAGACTTACCAGACTTACCATACATTTTTATACAGCAGATCAAAGGGCTGATTAACTCTTTTGCTCTCCGAGACGCTGCGCTCACATCTCTGAACTTCGAGCAGGTTGTTCCAACACGAGCGCGCACAGGCCCACATCAAACACTGCTCCACTGGGATCGGGAGCTTTTGCTGAAGCACCGGCAGCCACCCAACATCAAACGCCACGAGTAGACTCACGCACACTCGCGCTCTGTGCACGGCTTGCAAAGTGGAGAATTGTGTGTTTCAGATTCACCTGAGCATTTGATATAAACTGGTCGTTTTTGAGTGACCCTCTGTACTTCAAATAAGTAGTTTGAAAGTTAAGGAAAACAGTCTTATTTGCCAGGAGTTATAAGAGTAGGTGGATATCCCTCTCATGCCTGTGTGCAGCACAAAGCTACTCCCAGAAGGTTCTGAGCTTAGCTGCAGAGCTAGCCTAGCTCTGTTTCTCACTCAAAACACTCACGAACTACAATGTTGTATCTTGTTTGTTTACGATAAGGTGGTGTGTAAAAAATGAAATATTGATATTGTGTTAATGACACACAGATGATAATGTTTTTATCATTTTATTCCAGACTCTCTCTCCACACTCGTGTTTTGAGTGCAGTTCATTTGCCAAAACCACAATAAACAAAGATGAATTTGTCTGATAGCGTGGTTATTTTTTTCTTCAGATATCACGACAATATTGTCATCATGAATCGTTTTGGCCACAACAACGTTGCAGTGAAAATCTGTTATTGTGACGGGCCTACTTTTCACACAAATGTCATTGTGTGGTTGGTTTTGTTTTTGTTAGGATTACAACAACTAGTTTACGATGTGTCAACAGGTGAGCTTTAGAGTTGCCGGTAGCCATATTTGTTTTATTTGGAGAGAGCCACGTTAGCCCCCCCCCCCCCCCCCCCAGTCTTTAGCTAAGCTAAGCTAATCACCCCCCTGGATCCAACATTCGCTCCATACTCCATGCACATACCTGAGAGTCAAAGCTCTGCTGAGAGTCAAATTACTTTTCAAAGCAACTGCAGCTGTAGTTCTTTTAATATATAAACAGTTCATCTTTTTCCAGTTGAGAGAAAAGATCCAGAACATTTGTCTCTTCTCTGTTTCTCTGTTCTTCTTTGAAAGGACTGGTTTGGTTCCCTGCACCTCTTTCCCACCTGGTTCCACTCCCCAGAGCTTTTTGATTGTTTGCCTTTTATATCTTTTTATTCACAGCTGTGACTCTCAGTGCTTCATCATGGTGTCTGTCTCCAGAGATCCTTCATAGGACTGATTCAGCACCCCCGAAAGACTTATTTTCATAGGTGGGCTTTTAGATCACTGTATCAATATCAATATCAATATATCAATATATATCAATATATATATATATATATATCAATATCAGAGGCACTATGTCTCTTATCAGACGTCTGGCATTCTTCTCATTGAAGTCTTGTATGTCATGATGGAGCCATGCAGCGCCGGGCTTGAAACCATCGCAACTTTCCCTGTGCCTTTTTCCCCCCCGCCGTGGACTCGGCAAGTGGCGTTTTCACATGCAAGCTGCGTCGCGTCCTCGCTGCCGGCAGCTGTGGCAGGATGATGCCTGAGGTGCCTCCGAGGAGGATCGTGCCCTCGTTACTCCTCAACTTGACTTTGGGTTTCACAAAGCGAGCCCTTTGTTTACGCTGACAGGATGCGCTGGCTACTGACCTGGAAAAAGTGGCCAAGACGGCTTGTCTTGTAAGGAAAGAGGAGAGGCTGGTGATGTATCGGCTCCTTCTGGGACATTCTCCCGGTGCTGCTGCTGGAGACCATCCCTCTCTCCCCTCATCTTCCACTCTTTCTCTTGCTCTCATCCCGCTATCTATCTCTGTCCCCCCCCCCCCCCCCCCCCACTACTCTAGTCTCCGCTCCCATCCCAGCTATAGTCACTGGTGGTTTTTCATGAATCCCCCACCCATGCCATGTTTTTCCCCCACCCAGTCACCGAGGTCATTCATCATTATTGTCAAGGGGGTAATGTGTGTGGGTGGGTGCAGAGATCTATGACTTCTTCATTTGAATGAACCTCATTAGATTGACTCTTCTTTGTAAAGGATCTCTTCAGAAAATAACTCTGGCAGTTATTTAGGCGATTCTCACATGATGGCCGATGGAACATGACGCTTCAGCCGAGCATGTTTACTGGAACGGTGGAAGCACTCTTGCTTAGCTATATCATTCTGCCCCGCGTACCTGCATTTACATAGCAATGTGGGGTTGGACCTTGAGCTTGACTTGTGGTGCCTTTGCTGTCAATATGGTGCAATCTATTTTTTTGACTTTTTCTTACTCCACTGATCATCTCCAGCTCTGAATGAGCATCTTGTGCAAGGACGAGCTGCTTGGGTCTTATTTAGACACACACTTGAAATAGCTTTAAACCCTCAGTAATGTATTCTCGGAAGTCTCGTCTCATTAAATCACAGAGAAACTCCACATAGGGAGTGGAGCGAAAACTATTTCAGGTGCATGTGAAGTTTACCGGTGTGTTGCTCAAGGGGTACCACAGCAGCTCAAAAAAGAAAAAGAAAAAAAGATGCGTTCCACATTAACCACAAATATAATCCCAGCTCCTTCCCCAAAGCACATTGAAGTTCCGGTTCCTTATTAGAGCAGATCCTTGAAAAGGCGTCTTTAATCAGCCTGGTCCCAAGGGATGATATTTTTAGCCACCTTGTTTTTTGGAGGCTAAGACTCCTTCACCCACACACAGCACTAATGAGATGGAGCGCTAGTGTAGGCAAGCGTGAATTAAGGCTAGTATGCAAGGGAAGAGGCAAAAAGCAACACGCTCATGGCATACATACATTAACTTTATCCCACCTCCTGCGCCTGTTTTTTCTTTCTCTCTCCTTGTGTTTTTTCTTTCCTTTCTCTTTTTTCCCCCCGTAGGTTGCACAAACAACAGATGGCTCTGACGCCGACCTGTGGAAGGACGGCTTATTCAAATCCAAGGTCACGCGCTACCTCTGTTTCACCAGAAAAACTGTAAGTGTGAATCGAAACTTCTCCCTTTCGCTACGCATTCTGCACCAACGCCTCGTCTGCACCACCCCTTGTTGTTTGCCAGCAGTTATTAGCGCTGTTGGTTGCTGCCAGAATGTCTTAATGCCCTTTGATCAGTGGAAAGACCCATTTAAACAGCGTTGGCAGTGCAGTTTTGAACTTTTACATATAATGGATTTGCCTGCATATTCCAGATGAACAACACATCTGTGAGATATTTTTCATGTACGTTTTTTAGTCCTCCTGAGGATATTATTTATTATTTATTCATGAAATAACAATGAGCCGTGCTTCAACTATTCCAATGTGTTCAATCAACAGCGTCCCTCTACAGAATACGGCTTTGCAATCCGTGCTTCTTGAAAGCTGATGCACATCTAATTGTTCATATAAAAATAGTCCTTTTTTATGTCAGAAATGACTCCACAAGAAGCACTTTCAGTGTGGTGGTGCTATGAATAGATCTCCCTAATTGGGCAGCATTGACTCCTCAGTGGCTGAAATGATCTTTTAAATGTTCCTCATAATGCAGTTTGGAATCACCTGCAGCTGATGTGTTGATGCCCTGCTGTCAGCGGCTCCGTGGCCATAAATACACCTACCTGTCCAACTTCAGCCTACACAGCTTACCATTGGCTGCCTTCTCGTTTGTCTCCATGGCTGGCTGGTAGATAATGCAGACCGTGAAAACAAAAACCTGCAATTTGTGTTATCGTTTTGTATCAGCTCAATCTTAGGACTTAATCCATTTTTTTTTTCAGGGTGTCCTCTAAAAGCCAAGGCAACTTGGCAGCGGCTGCCTCGTGCCTGAGCTCAATCTGCTCCTCAGTTTAGTACACAGCAAACAAATAGCCCTCCCCTCGCTCCTGTATTTCATCTTAAAATGTGTGTCCACACTGTTTTAAAGACTTTGACACAAATAAAACATGACAGAGCCATCAACAAAGCCTATTTTGTCTGCCACTCAAAGGAGCTCCCACTGTAATTGTCTATGACAAAAACAGATTCTGTAAAATTAGCCCCTGAATTATGTGGGGGGAAGTAAATAGTTTGTGATTCATCATACTCTAGGTTGGAGGTAGAAAGCCTCTTTTTGTCAGGGTGTGATGGAAGAAATCTCCCGGAAAAAGGGGCAAAACACAAAAAAACAAGGTTCCATGCATAGTAATACCATTCATCCATATTCCTCCTTAAGTCAGTGTAGAAACTATGAATACAAAATGTCTCTAATGGTAATGACTGTCGGGCAGCAGTAGCAGTGAAATCCAGCCTTTTTTCGGACGCATCAAGTCACGCCTGGCTCGCCCCACTCTCTACTGCCGCTGTGTATTATTGCAATTTATTATGGCAAAAAATGAAAATGTAATGGGAGGCAGGGAAGAGTCATGCTTGAAAATGTCAACTACACAGTCGCTGATTGTTTTTAACCAGTCCCATTCTGTTGATTAGACTGCCTGCTCCGTCTGCCGCCGTCCCACCGCTTCTCGCCAAAAGGTTGAGAATGATTACAAGTTCACAGATGCAAAAAAAAAAAAAAAAGCGATTAGAGAGTAATTACTTCAGCTGTTTTGTCAACCCTTCTCTTTAGAGACTTCCCGAGCTCTTAGTTAATCATTGACTCTATTATCTCTACATTTTCTTAACTGAGTCCTGCAAAAAGAAAAAGAAAAGATGAACCTTTATCTTTTTCTTGCTCTCTGCCCTTTTTAAAAAAAAGTTGAATTTGCATCGGCGGCTTTAAATGTCCTGCATGCGCTCTGTCTCTTAGGGCGCTGACGTCGTTGTGGACGTGAAGCTGATTGACATTAAGGACGCTTTGCCGGAGGGCTTCACACCTGTGGAAGAAACATTGGACACAAGTAAGTAAGCAGTCGGTAGCGAACACTCGCCCCTCCCACGCGCCCCTCCCACTCGCCCCTCCCACGCGCCCCTCCCTCGCGCCCCTCCCACTCGCCCCTCCCACCCTCTTGTTGTTGTTTTCTTTCACTCTCCGACCAGCCTATGCAGAGGTCCTCGGGGGCAGCTTTGCTTGAGATAGTGAATGTTTTATGGGTGCAGGTTAGCTTAATTTATGGCAGACTGTGGGAATAAAATAAACATTTTGCCCAGGAGGTACAAGAGAAGAGAATCATGAGTCATTGTTTATCTCAGCTGTGCTTTTCTTTATGAGGAGCTTATTTATTTATGTATTTATTTGGGGAGAGGACGAGTGGATGGGGGTTATCTAATATTAATGAAATGCATTCCCCAATGCTTTAGTGCTTTTTGAGTGCTATGTATTTCCCCCCTCACTATCCATGCCTTGGAAATGTAATAATATTTTGGTGTGGGGAGTGAGGACAGCTTGTTTATTATTTTTATTATCATTGCATTTACACTGCACTTTCAGTGTTGCAGGGGAAATAAATGAGCGAGGCACAGATGCAATATAGAGAAGCATGGCAATGCTTTTTTTATTTTTTTTGCCAGAATGAAGAAAAGAGATTATGTTTTGTTTGGCTGTGGTGTAATTTAATGTTTTATTACTTTATGTGAATCCATGTTTAATGTATTCATGGGACATAATGTATGAGTTTCTGAGTATCCAGTTTAAATCTCTGTTGTGCACTAAAGCTGATGGAGGATTCTCCTGCTTCTGTCATTTTACCCACTCAATTTATAAAGAAAATTACAATAATGCATGTGGATATTGTGGCTTTCCAACATCCAGTTATTTCCTTTTGAGCACAGCAAGTTATTCAGAAGCTGCTATTAGCTCATCTCTGATGCTGAGACTGCTAATGACTAAATAGCAAAGCAGAAGATACATTCGGTAAAATGTCTACACAGGTTGTTTTTTTAAGCTTGAAACTCCCCCAACTCCTGTCTGACTCCCTCATGTGTACCTGACTCATCAGAGGAAACGGCCACGAGGAAGAGGAGGCTCTGCGTGAAAAGCAGCCCCTGTGCGGCCGCTGTGACGGCTGTGTACGACATCCAGATGATTGCCAAGTCCAAGTACCATCTCGTTAACTACGCCTGTATAGGGTGAGCTGCTTGGCACTGGAAATAAATGTATTCATGATATTTTGTATCTTCCATAAATCGCCACGTTTGATACCTTTACTCATTTGCATGAAGGATTAGTAGCTGTTTAGAACCTTGTATGTCTCCTCTTCATCTTTACACAGTGAGATAAACAGTATGGGGGTATGGTACCGAATGGGAGATGTTTCTCAGCATCAGTCCTCCCAGGAAACGTCCAGTACGGCTCACGGGGACGCTCCAGCCAACACTGCAAGGTAACATCACGCCACTTTATTCGGCAGTACCTCTCGAAGTTTACCCTTCCTCCTCGCTTCCTTTTTTGATTATTTCACGCTCGGTGTACTCCTGAGCTGTTGTTACGCAATGAAGACCCAAACAATTGATCACTCTGGGGCAATCTGCAGTAAAGGTTGTGGCCGGACAAAACAAGGTAGCGAGGGTGAACCGGAGAGACAGGCTAACTAGACAGGATCCCCCCCCCCCCGAACAAGAACATGAGTTCAATGAGGGCTAAACTCCTGCTATTTGTGGGTCGGTCCCGCGAGGCGGAGGCAGGTTGCTCCTCTTGACTGCGGTGACAGGAGCATTGTACTGTGCAGACAAAAGAGGAGGAGACGTAGCCCGGAGAGCGAGCGACAGCTGCAGAGGAAGGGAGGAGAGCTTCGAGATCTCCGCCATGCTGGAGAGCGTGCGTGTACCCTTCCTCTGCTCACGCGTCCTCCACGCTGCTCAGGCTTCCTCCGCCTCAGGCCTCCGAGCCAACGGAGCCAACGGAGCCAACGGAGCCACCCTTTGTACTGTGTCCAGATCAAACAGCTCAATTATTTGTCGCAAAGAAGGACTCCACGGCAAATTGTAAATAAACAAGCGAGACTCCTTCGGTGTGGAGAACGGGGGAAGCTTGGCACGGGGTGGGGGGGGGGGGGGGGGGTTGATCAGGCTGATCGGTTTGCCAGCCTGAAGTGCTTTGCTCTGCCATCCTGGGCTGGGCTGAGTAAAAGCCACAACACGCCAGAGCGCTGGATGCCAGCAAGCGTGTTCAAAACAGAGCTTCTGTTCACATGGGCCACTCAGCGGGACGAGAACAATCAAAATGGACGGCCATGATTTAAAAAAACAACCCAGGTTCAATCTGGGTGGAGTTTTGCGAATTGTCCGTATTCGTTGGAAATCGATGGTCAATAATCTTTGACGTGTTGAAGCTCTGGTGGGCTCTCGGGCCCACGTGTACGCCTTAGTGACTCTTACCGGTAACCCTCCGCTCTTCTGAAGCCCACTTTCACGTCGGCGAGGCTCAAAGGTTGGAATAAATTGCACCTCGAAGCGACTCGCACCCCCGTCCTGACGCCCGCTGAGATCACAGGCTGCTGTTCTTGTATTAACATTCAAACTCATTTCACAGTCAGAGAGTCGTCTTTTGAGAGCATTTCCATCCGTAATGCGCTGACACATAAGGACGGCACTATGGGCCATTTAGACGGCGGCGGTTCTTTGACTATTTATTTGGCATCCTCTCCGTGTAGTTACATGCACTTTAGACAACCGTACATCCAGCCATAAATATGTCTGTCGTTACTTTAAAGTCACAGATAGATAGATTAGATAGTTTGACACAGTGATTCATAAACGGCTCTTCAACCCTCACTGATGGCTTAAGTAGGTACAGTGCAACTGTCTGTGTAGCATCACCCCACTATACTTTATTCATATTCAGTACGAGTATGAAATTCTCTCTTCCATGCCTCCTTCAGGCTATCTATAACAACTTTATGGCCTTTGGAGAATAGCACCTCTTAAATTTAAGTGCTCTTTACAGTCAGTGGAAAAGATGTTTTAAATACAGTCAATAATGTGTAAATTTTTAATGACCCTTATAATTTTGAAAGCTGCAGTGATCCCTCTCAAATGTTAAGTTGCCTCAGGCAGCGGGAGCTTGTTAGAGTTGTGTACAGTCGTACGCTGCAAATCAGTAGCAGCGCAGAGCTGCAGTCCACGGTAACTGCAGGGTGTTGCATCATTATGGGATGCACGGAGTGATTGCATCAAGGGTAAGGTGCTGTATTTGAATTGTTTTTGTGTCTTTTTGTCAGCTGAAAACAGGGTGTCTGCAGCTCTTCCACAGTTTTTAAAAACTATCGTTTGTTGTTGAATTTGTTTCCTCGGAATGGCTTTTAAAAGAGCCTTGGATAGAGAATCTGAGAGTTCATTTACAGAGGTTTGAAATATTTTCTCTGTCTGTGTCCGGGCTGTTGAGAGACATCTGTAAACTGAGAGCGGGATCGCTGCAACAGTACATTGTGCATGTACAGGGCTGTTCAATTCTTCAGTGTGAGTGAGAGTTTCAGTCACGACTGCTAGCTACAGCTCAATGTCTTTCAACTTGAATGAATTATGTTTGCAACTTATAAGCCTTTTTCTTGTAAATGATTGAATTACTTGTTAAGTGTATGAAATGTTAAACATAGTGACAAAACGCTCATGAAGATGTTCCCACAGCCTAAAGTTACATCATCAACCCGTTTAACAGTCATATTTAACAGTCAATTTCCGATCATATTTGGCAAATATAGGGATCCTTTACAGATTTGAGAAGCTAAAACCAGCAAAATGTTTAGCTTCTTTGTATGAAAAATGTATTATGAATGAAACATCAAAATTGACTTTCTTTTGTTTCAATCAACTAATTGATTAGCAGCTCTAAAAAGAAATGATCCTTTTGAATTGGCTAATCCATCCATCTATTGTCTGCAGTTGGTTTTGGTCAATTAAGTCTATCATGAAATAGGAAATAGTTCTCATCATAAACTCCTGGGAAGTACTGAAATACATGTGATACGACAATAAAGAACTCAAGGCCGTATCATCCCAACATACCGTAATGCTTTGGCCGCTATCATTGTGAAACAGCTATTGGACTGAATTCTATGTGCTGTTAAAAACAGTCTCAGGAAGTCTTGAACTCGGCGGAGCCTTCAGAAACCCCGTGAGAGGGACTCTCAGGAATTAATAAAGGAATGGTTCAAGGATAAACACTGAACTTAAAATCCTTATTTGTTATTGGCTCAGGCTGTCGCACCATATTGAGCCACTAAAGCTGTTGGGTGTACGGGCCCGTTAAGCGGTCTGCCGTTGCAAATGCGTTTGAACCTCGTGTGTGTTTAACGTCTCTTTTATCGAGTTTGTCTAAAGCGTCTCAACCGGCCAACCGTGTTCTGTTTTGATTCATCGCTGCCTGCTTGATGTCAACCACTTTAGCTTGTTCTCTTGTCAAGACCGGCGGTATCAGCCGCTCCCTGACTTCATAATGTGGAAAACCCGAGCCATCCGGTCAGCCTTTTAATGTGTCCAGTAAAGTATCCCCCTCCTTCGTTCTCCTGGCCAACGCTGCCATTTGTTCTCCTGATAAAACTGTCATTGCTGAGGCTGATATCTGACCTCTACACCGACTGCTAGCATAAATTAGCCTTGTCCTAATATTGCAATTCCTTTCACTTCACTCAGAATCAAGGTTTTTGACATTTCTCTTCGAATAGTCGGCCATTGTACACACAGACGCCTTTTTAAATCAAACCCTACGGCGATAAAAATGTCACGGCCAAGTATCTTTTTTTCCCTCTGCGTACCGTAGTCTGCTTTTTCTTCCAACGCGTGAAGTAGAGAGTCATCAGTGTCAGATTTTGGCGTGCATATCAATATGTTTCGGATAGCACTGTCTTCTACCTGTGACACTCCACACATTGCTGCAGCTCTGCAGGAGTGTTGTATCAGCTTTCATTGCTCGCTGGTTAACAAAGACTTCCCAGCAGCACACGACTCTGGAGGAGAAAAGACACGCCGTGACTGTCAGTGTGTCGCGCTGGAGAACAATCATTCCCCGGGCTCAATCTTCACTCATTACTTTCTTGTGTTTCGGGAAAAAGTTGCCGAAAAAGTGGCGGAGATCAAGCGGAAGGAACGCAGAGAGCGGTGTCAGGAATGATCGAGTGATCAGCGGAGATCTGATGAGCTCAAGACTGTTCGGTGATTTGCCACCAAAAAAATTCAGAGAGATCCTCTTTTCAACACCTGACACCGAGCTTAAAGGAGGATAATGATGGGTGCGAAAGCAGCTCCCACAAAGCAGCACTGTCGGCACATAGAGGAAGGTGTGGAGATGTTGTCACGGGGAAAAGGCTGGATGTGTGTCAAAACAAGAGCTACCAGCTCTCGGTATCGCAGCTCTGGCTCTTCAGCGATATTACTCTCATCCTCATCTTCCCTCTCCACTGACTACCACTCGTCTGTCCCCGCTGTCTCTCCCACTTGCTCTTCTCCTTCTCCTTCTTTCACGCCAGACAACTCTTTCCCTTATTCCACGTGGAACAACTTAAAAGGACACCACACAAAAAAGGAATCTGTTGAACTGTAATTCAAGTTGTCAAGTAATCCTCAGTGTCGTCGTTTGCCGTGCCGCACTAATGTGATTTTATCTCCGGCAGATTTCATGGGAACATAAGACTCTTGATCTGCCTTTTAATTGCGTAAATCGTTCAGGCCGTGTTCCCAGTTTTACTATAATTTGATGAGGAACTACACTGTAATTGAATATTCAAATTAGGAATATGTGTCAATATGGCTCTCCTTGCCTGGAATGAGGATTAATTGTTGTCAAAACTCCAGTGGCCGACATAATAGAAGCCCCAACACTGCTGTTGATTAACAAATGCATTTGCCATGTTTTTGTTTTAAGAATTAGTTGTCTAATTGATTTGCCATATGTTACCCTCTCCAATGTACCTAAAATTGTATTTAGAAATCACCAATTTGGATTGAGACAGTTTTGTGTTTGAAACAGATGGGAAAGGCAGCCCTGGAGGTTGTCCTGTAGGAAAGAATTCACGAGCAGCACATTTCCCCGCTTTCACGTCGAGTCTCCGGGGCTTTAAGTACCACTTTACTTCTTCAGATACATAGATAAATAGCCAGACTTAATACTTTCTCTGTTCTCTTTGTTTATTCTGAGTACTAATTCAACAACACAAACACAGACGCCCTAAAAGAGTGTTTAAACCATTCCCCCCCCCCCCCCACCCCACCCACGTCCATCGGATGTCTCTGTGCTTTTGAAAGATGTGTACCTTTCTTCCTCAGCGGTGGAATCAACCTTTTGAAAGGTAAAAGAAGTCCGCATCGAATATGGCAATCGTTCCCGCAAGATTGATGCCAACCTTTTAAAAATGCACCATTGGCCTGGATTTAACGTGGCCAAATGCTGATGTAAATGAGAAGGAGGAAAGTCGACCCTTTCATTGCAAATAAATCTGAGTTGCAGGCTTCAGCTCATAAATACCGCAGCCTGTCAGAAGTCTTGTTTTATTGCTCTTGATGGAAATGATTGCATTTATTTATCTCATCCGGAGAGATAAGGCTCTGAAAGCCACAACTCACAGCTCTCACGTTATATGCAGATCTGCCGTTAGTCTTAAATTTCAAGGTTTTTGATTTTGCCCCCCCCCCCCCCCACATAAGAATTATTATGTTTTCCATAAACAGGCCAAATACAGAGCACGATGCACAGAACACACTTCATTATTTGCATCTTCACACCTGCTCGACCTTGTTCTTTGTCTTTAACAACAAACTCTTACGCCGGCGTGTCCTCCAATCAAAGCCATTCCCTTTTTTTAATGACCAACTACATTGCATTATCATTATAAGATCATTTGTTTTATAATGCAATCCCGGAGCTCATTTTACCTTCAGAGCATGTCATGTTATGCAGCTCTCTCCAAGCTGTGAATTATTTTTTTCTCTCCCCCCCCCCCCCCCCTGCTTGCTGTGGATTTATCGATCCGTAGGGGTGAGTCACAGGGTGTAATTCATGATAGCTTGATTGATGAGGATTTCAATCTTATATGGTTTGTTAACTTCAACTGCCCACAAAGTGCATTCTGTGCTGTTTTCTGTAATACAAGGCCATGAAACGGTAAAAAAAACAAGACTTCCATTGAATAATGGAATCTTTCAGTTCCTCCAGAATTTACAAGATGCTGCCCCAATCCCCCGGCAAAGGTCTGTTCAAGCCCCCGGGCAGCTGAGGCCCGGTGTAACTTTGACCATATTTCACCCCTTAGATCCATCCTGCTGTTTCAGTGCTCGGTTATGTTGTTAGATAGAAAAGCCTTTGTGTGAGGAGGGAGTTTCCATGCCTCCATGCTAAATATATTCTCTGGCGTTATACTTTAATGTCCGAGCAACGTGTTCTGGAACATAATTGTCCCGGTCAAATACAAAGTGTACATGCATCTACTATGTTTTTACTGTGGTGATCCATAAAATATTGTTGATGGGACATTGTTGCTTTCTGTCTCCCAGCAAGAGGACCACGAGCAGGCCGGACTATGAGCAGCAGGGCAGTGGGAACTACACCATGACGGGTAAATGATCTCATTTTACACGTATGCAGTTCAGTGACATTCATGACTTCACTTTAGACAATTAAAAGGGATTTAATAGTTTGCCCAAGACGCATTGGGTTGTAAAACTGCTTACTTTTATCATCTCTCGAAGGAAAAGCTCCAAATATTTGGAGAAGAGGTTCAATACTTACTGATGCTCTCTATGTACACCGAACGTCGTCTCCACGTGTACATAAAGGCGTCACCTCCGCTACTTGATCTACAAACGCTCCAGATCTCCTCAGTGATGGATACCGCACAGAGCTTCGCTTATCTGAGCGAACGTGACTTCCCAGAGGAGCTCGGCATTACACTCAAGAGAACATTTAAAAGCTGTCAAAGAAGATCCGTCACATGCCATACTCACATAGGTGTATATACCGAGCATTGCACCGGATTCCCCTTTCTCTTTGTCAAGGAGAGAAACTCGGCAATAGTACAATGCTCCGGGACTAAAACAGAAGAGAGGCTAATTCGTTAGGAAGCGGAGCTTAGCTATGACAGCCTCAGAGCCGTGGAGTCGGAGCCGGCTGAGGCGCCGGAGCCTTAAAGAGCGTGTGATCCACACGAGGTGAGCGAGGCAGGCATGTTTTTATCCAGCTGGAGAGAGACACCATGTGGTGAGGATTCCTCCTGCTGCTCATGCAGAGGCACAGCCAGGCTATGGCCACGGTGCACCCTGCCTTTTCCATACCAGCCTATTAAACAATTGCTGAAGTGCACATGATAGAACTGCGGAAGGAAATGTTTAAATATATAAACACATTTTATTTTTAAAGTCTCTAAATTGTCAGCCTTTTTTTCTTTTTTTTTATGCCGACATAAAAAAATATATCATGTAATTGACAAGAAATGAATACATAATGTTGTTGCTCTGACTGTCATATTATAAGTTAGTGAAGACAAGTGTGGCCCTGAAGGAGCATACATTACCACACAGCTGAGTGCTTTGTGGCATTGGGTGTGCGACTCCTCCGCTGGGACAGGGTTTGAGTGACAGGGAAGAACATGCACATACTGTACAGCACGTTGCCAGCAGTCATCCATTATCTCCAGAAAACTGTCCTTTGCAGCTGTGCAGCCTCTACCTTCACGTGTCCCCGCATGGTGTTTAAAGAAGAGAGGATAATGGAGTTAGCCCGAGCTTTATTCCTTGAGACTGTGTACTCGTCAGGCTTTACAGTATCCCACTGTGAATGTGAGAGAACGCAGCTCGCCTTCAATGTGATAGCCCGCGGACCAAGTGTGAGGTCGTTGCCGACAGCCTATTTGTGTTAATTGTTAGCTGTGGTAGCCCTGGCGTGTGTGTGTGTGTGTGTGTGTGTGTGTGTGTGTGTGTGTGTGTGTGTGTGTGTGTGTGTGTGTGTGTGTGTGGGTGTCTGCTTGTGTGCACGCGTGTGTGTGGGCTGACAGCTGGCCAGGTTCGAGTTGGTCTAAAACCATGTGCGCTCTGTCAGGGTTGTACAGGCGCCTTCTTTAGGATTGATGAATTGCCTGCTTTCTTGATTAAACCCTCCGTCACTTCCCAACAAAACAAAAACCCGAGCAGAGAAAAAAAAAAAAAAAAAAAAAGAGTGAGTTGAGGGGAGGAGAGGTAACATGTCTGGGGAATCTGTCATCCGCAGTCACATCATGTACAGATGTGATGCGCAGGAGCTTTGACATTTATTACCACAATATTAAAAACTAATTCACATTCATCTTTTTTTTTTCTCCACTTGACAGTTCAAGCTCATTTGAAAAGTTATCAAGTTTTCACAGCAGCGCCAACCTTTTGCTTTTCTACACCACGTTGCTTTGATCCACGCCAAGTCCCTCCGCCAATTAGGTCTGTTCTTCATGCATTGACAGGAAAGCAGGAAGTTTAAAGGTAATTAAACGTGCAGTCATGAAATGTGTCTAAAAAGCATAGGTTTGATAAAAAATGAATGTGATGGTGTTGAAGCCCTAAAATAGACCTTTATGACGCGTTGCATTGCACTCTCTCATCATTACCTACAGAACGAACGTATAGTATCCAGCTGATAAGAAGGTAAATGTAATAAAAAGCAATACATTTACATATCTATTGCATTAATCAAAAATAAATCCTGACATTGGCCCTGATCTAACGTAATATGGAGAGCAATTATTTCCCTATCCATTAGAGGAACTTCAATTAACACACACGAGACAGTTCATCCTTCAGAGGAGGAGGAGAAAATAGAAGGCTCAAAATTAACTTGGGTTTGCAAAATATCTTGGCAGAATGACAGTGATTTTTGATTTTCAGGAAACAATATTGGAATTCTTATTAAACTATGTGCATCTGCTTTTAATTTGCTGCAAATAATTGGAAAATGCAATGGAGCTTTCCAATTAAAGCTCCACTTTATGCTGTTTTAATAATACCCTCATAATATTATAGCTTATGAAATGACAGGTGAGTTGGTGTATGAATAAAACATAAAGCCCTGTAATAAGAGACAGAAAAAAAAACCGGGACAGTTGTTGGGGGGCTTTTAAATGCTCGACATAATTTGCATATATTAATCTCCTCTTTTCAGCCTTATCAAGTATTCCACTGTATTTGAAGTTAAAATAGTCGTGACAGGCAGGGGTGCGCTTCGTTTTTTTTCCAAGGATTTATTACTTGTATAATTCTGGATCTTTAATAAGGCAATATGACTGATCCTCTGAGTTCTGTGGAATTTGGTTAATTGTTCCAGATGGTGCTCACTGATTATGCAAAATTACTTTATTTCTCCTCTTTTCTTTCACCCAGCTACACCATTTCCTGATTGACTAACATGGAGAAAAAAGATTATTTTTGGCGCCGCACTTTCATTAAGAGGGTTCTCATCAGGTTTCAAACAAAAGTTCCATCTTATCTCCCCGTGTAGTTCTGGGCGAGGCTGTGCAGAGGGAGGCGATCAGCCGGCTCTTATCTCAACCCGGGATAGATCTCAACTGCTTCGGCACCGCCGGGGTTATATTTTAGAATAACACAATTCTTTAGGCTGAGGGATTAAAAAACATGACTTCTGGCTAGTGACACAAAAGTTATTATAGTGTACGCGGTTCTCTTCTTTCTCTTTTCTCCTCTCTTTCTCTCCCACAGATTGATGAAATTACTAAGCAGCGAGGTTGGGCTCCTTCCACAACTCACTAACATTCTGTTTTGCATCAGCTAAACCGAGCTGAATGAATCATTTATGGAAGTGTTATGGGGGAGTATCGGCAGATTTACTGCCGAGCTTTTACTTTAGATGGAATGGGATTTCTATGAAACCGATCTTGATGTCTGAAGTAATGCCAAAGCTTACATCAAGACATGAAAGGAACGCTCTTAAAACCCTCGTTTTGCTTCTTAATTCCCCTGGTCAGCAAAAGGCGAAACAGAGAGGGAGGGGGGGGGGGGGGGGGGGTTCAGCAGGAAAATAGTATTTACACCTCATGTAGACTCACGCACACCTCCTCAAACTGTTTAGTACTCTCAGCAACTCATGATATGAAGGACTGCTGTATTTCTTCCTGCAATGTGATGGCTTATGAATTACAGTGTTTATAATTATGATTAAATTGAATATTACGGTAGGTTTGAGCTGTTCATGCATTTTCCTTATTCAAATAGAAGCATGTTAAGAACAAAAAGGAATGCTCAAAAGATTTTTAAAAAGAAGGGAAGATACCAGAGTTATTGTCGGTGTCATTGAGTGCAAGTTAGTCAGAACTACAAAAGAACTAAAACGTCGTTTTCTGATCTCAATACAAGCTTTGTTTCCTTGTGAATCTTGGATCGTGGAATAAGTTACATTGGACACGTGTTCAGAAAATTGTGATTTTGGAGTTTGTGCGTGTATTTTTAAGAATTCAAAATTTAAAAAGTTGTCTTAATTCTTAAGAATTTCTGATCTGAAAACGTTTGAAAAAGCACTCTAGTCTAATTTGTTAGGAAGTTGCATTCAAACCAGAGCCAAACACAATATAGAAATCAAAGTTTGTTTGTTTTATTAATGTGGATTCTGTTTGTCTCCGACGTAAAAAAGCAGTTTTGGATTTTAACATGTTAAACACAAATCCTGTTGGCGGAATCAAAAACCTGATTGTACTATCCAGGTTACTTTGGAGACATGATCGATCCCAGAGTGAGGGTGCCATTAAGTATTTGGGGATCAATCCTGAAGGGATCGTAATGGAATTTTTGACAAGAGCCTTGAAGCCCTCCGGATTTCTGGACCTTTATTTCAGTCAAATACGAGACTTTAAATGGCCTGTGCATTTGCAGACTGGACTCTGGAGTCTCATCCCTCATTGCTTTCTATCCATCCCTGAGATAGTAGCAGTGCTCCATTAGTTCCAGTGTCCAGACGTGGACAGTCTCAATGGATGGGCCTGTCACGGCTCCCTCGTTTGCCCCGTGTACAGCAGGGTTTGTTATCACACATCTAATTAGAACTTGATAAAAAATATTTCACAAAAATCCAGTCATTAAATATAGTTTAAGGCATATTTGACCATGAATCTCCTTAAAGATCTTTTAATGGCTCTGCTGACTTGTTAAGTTTGTAATTAATGATCTTCTAATACATACTGTGGTGTGATTTAGAAAGCACAATGAGATTCTGGGAATGAAGTCGTTTTGGAAAAGGGCATCTGGGGCTCCCAGAAGCTCTATTAAATAGTTCTGCTCAGACTGGTTTGCTTAAAGCCATGCTGTGAAAAAGTTCACACACATCGGCATCTTCACATATAGATGTAGAGACCATTTTTATGTGAGGGTGCGAGGATGTGCATGATTATAATACAGTTCCTTTGTCATTTCATAATAGTCAATTAGCGCGTATAGAAAAGTCCACGGCTCCTCTGTGGTGGTACTTTCACTTTTTTTTATTTAAGGGATGGAAAATGGGATGGTCTTTCATCAAAGTCCACTAATCTACACACCGTAAAACCAATAAGCAAATGCATGTGTATCAAACTGTAAATGCATTATACTAATAACAGTCGCCTGTTTCGTCCGGAGAGTAATGGTGTCCTTATTAGCATAATTAATGACAAATGGCAGCGCAGCATTGGTGGATTGGTTGTAGGGGATGATAAATTGGTGGATGCCCAGGTTAGTGGCTGCCAAGGAGGCCTCTTTGGCTGTCATCCCTCCTGCTTCCACTCTGGCACAGTTCATTACTCACCGTGTGAGATGCCACTTTACATTGCCTGGTACTGTGAGCATGGAGAACTTAATAATGCCACCACAACCATACAGGGCCTGCTGCTTTTACCCACAGTCCAGAGGGCAGGCAGCTCAGCGAGGGCTAGGGGTCGCGGGGGGAGCAGGGCGATGCAGGGAATCGTCTCCTGCAGCTGCACCGATCAAAACGGATCACGAGTCAGTCGCTACTTGAGGGGAGCCGGGGCCATGTGACCCAGTCTCCAGTGCTGGTGAGTGTTTCTTGTTAGGGTTTCTGGGGCTCGCCACATCCCTCGCATCATTACGGGTTAGTTTGCCCACAGAACCGCTAATTAAGAGGGGATTTGTGTAATTGTGCCTTCTGCTGTGTCCCATCCGGCACTTGCAATTTACTGTCAGCCCTCTGCCAGCTTTTACACTTGTCCAGAGAGGCGTACCCCATTTATACACACATTCTGCTGCACATTTACCAGCAGCCACAGCTGGGGATCAATGCCAGTGCCATGGCAATGTCTAAAAAGACACTGTGCTGCTGATTAAAGTCTGATTGTCCATTTAATTTCATGAGAGCTTTCAATACCGAGCCAGGAAGAAGGGTTCTCCCAGTGCTTCTCCAGCACGGACTGCTTTTAGAACATACAAGTTTTGTAATTATACCAGACCACTGAAGACTTTAATTGGCTCTTACACATTTATATATATATATATATATATATGCATGACATAAACAGTGCCTATATTGAAGTTATCACACAGGCACACACCTCCTCATAGCGTTGTAGTGCATGATGTTATGCAGCGGTGTTTGTGGCCAGCTCACCATAGGTGTTGCTGGCTCTGCCCACTTTCTGGAAGACTGATGGACCGGCGCCCGACTGGGGCTGCCTCCTGGCTCCCTCCCCACAACCAGATTTCAAAGACTGCTTGTCACAGATGGAAAAGTAAGTGGGTCATTCTGCATAAGCGTGCCATTTTGCATCCCTCTGGTAACGAACAAAAAAAAAAAAAATAGCTGAGTTTTAATGTTGGAGAAATTTGACTGTAGATGGCATTTGAGTCTATTTTTTTTTAAAGTATTTTTATTCTGATTTTAGTATCTGTCATATAAATGTAGCTGTTCAACACGAGTTAAAATGTTAAAGACCATTTTCTACAGTTATTGTTTTTAGCTGTATGTTCGATGGTGCATTCATGACATTTCATAAAGCTTTCAGAACAAGTTAAAATGTAAGATTATACTCCACCGTTTCTTTTGACACGTATTCATAAAAGTGGATAAGCAGAAAGCGTGTGTATAACGATCCGCTCCCTTTGGCGCTTCTCTTCTGTTTTCCCTCCACACTTTCTCTCCATAAACCTGAATGTGCAGCAGCCACATCCATCCACTGGATGTCTTGCATCCTACTCTCAGCATTGGAAACATTTAGATTTGTTTACATTTGGATGAGATTAAATTAATATTTCAGTATAAACTAACTGACTTGCTGTCAGGAGGAACAGAAGCGTGCACACAGCACCGAGTGGGGAAACGAGCCGCACACAGCCGGCAGAAATCAATGCAAACAGATAATCGGAAACCCTCGACATCATTTCAGTGCGTGATCTTTTTTACTATCAATGTTGTACATGTTTTACAATGTTAATTGACTCCTCTGTAAACATTTAAATAATTTAAAAGTTACACTTCCACTTTTGCAAGTGAGATTTTCTAACACTTTTACTTCACTCGTCTGTCGAGAGGGCTTGAAAAAGATAAAAGAAAAAGAATGGGTTTCATAGAGCCATAGTCATTAAAAGAATCTGAAAATAGCAACTCGCTATCATCTGTTCTCATAGCACGGGTCAGGAGCTCTGACACCTCCAAAATTCCTCCTGTCAGGGTAGGGGGCCATTTGTATTCTCTCTCATTAGGCAATTTGACTAATGACCTGCCGTGGCTGCAGAGCTACTGAGGGACCCGGAGCCTCGCGCCCTCTCTCTCGTGCAGCAGCCTGAACACACACCCTCTATTGGAATGGCACAGATGGCATGCCCGGGCGACAAAATAAACTACAATATGTCTCCGAGATGCTGTCAGGCCTGGCCACTATTTCTCATGTCAGAGAGGGGCTAAGGGCTGTGAGTGGGCATAGGGGGTCCTCCTCCAGCTCTCTGTTCATCTACTCACCATTATCTGCAGAGGTGACAGAGAGCGCGGTCTGCAACTAGAATAGCATTTCCATGGTCTGCATAAGGAATCCGCCTCAAATTGAGAGTCACCCCGACAGGAAAGGTATTGTAATGTGTAGCCCGGCTAGACAAAGAGAACAGCCAACATCCACTTGTTTGGAATATGAAATACAGCTGGATGCAAATAAGACTTTACTTATTATGTCTTATCATTCTATGGGACTAAACAATGGAAATCAGCTCAACCGCGAGTAGAAAAGTTGCAGTAGATGCTCATTTGCGCTTGCAGATTATTGCCCCGTGACTGTGACTTTCTCACTTAATTCAGGTGCGAGACAGATTCACCCCCAAGTAATCGCACTAGACGGAGATCAATGCAATTCTGCTGAATTAGTGAAGTGTAAAATAAAAGTTCATCAACAGTCCTAAAGTGTTACTCTTGAGTTGCGGTTCAGGTAATGTGCGGCATGCTCGATCACCCGCGCATATCTTTTCCCATCAGTCAGTGTCGGAGCGCAACGCGGTGTGGTTTATGTGCGTGTATGTACGCCCGTGCGCACGGCCACGTCTGTTCGAATCCTGGAAATGCAATGTATGGCGCTGCTGAAGTCCTGGGTGACAGTGCATCCAACAATGGAAGAGTGAGGGATTAGTGCTCAGCCCAGCGTACGAGGGAGCCCTTCCCACCCTGAAACAGCCATTCATCTGTGCCCAGGGGCTGCAGATGACAATGCAGCCATTGCTCATCGCACCTGACGGAGTCATTAATAAGGCAATGATCCACACGGGGCCTGTGCTGACTCCGTTCTTTACACTACGATCACTCAAGCCACAGGGTCCTCCTTACTTAACGCCACCTCTGCGCTCACCGCCGCCACCACCATCATCATCATCATCATGATAGTCATTGTACCAAAATTCCTGCCAGATGTTTTCATATTGACTGCACTCACATACTCCAATAGCCAAAGAACTACCCAATTCCCCACACTGCAATACAATCATGAGTTAATGGACTGTAGCCCGGCCATTTGAGCAGCTAGAACATGCTTCATAGTGGGGATTCCTGGTCAGAAGATTGGATTTACATTATTTCTGCCCTTTGCACCTTCGGGTTTCTCCATGGCATCCATTTCTTACCACCAAGTCATCTCCCACGCGTCTCCATTTGTCTGGATGTAAGATAGCCTCTCTAGTATAGATGGTGGTGGAATACAAAGTGAGACCTGGTTTTAAATGTAATCCTTGAGCAATAAAGAAACTCTGTGGCCTTCAGCTCAGCATTCATCTGTCCGCGCCACGCAGATCCATCAGCGGCTACAATCTCGGCTTGCCAATGCTGGCTATTGATTCAAATGTATTCTCCCTGCCTGCCTGCCTCTGCCTAGCAATGGTGCTCCCAGCGACACAGCAGTGCGTGTTTGTTCACTTGTTTTTATGAGCTTAAACAAGTCATTGGACCTACCCAATCACCTTGGTGTGCTTGCTGCTTCAGATGGCCACATATCTAAAGGCGCTACAGGGAGGTGGGTGTGAGGGCTGGGGCGTTGAAGGAAGAAGGATAATCCTTTCACTCCTTGCACGTTTTGAGCCGTGCTAGTGGAGAGGCTGTAGGGATGGTCTGTTGGTCCGCCGCTTTGACCCAGATTTAAATATCTCAGCAGCTATTGGATTATCATATCATTTTGTACAGACATCAATGGTTCCCAGACGCAATCCTAATGATTGTTAAGATGTAAGATATTTGTAGTTTTCAGTGAAATATTTCAACTAATGGATGGATTCCAATTAAAGGTGGTACAGACACTAATGTACCCTTCAGGATGAATGGTAACATTTTCATCTAGCGCCATCATCAGGTCAAAATTTCAAATTTGTTCAATACTTTGGTTAATGACTAAATACCGGCAGGATTTGTGTTTGTAATTTGTGGTGCTAGTTATTGGGAACGAACTTGTTGAACTTGGTGAACATCTAACCTGCTTATGATGAGCGTTGCTGTCGTCGCTGTTGACTTTAAAGAAAGCCCTGCTGTGCCCCAGTACAGCCTCACAGAGCGGCGAGCGTGGCTGCAGACTCTGCTGAGGGAGGTGATTGAAAGCCAGGAAACGAAATAATCTTCCCTGTGGTCACGGGCGTCAAGGTCATGCTTTGATTACAAAGATCACATTCTACTTCGCTCGTGTCGGAAAGTGCCAAACCGTGCATCTGTGCAATAACCAAGACAGGAAAGCAAGTCACATAAGTGTCAATGTGAGGTATATTTTCGGATTTCATACTTTATAATATTGCTGTGAAGAGGAAAAGGCCAAAAGGAGTGTCGGTTCCAAAACGATGACTCATGAACAGCTTCGGCTCACATTTATGAGTTCCCTTTCCTGTGCCAAAGGCCTGATGGACTGTGGGTAAAAGGACACCAGTTGGAAGCGTGGCCTCTTGATATTTTGGAGGCTCCTGTCAAAGCCAGCGGCAGCAAGTTTTGTCTCTCCAGATTCGGGAGTTTTATAATGAAGCCGAGCAGCTGCAGTTTTCCCTTCAGTCTGGAAACGAGAGGCTTTGTGTCCCCTGTCACCCTGTGTTAATTTGGGCCCTAATGTATTTTATAAACAAAGAGCTGCTCTCTAGCCTGACAGTCGTGACACCTTGATTCCAGTGCAGGATGCATGCAGTACGGGGTTACACCATTAATAATCAACTGGCAGCCATCACACCATTTTAACCACGATCATTATGATAAAGGGCATACACTTAATTACAGGCCTGCTTAATTATAGCTCTGTTGAAGCTCGTTTGTTTGGTCAAATGCTAATTATACCACCACGCTCTTGGCAAGTCCTCATTTCAATCCACTTTTTTTGCCGGCTGAACAGTGTGGCTTATTTTCATGCAAATTTGATATCTGGTGAATGTTTTGTTTCTCTTCTTTTTCCGCTTTTCTGTGCCTTGTGTGAGCATGTCTTTGTTTCCGAGGTGAACATCTCTCAGACAAGACGGAATCGGGAACAATCAAGAGTAATTAAACTGGAAGAGGGCTGAGAGAGGGCTGGGCTGGAGGAGAGAGTGGAGGTGCTCAAATACAGCGCAGAATAAAAAAAGCCTTTCATCTACTCTCCAAAGAGGGGGGGGGGGGTGTCGGGGTGGCTGGGGATGTTGATAGCTTTGCCGTTTTATAAACCCACGCTTAGTCTTGTGGAAATGCTCAGGCATAGGGAGTAATGTGTATATATTTATTCAACCTTTAGTCAACCTTAACCTTTCTTTTTTCTTTCTTTGTTGCAGCTCTGGACGATGTGCCCTTTGCGATCCCTGAGAAGTTTTATGAAAACCCCAAAGAGGTAAACCTTCTTTGACAAACTTAAGTGACCGAATGCTTAATTACAAATAATGTGAGAGTGGTCATGACAGTTACTGTCCTGAAACCTGTTGTGTAGCATGGGCCACATTATTGTCATGCCGTTAGCCTTTCCTCCTCTCCTTTCTTTCCTCTCCTTTCCTCTGCTCTCCTTTCTTTCCTTTCCTGTCCTCCAGACTGAGTGATGAATGCGTGCAGTCAGGCAGAGCTGGCTCAATGCAGTCCATTTGGCAGGCTGGCAGCGGTTGTCACTATGGCCCCGCTTGTATTGACACTGAGAGGGAGAGGATTAAAGATTTTAAGCATGCTTACTTAGCCATGAGCCTAACCGCCATGTTTCTTGTGTGTTTTTTTTCTTCTTCTTCTTCTTCTTCCTCTCCCTCCTCCTCCTCCTCCTCCTCCTCCTCCCTGCTTTTGATTTCAGATGCAGCAAGTCAATTTAATGGGCATTACGATCAAATCCCTGGCAGAGATCGAGGAGGAAGTGAGTAGAGGCTGCAACGCTCGGCTGCCACTGACGCCGCTGGCCCAGAATGCAAAGCAAACAGTCTTGGGGTTGTAATTAAGTGTCTGAGACAGCGAGGCCCTGTTGGCTCCACTAAGCCCCAATTGAATAAAAGCATGGCCAGGCTAGGCAGCCATTCTCTCCTACAAGCGCCGTCTTCTGTTCCAAAACACTTGACTTTTATTCCCCCAATTCTTCTCTCAAACAGCTCAATCTAGCACCTTGCACAGCGCTGTAGATCTCCGGGAGCTTTTTTTCTGGTCAGATTCTGTACGTTTAACTTTTCAAGTTTCCAATCAGCTTCATCTTCAGAAGCCAGAGAAAGTTAGAGATCATGCAAAGCAAATACAAGCGCCACAAACTCCCCATTTCTGATGAAAGACTGTAGCCTGCAGGCATTCGTAGGAGGAAAATCAACTGTGTGCAGTGTGAGCAAGAGAAAGAAAGAGTTGGTTCGTGTGTGTGTGTGTGTGTGTGTGTGTGTGTGCTTTAAAGAGAGTGACAACCCCCCTTCTCTCTCATTAGCACGGTATCTCGGTATCAGAACTGCCAGGAAGTGACAGACCACTGTAAAAAGAACAGGTGCTGTTGGGTTTGAGATGTGTTACAGAGCAAACACTCCCTCATCAAACCGGGTGTCTGTTCTGCACTCTGCCTCTGTCTTCTGTCACATACTATCCAAATCACACAGAGTCGCCATCTTGTCATATGGTCATCTGAATGAAGCTCATTGTCAGCGAAGGTATTAATGGTGTGTGTGTGTGTGTGTGTTTTCCAGGGTGGAGACAGGCTGGCTGCTCATCGTATATGCTCTTGTCTTTTCTTTTTTTTTTCCCTTCCTCCTCTCCTCTCCTTTCTCGGAGAGCGTGATTAGCAGGAGGACACATGGTGAGCTGAGCTGGGGTAGGGAAGGGACATGAGAAATCATTAATTACAGCCGCGCTGGAGCTGATGAAGTAAATGTGAGATAGTGTAACACACAGGATTTAGTGAAGTGGACGACAGCACAAGATTAATGGCGGAGCCAGGCTGATGAGGATGAAGTCACAGCTTAGCTTGATAATTAGTTTCCAAGTGGAAACATCCCTCACCATTGTGTTATTTTTACTTCTCTCCTGTTATTATTATCCCACGCCGATATCTGCAGAACAAGGAGGGAAATCTAGTCAGTGATATTCTGGCAGACATGCTGGACAGCAGAGGCGTTTCTTTTAGAAAGTGATGCATGTCTGAACTATTGTCTTTTTTTCTTTTCTTTGTCTAGTTTTGCTTGTTTTTCTCTATCGATGTTCCGCTATATATCTAATGACCGCTATGCTTTCTGTACTCCAGGCCTCTGCAGAAGTAGCAGCTCATCCGTAGTAATACAAAGCCAGAAAGTAACAATCTAGAATGTCAGAAAAAAAGCTCTTTTTGTGAAAGAACTGGTGCCATAGTTTTCTGAATATTGCTGAGCGTTTCCTTCTTCTGTTGTCCAGAAGAGGTCGCTGTCTGTGCTTCACTGTTGAGGGTTTTTTTAAACCCTCTTCAGAAACTGGAGGCGCTTTCAACACAGAAACCTAATTGCCTCTTTCTAAACCCATTAAAAAGTATAGATTCATGAAGGAGATGTAATATCAAGAATTATACATATGCACATGTAATTGAGGAAAACTGTTGTAATCACAGCCACAGTTGTAGATAAGACCATTTCCTAACAGGCATCACTTAAGCCATGTCTCGGATGATGTTGGTTCCAGCAATTAGGCATTCTTTTCATTTCCCAAATGACTCGCAAAACTTGCGGATATTATAATTGCTTTTAGCCACGCATATCTAATTTGTGTCTTTTTAAGTGTTCATTAGTACGCGATTTAAAGTGACGTCTTTATGTAGTTTGCTCTGCTGAAAAATGTTGTTGGCGGCTGGCTAATGATTTTCAGAGGGAGTATGCTAGGGTGGGAATGCACACATGACAAGATTTTCATTAGCACCTATGCATGATGGGCGTTCAGTGTTTGTGCGTGTGTGTGTGTGTGTGTGTGTGTGTGTGTGTGTGTGTGTGTTTCTGTGCCCGCGCATTGCTTGTGTGTGTTGCCATGTGAATGTATGGAGGGACAGTAGTGTACAAGGGGGTACGTGAGAGGTGTGAGAGGGAGAGCTCCAAATAGAGGTGGAATTAATGAAGACAACATGTCACATATTTTTGGCAGTGGAGCAGGGACAGGAAATGAAGCTCTGCTCGTCTGGGTGACTGCCGCCCATGTTCTAGTGTGTCACTGTCCTGTCAGCCTGTGTATAAAACTGGCAGACATTGATACATGCTCTCCCTGATAACACCCCATTCCCCCATCCATCATCCACACACACACACACACACACACACACACACACGTGCACACGGGATTATTTATTGACTGTGCCAGATGTTGAGACTGGATTTTTGTGTGGTGGGGGGCTGAATTTCTTCACAACTAACAGGCTTGTGATATGTGACAGGTTCTGGGTAACTTGCAGCTTTCCCACTCAAGTAGATGAGAATCAGGGAAAGGTGGTATTCTGATGGAGAACCCGGTCTGAGCCATCGTGGCTTCCGTGGCTTCTGTTGGAGATTTGGAAAGTTGTTCCAGTGATCATACAGCATCACCTAGTGCTGTTCTGCAGTAATACAGCTGTCTAACTTGGTGAAGTGAGCTCCACTTAGTGTCACAAAACTGCTCCCAACACAAAATCATTATCTGTTTGACCATCATCTCATCAAACATTATGCTTTTCATTATTGTAGATTATTCAATTGGTATATAGTCACGCTACTTTATTTCTTTTGATCATTTATTAAAGATGTGATTTATATCATTGAATTTGTAAAATGGATTATATTAAGTTACATGTCTGAGTAATTCTGTGAACTGCGAATGTTTTTGGGGAATGTAAATCAAACTTCTTCTCCTCCGATACCGGTCCCAGTACCTCTGATACCGAATACCAATCCAATACCAGTGCACTCTTTTCCATCCTCTTTCACGTCTGTATACCTCTCGGAGTGAACTCATTGTTATGTGAGGTGACTTGAGTCCAGAGTTTGCTGTGGACCCAAAGGGAATGTAACTGATAGTAGAAGCACTGGATTTTGTAATAACATTAACAAAGACATAATTATTAATGTGGATCTGTCACGTTATGGGCTGTAGGTCTGTATCAAGGCCGAAAACACGATCCAGCGTTTCCTTTTGACCTAGAATGATGTTACCTCCATTTCTTAGATTTGGGTTTGTGCCAATATATGACAAATTATACTTCTGACACCAACATCTGGAGGATCTTCTCAAGTTTCGTTTTGTTTTTACAATAGAAGGGAGTTAAAATCATAATATATAGAATCAATGTAACGGCAAAAATGACACACTTCCCTGCTTTTTAAGCCAAGAATGTAGTCCACATGTCATATCCATGCCATGCCAGAAGGGGGCAGTGTTTGTTTGTATTTTCTCAATCTTGCTGTAGGTGTAATTTTAGGCCTGTAGCTTTCAAAGTAGGGGAATAGCATTACACCTACAGCAAGTACCAATACAGTTATTATCTATAGTTCAACTTCATATCAGTTGATAACATTCAGAGAGTTGCTTAAATCACTGTGGTGGTTCTCAGTTTCATTTTATGGACATTTTATAAATGTGTCTTTGTTCATTTCTTTGGTATTAATCATTAAGATGATGCAGGTTGATTATGACGTTGTCCTGCTTTGATGAAATGTATATTTATCAGCATGTACCCTCATCCTTCTCTTGCAGTTTCAGTACAACTTCACCACAGAGCGGAACATTGCTGTGTGACCTCCCACCCAGCATTCACCCCCGGCAGAGAGCCACGTCGACTGAAACACTACAGACGGATTACTTGTGAAATACTGTAGAGTTGGAATTAAGAGAACGTTCGGGATGCACCGCAATTGTAAATCGTGTAATTTAAGACAATGAACGTATTTTAACGATGATTCAACACTTGAAGTATTTTTCATGATGTACAACATGTGGCAATTCCATTTAAAAAGATTTACAACTTATTTATCCAAGTTTCAGCTCTGTGAATATCTTGTTATTAATTATTTAATATCTTGTGCTGTCTACAGCTGTATGGAGAATGGAAAGAAAAGCAGACAAATGGACTATTTTGCAGTATTGTATGTCCAAAAACTCTTCATTTTCGAAATATCCAAAGCACGACAAAATATTTAATTCCGAAACTGACTGTTATTTTTCTTCAGAAGCAGAATTTACACTTGAAAACCAAAAGGTCACATGTGTCATTTGCAACTAATTAAGTTGTCTGAATCCATTTGCACATTTTTGCAGGTGTGATTCGTATTAGAACCTCATTAATGGATCAATTTCCCTGCTGGTAATTTGACTTGGTGAATTTATTGATTCTGCTAACAATGCAGGGGTTATTTTCTCCTGGATTGTGGCGTTCACAGGTGATTGATGAGGCGCACAGCAGATGACAACAATCCACCAGCGTTTGCGTTAACTCCTCTGTTCTGCCGCGGGAATCAGAGCGACGGTCTGAAGAATCCTCTGCAGAGGAAACAGCTTTCACGCTCCTTCATGAAGGTGACACTCATGTCGGTGAAGCCCTGGAGCACAGTGACAGGCTGCGACAGCCCTCCTCCCTGCTGCGCATAGAGTGCATACAGTACGCCATATGTATCCAGATTCACATTCTCCACTCGTACTCTTCAGTGAAACACGTGAGAGAAACTTACCAACTATGTCACTATTATACGAACCACTAAATCCATTTCAAGTGTCTCTTATGTTGTTTCACCTCCCAGTGTTTAGACTGGATGTAATTCACAGCAGAGTATGTACAGTGCCATAAAACAATATTTAGAAGAGATGCACAGCTGCATCATAAAAGACAAATTAATATTCTATATTTTTGTTATTGTTAAAAATCCAGTGAAAAGACCCAAACCAACAATTGAGAATCTCACTAACGAGCATTATCTGCATAGCCACAGTCTGATATACAGTAGCGTGTTGCTCTGGGACACGGAGCTCTTGTTGTCCAGACACGATTCAAATCAATGAGCCGTCCCGGTGCACTGGGTGAAATGTTCATTCTAGTGTGTTTTGAGTCCGTTCCCTGAACTCAGTCCTGCTGCTTTACCAAATCTGCAGCTGAAAATAGTTCCTAAAACAATACTATAATTCCTGTTAAAGTATCGTTTGATAAAAACTGCAGTTTTCAGTTGTCCAGGAAAATGATAAAGGAAGGTACATATTCATTTTCTATTTTTAAAATAGAACAAGTTGGCAGCTGAGATGCTACTAAGTGTGTTAAGTTCTGTTCAATGTATTAAAACAAAGACTACGAGTCATTTTAGAAGTGTCGACCATTCCAAACACCTATATATTTTTGCCAGCCTTATCCATTGTGTGATCCCTACATCTTTGTATTCAGCTGTTATCAGCTGGTGGAGTCTGGCGTTAGCTCGGCGGGTCAGATGCGAGTGTTGAGATAAAGCTAATCACAGGTTCTGTGTTCTTGGTATGAGAAGCAATGAAGCCAAAGTCTCCAGATGGGCACAGAGCCTTCAGAACCACAACTCCCTCATGAGCCCTGCCCTGCATCGCCCATCAAAAAGCTGCCTCACATGGTTTCACTTTTCCTTTCACTCCACTTCATGATATGGAAAACAATAATGATTTTCAGAGACCACACTTTAAAATGAAAATGGAAACAACCTTTGTATCGTCCGTAAGCTGTGCGGCAGTTGAAAGGCTAGAGGAGTAGTGAAAGGCTGTAGTGTGTCTCTTAAGCATTTCACAGATGGAAAATCTGTTTCAAGGCATCTTTTAAACTCCCTCGCTATCTCTAACCCACCAGGCCCACTTTGCGCTCCTCGCTGCTGGGCTGCTCGGTTGAAGTCGTGCTGCAATGCAGAGTAACACATCAAAGCCCCACCCTCTGTGAGTGGGCCAGATGTCCCGTGGTCATTTTTAAACTCACACCCCGGCGCATGACATGGAGCAGTGTGTAAGCATGTAGACAGAGGTGGATGGGCCGCTTGGAAATTGGAAAAGGAAGCCTGTATTTATGAGGTGGTTTGAGGTGCTGTGTTAAGACAGGCTTAGCCTGCCACTCTCCCTCTGACAGCCCTGTTTCCCCCTGAGCAGGGGCGACCAGAGACGGAGAGAGGTGAAGGAGTGAAGGCAGGAAACCTGTCAAAGCAGGTCCAGACCAGACCTGGACCCATGGTGAACAGACTCACAGGCAGGTTGGGGAGCAAATCACACTGACGGAAGATGTAGAGCCCAATGTTCACGTTCTTCGTGTTTTCATAACAAGAAAAAACAGGAAGCAGAGGAATTGTGCTTCCTCGTGTGATTCCTTCAGCCCCAGTGCATGCTGGGACCGGCTGAACCTTCCATGACCTTAAACAGGAAAAGCTTTGCAAGAAGAGGAATTATTCAAACACAAGTTGTATGAAAGTTAAAACACTTTCTCCTCCAGTTACCTCCAGCAGTCTTGCCTCTTCATTCCGTGTTGACGTCATCACATTTAGGAATGCCCCATTGAGATTTAAAGCGGGGGGGTTGGACGTGTGGTCTCCTCCATACCTGCCACCTTAACAAGCCCCCGGGCTGCACTCCGAGGGGAGGCTCACATTAAATCTGTCTTTCTGTACCTCAGCTCGAGGTAAGATGAGTGATCTCCCAGAGCAGGGATCCCCTCTCCCCCACACAGCGGCTCTCCTCCCCCCTCTCTCTCTCTCTCTCTCTCTCGCTCTCTCTGCCACAGCGGCCAGCCCATGTGAGTCAAATTATTGTAATTGAGCAAGGATGGAGTCGGGTGTGAGGTGATCTCTCTCTTCATCCCCTCCCTCCCTCCCTCCCTCTCTCTCTCTCTGTCTCTCTCTCTCCCAGATATTTCTCCACATGTTGTGACCAGCAAGCATCTCTTTTCTCTCATCCGCCTAAGACTGCCCCGTAACACAGAAATCTATTAACTCCTTTCAAGTCAGATCAAAGGCCCAATACACCGTCCAGGTCACTCCACAACCTGCGGGGACAATTAACTCTCCCTCTGGACAGAGACCAGGCTGGACAGATGAAGGGGGGGCTGCTGCCACTGTTCACATACGTGTGAAGCAGTTGTAAACAAATGGGAAGTGATCAGCATCATTTCAGCTGGCGTACCCCTAATGCACCAGTTAGTTGTGCATTAATACAACAGGATAACACATTTGAATTAATCTGCTGGGGATATCGTGCCAAACTGAAAAAGGACTTTGACTTCTGTATTTATTTTGAAGCAGATGACATGTGGCTGGCATGGATGCATTCTGAGACATGTAAAGCCCCCCCAGACCGCCTACATAGGAGCAAGACACCCCGACTGAAAGAGACGCAAAACAACTACAAACAATGCTGATGTGCTGCTTGTGCTTCTTTGTATCTTTGTAGTTCTTTTGTGTCTCTTTGCAGTCATTGTGTGTGTCTTTTGCATTCTGACATTTTGCCACAGTTCTCGGTGGTCTTTTTGCATCTCTTTGTTGTCAGCTTGTTTCTTTGAGGTTGTTTCGCAGCTCTTTGTGGTCACATTGTGTCTCTTTGAAGTTGCTTTGTATCTCTTTTGAGTCATGTTGTCTTCCTGTGCAGCAGATTTGTGTCTCTTTGCAGTCATTTGCATCTCTTTTTAGTTGTTTTATATCTCTTTGGGGTCGTTTCGCATCTATTTTTTAAGGAATATATACATATATCTTTTTGGTTGTTTGCATCTCTTTGTAGTCGGTTTGCATTTCGATGTGGTTGTTTTGGCTCTGGCCCAGTTGCCCCCTGACCTCTCGGGCCTTTATGCCGGGTCCGTCTATGGGCATGGTTGTGGCACAACACAGTGTAGCGTTTGACATCAATCCGTTTGGACAAGGGGGAGCGAAGGGAGCTTTCGTCCACAGACAGGTGCACTGACCCTGTCCACCCCTGAAGGTGCCACTTGCATTTTATTGGACATTTAGGGCCGGCCAGCATTTCTTCAACAGCCACCTGGATGCAATAAAGGGCCGGCTCCTGAGCTCTGGCTGCCCAGAGGATTTCCCAGCAGCTCCCGTGGGACCTCTGGCTAGTTAAGATGTTTATTAAGCTGAAAGTGGTCCAGTGGGAAAACACAGCACTTCTGAGAGATTCGGGCCAGCAGTTTTCTTGTTAGTCGGAGCGCTCCCCGGAGAATTGGGTTTCTTTTCCTTGCAAACCTCGGAGGGAGGACAGGGTCAGTTCACAGGGCACAAGGTTGACCAACTGGTAACTAGGCACATGAACCCAGGAAGGGAATATCTCGAGACCATCAAGGTCAGCTTGGAGCGATTCCCACAGTTCCCAAACTGAGTGTGTAAGCTAAACACGTCCTAGCTAGCTCTAAAATGCCGTTTCAGTTCTACATTTGTCTTGATTTTCAGGAATATCTTGTGGAAGCAGCAATGGCTCCAGCTAATTATAGAGTGGTTTTCAAGGGTTGCTGTGAGCAGGTTTATGTTTTAAGTCTTCTGAACCTATTCACTCTTTAAAATGATTGATCGAAGCTATAATGTGAATGGGAGTGGATATCACAGCTGCAGTACGTAGGTGTTTCTTTCCTTTTAATGCACATACTCAAGTTCTTTGAAGAAAACGTGCATCCAGAACATTGTGAGGTTAGTTCTGCTCGCTGTGTGACAGATCTTGACCTCACTAAGCTCGGCTGGACCTCTAGTTCAAAGCGCCGGTCTTTAGCCTCAGGCACTCCGCCCTAATAACTCCAGTTAGCCTGTTAGCCTCTTGTTGTGATTTCTAAAGGTTTAGCAGCTACACTCTGCTTCCAGGAGAGGCGTTTAGAGGAAAGGTAGAGGAACATTTAGAACGGCCTCTCTACTGCTCGGCTTGATGAATATGAAAAATGTTTGGTGATTCATTTTGAACTTTCTCGGGGGCCACACCACAGAGCCGCTGGTTAGCACATTGTGAGCTGAGCAGCACATGCGGCCGGTGATGTGTTTTTAGTGCTCTCTGCCTAATGTTCAGGACAGATTAAAAAAAGGTTCGCCTGTGACAGATGCTTCACTACCAGATCCACCCAGCTGCAAAACATCTGGCTGGATTTCTACCTTTTTCTCTGAAGTGCAGCCCATTAATGACACACCCACAGTCATGTGTCCATCCACTCGCATTCAGTACACAGAAAACACATCCAGCGTGTTTGGTTGAGACAAAGACAAATAAATCACACAAATGCAGATGTTTGATTGTAAGTATTTGTTTTTTTATTGCTGCATAATTTTCATTCATTTCTTACTCGTCATAGTTTGTCCTTGTGGATTTATTTTGAATATCTTTCACTACTTCAGCCACAAAGTCTGCGAGCACATGCAAGTTATTCAGCGGGCACAGAATGCATTCCACATACGGAGCGGATGGCGAAGGCCTCCGCTTGTTGTTAATGGCACACATCCTAAAATCATGCTCCTGGCCTCCTGCAGCCGCCACTTTTTTTGTTGTGTGTCAGAGGAAACATTATTTTTGCGGAGACAAATCCACTGAATAACATGATCGTCTGACCAAAGCCGCTGAAAATCTTGCCTGAGCTGAGGCACTTCTGCTCACGATGAAAACAGTCGTGTAACTACAAATGCCACGTATCCCGCTGTGACATGACGCTGAAATATCAGTTGTTTATATGTACAAGAGCCGGAGTTTTCCAGGTTTTTTAAGGCCTTTTCTCAAAGGTCAAACCATTGTTTTGTTTCTGTGTGGCTGCTCCACTCAGCACCTCTGTGAGGCATTTTTAACGGTGCTTGTTGGAGAAAGATTTAATATTGTTTAGGGCTCTCATCCAGAGTTAAAGAAAGTCGCCAATACATGTGGGTGTGTGACATTTGGAGGCCGTGGTTAATTCAGTTTAACATTCCCATGCAGTAAGTTGTTCCTCATGTGTCTGAACAGCTTAAGCTCACATGCAGACTTGTTTGGCCATCGCCTGTGCGTGAAGTGAAACAGAAGGGAACGGGAGATCCCCACATCACAGAATAAACTGATTTTGTTATTGCTGGGTTTCATAATGTATCATCCGTTTACCATCTGCGATCCCTCTTTGAACAGCTTTTTGTAAATGTTTTGAAGATAATCCTTTGGAAAAAGAAAAGTATTCATTGGGTTTTATCAAACCATTTGATTTTTTGTTTTTTATTATTATTGCACGGAACAATTCGGAAAGTACCTCGTTCAATTTACATTTTAGTTTTCATGACTTAACCACAAAACAACTGTGTGTGTGTGGGGGGGGGGGGGAACTTGAATCGCTATAATTCACTGCAAATTATAGCAAATGAATTATGAAAGTTAAATATGAAAGAACATGGGCTGCGATACTTTTAATATTTAATTTGTGAATATATACTTTGTTTCTGTTTATCCTGTAATCATTTGTATTTTTCTGAAGTACATTATTCTCCAAAGATGGTGGTCATTACAGATGCACTGAACCAACAGTGAGAAGTTATTGCCGTACAATTCCACTGAATGAGATTAAAACCATGTTTTCACCAACAAACGTTTCTGAGAAAAAAAACCCAATATGTATATTTCATGCTATTTTGTATTTTCTGTTTCTTTTCTCACAGAACAAAAAAGTGCAACTAACTCATCGCAAGAATAATACCAGGTAAAGATGGTTGACAGATAATCAGTATAGAGAAGAGAACTAAACTGACAAAATACACTTAATGAGAACATACATCAGACTTTAGGGTGAAGTATTATATATTTGCATTTCAGATTCAGAAAATTACAATTAATGCATTTGAAAATAATAATATTTGCACACCTAGTGATTCAATATTTATCATAGATGCATGTTTTTAGAGAAACAATGTTGACTCATATCTTTGGGATTTTACAGCACAAGTCAGTGCCTGAAATACAGACATGGTGTTTTTATTGTTCTGATCAAAAAGCTTTACAGAGGAAATACATGGAGAAATGAGTCAAAGAAGACATATATGCTGCTTGTATTTTTTTTTTAAAAAGGCTTTACTTTTACTTTACTTCTTCATATACTTCAGTATCCAGTATTGTGTACTTCATTGATATTTTAACAAACAATAATGTTATTTTATGTGACTTGAAAGAATAGAGTAATGCTGATTTAGTTTGATTCCTATATTTACATCATGTACTACTTTCTCTACCTGTTTCAATTATTTCAGATCAGTATTTCTTCAGTTGTGGTGTTTTTAAGTTATAATATAAGTTTTGCTCTGGAGCAGCAGAGTAAGTTGTACTGCCTGGTTTTGACCAGCAGGGGGTGATGTTGTAATTCAGATAGAGGGTTTCGGGTGTTTCGGGTATTATCAGCATACAACTGAGAATATGTGTGTAGAGTCAGGGCACCAGATGCATAAATCTGACTGCATCCTGGATCACTGTCATCAGGTGACACCACCGTGTGGTTTGTAGCTCAGCATGATGATTTGTAGAAGTAATCTTTACCAAAATGGCAAGAAATTTGAATACATTTAACTAAAATGCCTTGCAGCCATGCGGTTTTCTTTTCTCCAGACTTTAATTAAATGGTTATGCTTATTATTCTGTTGTCTTTTTTATTATACTAACAGTGTAAAATCACTTGGAGGGATTTTTTTGAATGCCAAAAACATAATCCTACAATATATGTAAATAGAATAGATGGAGGACTTTAAACAGTAATGTTTACATCGGATACTTGGGTATTATTTAGGGTTTTCCTTGTAATGTAATGGTCCATATGCACGAATAATTCTCAACTAATCGAAATGAATTCCTCAAAACTGCACCTTTGAATCATATTATTCTAATGATTACACACATATATGGATCTATCTGTTTAAATAATCACATGCATTATGGTTTTCATCTTCATTGTTTTGTCATACTTTTTAAAACTTGCATAGCGATCAAATCAGCAGTATTACAGGTCCAAGCATTTGTTTTCATGCTGTATTCATATCATCTGTAGTCTATCACTGAATGGAGCTATATTATTAGATCTCATGTTAATTGAATTACAGCTCAGTTTTGCTCCGTGTCTTAAGAAACATATACACAAATGCAGGTAAACAGTTCTCAGTCTCACATTTCAAACTCGTGGGTCAGCTCGCTGTCACACAGGGCTCTGCCGGGCCATCTGTCAAGAACTCAATAAATGTGTCAGTGGAAAAGAAGAAAAAAAAAAGAGCTGAATCCAATAAATCATAACATAAACAAATCTAGCCATGGGTTGACAGTGCTGTATTATACTTTGGCTAAATCTCGGGGGAGTCGGGATTATCCTGCAGTATCATTTTTTCTGCCATGTGGTTCAGGCGGATACAAGCAGAAATATGTGTCTGAGTGGGAAGAAGGGGATGTGATGAAAACAAAGCCTACACTGTTTATCTTGTGTGCATCTGCGAATTTAAGCAAACTCAAATGAATAAATAATGCGTGTAGGAAAATCAGATGGACTCCATTTGTGACTTGAATTAAAAATCCAAACCAGTTGTTTTATGCTACTTTAGTATTCAGGGGCCCTTAGGCCTGAGGGCCCTGCATCTCATCCCCTGTTTGTTATTACAGCAGTGCACCACAGACTGTTTGCCTGTGTGAAATCACAGGGTAACAATATCCACTTCTTAAGGCAAGAAGGCGACTAAAAGAAAAAGGGAGAAAACATAAAAGTTTCGAAAGAAAAATAAACCGGTCAAATTACAACTGATTCTTTGCAAATTGCAGAAGTGCAAACCTTCAGTGAGCGTCACTGCTGATCCACGACCGGTCAGCGGCTCCGTTGACTCGACGCGCTCTGCCCTTGGAAACCTTCTCACAGCCACAGTCATGATTTCACTCAAACGTCCATGTATGCGGTCTGAACGAAGAAGGCCGAACAGCATTCCCCCCCCCCGGTGCCTTCAATGCATTCAGCACGAGAAACGCTGCTGCTGCACATCAGTGTCGGTCTGTTTCTAAGATGCTCAAGTGCAACTCGGCAAACAAATGAAAGGAGCCTGTTTTCTTTTTTCTTTCATTCCAGCTTTTTTTGTAAAAAAACAACAACAAAAAAACAAGCATCATGGAGAGCTAGAAACACTCATTAAAAGATCAAAGTGAGTTAACTATCAAAGTCCTCTATAGCATGCGATTTAGGGAGTCATTATATCTTTGGTTAGCTGAGGTTTTCCTTTGAGGATTTGAACTGTTCTTCCCATTTCCACTCAGGTATTTTATTTTAAAAAGGCTTATCTTTGTGCGTTGTTTTGGCCATCATTGATGTACTCTCATTTCAGTTGAAGCAACAAAAAGAAAACGATAATGACATGAATGCAGCTTTTATTGCAGTCCACATATTCATATTTTAATAAAGTTATGGCTTTAAGTTGAGGATTAATATTTCCTGTGATTTTTTTTGCAACACGTTGATAGTAGCCTCCGGACGGGTTTGAGGCCTGACTCAGTGTGAGACGTGTGAGTTATTCGCGGGGTTGGAAAATGAATGGATCCTGCGTGGCTTATAAACAGCGTGATGTTAATGTAATTAAAGTAGACAATGGTCGATATGTTTACACATATATGTAGATGTGATGGATGCGTTTCTGTGGATTAGATTCAAATGTAACGAAGTCATGAAACAATTTGCTGCGTTTAATGTATCAAGTGTCACTTTTCTTCCATTTCTGGTAATTATTCATCTTTTCAGAACAGGCCTACATTCATTAATGAAGACACATGATTTTAAATAGGCGTGATACTGATGAATGCATGGTGGTAGATGTATTTTCGTTTTTTTAGCGTACTTTCACCCAAACTTTCTGTCTCTCCTATTGTAAAAAAAACGACAATTTTACAGACAAAACTGTCCGTATGTTTCCGCAAATTTCTGAAGTAGAAGATCATATTTTGTTGGCTTTTTCCTGAAATCATATTGCTCTTCTTCTGCATTCAAACCTAATTTATTTTCATATTCAGAGTCATGATACACTCACCGTGAAAACGAATCGAAATCACAGCAGCCTGCAGGAATGTGCACGACTATAATGGCGCATTATAATGGTCTCTTACCTTTCCGATGGATGCAACAGTTCTGGTTACTTTAAAGTGAATTGCTTAACTTAAGAAGACCATTGCTTTCTGTACTGCACACCTGCTGCAACGGTTTTTTTATTCTTCTTCTTCTTCTTCCTGCCTTATAGCGGCAGGCGAGGGAGGGCTCGTCACGTAGAGGCTCATTAAAACACCGCCGGCTAAAAGTTGGCGGATTGATTTATTGAATGAATGTTTGATGTCCTCATACACACAAGTGACCTGCATGGCCGATAGGCTCACTGCTGAATGGACACAGGGGGGAGGGGGACGCTACACGTGATATATTAGCCTGTATGTTTTAAAAAAAAATGAATTGATTGTATTGTATAGTGCTCAGCTCGTAATGCTTCTTAGTGGTAAGATAATCCAATTGTGTGTGAGGCGGAGGTAATTGACCCCATGCTGATAGAAGTGCCTCAAATAGAAGAAAACAAAAACAGCTAAGCCAGCCAGGGGTGGATGACTTCATGACTGGCAGGTATACTGATTCTGATTTTAACAGAGCAAGTGTACTACACCTGTCCGTAACTAAGAAATATAGAATCGGGATTCATATCATATTTATTTGAGGTTTACATGTTCCTGCGGTATGATTCAAAAACTGTGATAGGTGAAAATACTCATTTCTTTTCTGTGTTCTGCTCCTCTGAATCTTTTAGAGACCTTCAGCTGTTCTCTCAGTGAACGGCAGAGGGCAACGCCAACAGTCCGCTCTCTGTTTCTAAACTGGGCTACAGGTCACCGCCTTGATGCTCCTCAGAAGACATCAAAAACAGCAGCTCGGCCTTTGGATGGGAGATAAACGCTGCGCATGAGATGTGCAGAAACATGTGTTTCCTTCCTTTATTCCTTTCAATATAATCAGTAATTGGAAATATAGGAGAGATGTATCTATACTGAAGATGATCTCAATTTATTGTCATAATAAATAATATTACCACCGTTGCTGTTGTGTCTGTCACACTCTCTGCATGTCTTCATTGTGTATAATTAAGCAGCAGGTAGTTCTTTTTTTATTCAGATTAAAATGAAGGCTGCCATGAGCTCATCTGATCATAGCTATATAGCAACACTGCTTTACAATACGGTTAAGACGTGTGTCCCATGTGTCCGGTCCTCAGTGCGTCTCCCTGCCTGTGTCTGTGGCTTATTTTCAAGAACTTGATAACAATGAGCCTCTCATGCAGCGTGTCATGAGTAGCAGCGCACAATCCCTTTAGCAGCCCTGCAATTTCAGACAGACCTCAATTTAACACACCTTTGCAAACGTCTTGATACCATCTTAAATACATGTACTGATCTCTCATTAATTATATATATATATAAATATATAAATATATATATATATATAAATATATATATAAATATATATATATATATAAATATATATATATATATATATATATATATATATATATATATATATATATATATATATATATATATATATATATATATATATATATATATATTAAAATAACGCTCATTTTGTTGTTTTTGGATTTTTAAGGGTTCAGATTGGGTTTGACACGAGGGCTCATGAACATATTTAGCTGCTGTGTCCCTGCAAAAAATAATTACAGGACAGGCCTGTATTATTATGACTATTATTATCATTCTCCCTGACCCAGAGATGGATAGCCATGGTTTGTGGTGCTGGACAAACCGCTGTTATCACCCCGGATCGCCAGGTGCATCAGCTGAAAGGGGACAGCAGCTTCAACTGGAAACAATACACAAAGGAGCAAGGGAGGCATGTGATGCTGATCGGTATTTTTCACATACTGACGGAAATATAAATATAAATTCATGATAAATATATAAAGTTTATTATCTCACTTCAAGATTGTATCGTTTGCTAAATGACAACATAACGTTATAGAATGATTTCCTCAGTAATACCGTGACATAATATGCCTAATGATTCTCTTACAGTGTATTATTATGTTTTTATTAGTAGTAGTAATAGTAGTCGTCTATACATAGGGTTATTGTTATTATTATTGTTATTGTTATTATGACATTGCATTGTTGCTTCCGTTCCCCTCTGCTCTTCTTCCATGTGTGTGTTGTTATTGGACTGTGTGCAGCGCACTGTACTCCTCTCCAATAGCATCCCAACGGCAGTGAATGGAGGAATGAAAAAAAAGTGTAGCCATGCATGCAAGAGTGGGAGGATCCACTCGCTTCAATCTCGATCTCAGACTTTTGCAGCGACAGGGGCACAACCAGCCAACCGTCTCTGCTGCTTCCTAAGAGTTACTGCCGGGACATATACATACATACACCCTCCTATTTTTGGATTTGTTGTCAAGTTGTGTTGCTTCCTTTTTTTTTCTCCACCTTTTAACAAAACTGTTATTCCGTGAAGAAATCGCCAGCTTTCTCCCGTCGGCTCGAGGACGAGAAGTTAAAGCTTCCTCAGTCCTCACAATCATAACAGGTGACTGTTGAGAGAGGGCTTTTTGTCCACGTGTACTGCCTCCTTTCTGTCTCTCCACGCTTCTCCTGACGCGTCGGGGGATATGTGTAGCCGATTTACACTTGCCTCTGCCGTGTAACTATTGCGAGCATCAGAGTCGAGCTTTTTTTTTTGTTGCGTTCCATCTAAGCTCATTATTGTTATTTATTTTGAGTTTTCCTCCTCCGAGCTGCAGGCTGTGTGTCAAGCGGAACTCGAGCGCTCTCAACAGGTCCCAGCCTCGTCCTCGCTCTGCCTCCAGACAGCGGTGTGTGCCCGGGATTCTCCTGTCCCAGTTTGACTCTATTCTTATGGATATTGCAACAGGTCTGGTGTCACTGGAGCGCCTCTCCACGAGAGAACAGTCCGAGACGTGCATCATGCTGGACGGCATAAAAATCGAAGACCATCCCCTGCGATCGGGACAGGCCACGCTCGGAGTCATGCTCGGTGAGTCTTCTTCTTCTTTTACCCTAAAAAAAAAACCCCTCAGCGAATCACTTTGAACCATACATGCACAGGTCAAACACAACACTGGTATTCCGGTCTGGATGCCATTAGCCTATACTGTGCATGCACACTGCTGTTTTGCTTACGATCATCAAAAGTTAATATTAATGCATAAAACAGGATATTAAAAAAAATACAGATAATAATGAAAAATCTTATTTTAATCTAATTGTGAAGGAAACCCATCACGTGCGACTCATGCATGTGCAATCGGTTTGAATGATGTAATCTCCAACCCTTATTGTAGAAACAAATATGACATTACATCCTTTTAAACATGCTTTTTTTTTCTGTCATTAAAAACATACATGTCAATTGATTTATTTACACTTTAGAGTTCACAGCTCTTGACTCAGGCCTTCTCTCTTTTCTGACGGGCCCCAACTCCTCTGCCGTGTTTTCCAGGGACTGACTGTCACCATCCCTCCGTGTGTGAAGGATGCCAGCGTCCCATCTCCGACCGCTTCCTGATGAGAGTCAACGATTCCTCGTGGCACGAGGACTGTTTGCAATGCACCGTGTGTCAACAGCCCCTCACCACCAGCTGTTACTTCAGAGAAAGGAAACTTTACTGCAAACACGACTACCAACAGTAAGCACAATCCTCTGAGAAAAGCAAAAAAAAGAAGCTCTGCTCTCCCCCTTTTTCTGCCTTTCTTCAAATAGTTGCTTCAATAGTTTAAAAGAAGAAGAAGAAGAAAGACACCGTGATGGTTTTGGTTGGCCAGGACGCCTCGTGTGTGTGTGTGTGTGTGTGTGTGTGTGTGTGTGTGTGTGTCAGTCACAGTGCCAAAATGCAGTCGTTCAGCTCATGTGAAGATATATTTGAATTCTATAAGATTTAACAAAGATATCTATCAACATGAATATGTATTAAACTGTTGTCATTGCTTGCTCTGCCGGAGTTCAGACGAGCTGCTTGCGGCCGCATTATAAAACCAACACGAGCAAGTGGATTTAAATGTGAGCTTTTTGTTACCTCGCGCAAACATTTTGAATTATGAGTGAGATATGGAAATGTCCGCAGCAGAGTGCTCACGCTGGCTGGTGGACGCTCGACATTCGCGGTCATATATTATTGTCATATGCTTGGCTTTCCTATTGTCACGGTGGCCCACGGTGGTGTTCCCACGCATTTGTGTCTGCGGAACGAGCGCTTTTCTAACAAAAAGAGATGTGATCCAACGCAGGCCCGATCATGTGCAGGCGGTTGCATCATGAGGCATTTCCTCATCCTCATCAGCCGCTTCAGATTCATTCAAAAATATGGAAAGTATCATTTCTGTGGGTTTCTTCATCGAGTGTGAATCCACCACGCGCTGTAGATTTATTTTCCGATCGGCCCAAATTCACTTTTTTTCTGTCGGTCTGATGCCTCGATTTGCCTGAAATATAATATTTTCAAATTTTGTTTTTATTTATTTTACGTTACCAATCAGACGTGTTTTTATTTAATTGTATGCTATTTTTATTTAATTTCAGCTTATTTCATTTGTATTGGATATGACGTGTTTTTTTGCATCCGGTATATGAGACATGGCAATTTAATGTTAAACAACTTGCGCTTTTTATATCAGTTATACCTGCAAGCTAAATGCCCTAATGTAGATGTAATAAGTAGTAAGTTCATAATTAGAAGTTTCAGCATTTGCGCACGTGCGACTCAAGTATACACAAACACACGCACACAATTTTAAAGCCATTCAAAATGTAGTGTTACATTATCCAGTCTTAAATTATTACAAGTTTCACCGTTTTATAAAAAGAAAGAAATCGAACTTATTTTGGATTTAAATGCTGGAGTTTGGTTAAAACAGCAGACTACTGTGATTACATCCAGATTGTTAATTTGATCATTTATTCTGTCAAATTCACAGCAACACAATACAAAGCAAACATACTTATTAATATTACAGCCACTAAAATAATAATTCCAGTAATTACAGATACATTGAAATAATTTAGGAATTGCCCCCTTGTGCTTTTTGCTTTATAGGTAATTACAATACATTTTCACATTTTATATTGGGCCTGTGACAAGCAGTAGCATGGCAGCCATTAGCCATGGTGTAGGATAAATTAGTAAATTGAATTAGAAAATGATCACATAAAATCAGCAGCGATAGCAGATATAGTAACAGAAGTAGCAACAATGCTGTTTGGCCTGCGAGGACCCCGGGGTGCCCTGTGTTTCTCATCGCATGAGCGCTTTTCATGCTTGTCACTACATTTTCAGCTTTTTGTGTCCGGCCTTTTTAACAATTCTACTTCGATTACCAGGACATTATGGCTCTCTGCTAGATACCTTCCAAGCAACAAAGAGTTACATCTATAGCCGTGCGTGCCATTCATCCAGCTTTGTGACGGCAGTGTAGTGGCCTGATAACAATGGAAAATTCAGAGCAGTAACTCTGGGATACCAGAGCCACAGCGTCACGGCTCAGAGGTGGCTGGCAAGCTGAGACTGTCCGGCAGGGAGAAGGATCTCTTTCTCATGCCTGTTATATAGCGCTCTCCGTTTGTAGGTTTTTTTGTGTGTGTGTAAAGAGAAGAAGACAGACACATAAACACACACAGACAGATCTCTTTTACTTCCAAATGATACTCTTTCCTGGCATTTAGTGTGTGATGTGCCTTTGAAGCACCATATTTGGTGCACAGCTGACCATTTCCCCCGTTTCTGTGCTTCACTCTGAATGCTGTGAGCTTGTGTGGCAAGTCCGCTCACCCCAGCCAAACACAGCAACCTGCTGGGCAACGTCCTGCTCTCACACACTGTTATTCATCACATCTTTGAATTCTTTGCCCTCCTTCCCGCACTTATCTTTTCTGAAAAAATGTTTACCCCTCCCAGGTTAAATGCTAGCTGGAGGGTCCCTCATCACATAGACAGAAGTATCCCTTTTTTCTGTTTATTCTATGTGCATTGATGGGATACTTAGAGATGTAATTGGCACCTTTTTGACTTTTATGAGACCCATTTAAGATGCATTTGTCAGCCCACAAACTGCTTTGGGGTGTGTAGAGGGCTCCTTCCCTTACAGAGGTCTTCGTGCCTAATTACATTCCTATAGCAACTGATTCATGCCCCGTAATCAGCTCTCACTAGCTATAATAAATCAAGGAATTGGCAAGCAGTCTTATTTTTGCACCTTTGGAACAGGTTTAAGTACAGACGGGGGAAAACAATTGTGTACTGTGTTATTAAAACTCCCACCAACACAGTTCAACACATCTTGCTCCATATAGTGCAATTATATAGTAACAAGATTGGATTATATTGGCCTCTTTTCATGCCAAGCAGCTGCCCTGTATTTATCGTTCCTGTCTTGATACACAATTTGTGAATAAGGAATATTTCTGACGGGTTTTAAGATTCAGGGTCCGAAACAATCCCACACGTACAGATTGTCGTGCATGTTTTCCAGAGGAGGGGAAATGGAATTCGACATATTGCAGAGGAGGAGAAACACAGCAGTATAGCGTTGCCTTTTGCGAGAATATTTCAGAAGAGGTTTGATGGAATTGAAGGCAAAAAGGCAGAGCTGTCAGTTGGACGGGAGCCATAGCCGCAGAGGAGGAACAAGCTTGAACGAGACGGGCGGTATGTAAAAGGTAGAGTGGAATTACACCACCCCGAGAGAGTTTGTTGTGCCCTGGTGTTTAGAGGTCAATTATACATCATTAGGAGGAGGGAGATCTTTTCCCCCAGGGAGACCTTTCCTCTAACCGAGCAGATGCTTTGAAAGGAGCCATGTAATAAGGCCTATCACTTGACCACAGTGTTGGACAACACCCCTGTAATGGACTGACTTGTTAGAAACTGCCATGGGCTCCATCTACAAAACATAACATCAACTGAACTGTATTTTACACCGTGCCGTCTGCTTCTGGGCTGATGTCTAAACTTAGCATTTCACCGAGGATTTCGTTTTTCTTCTTTTTCTCCTTGCTCTGTAAACTTTTACTTTCTTGCAAAATGTTATTTCAGATACATCGGCATGCAGATCTTGTTTTCCAAATTTTCAAATTCACGTGCTGTAAGCAAAATGAAATTCAGGTCACGGTAGTATGAGTAGAAACACACAGCGGTGATGAAGCCGTAAAAGCAGAGCTCCCAGAACCTGTCTCACCTCCCATGTACGCTGGACGATCCCCCGGTGTGCTGAGAGGTGCTTTTTTAGAAATGTTTGGAGTGCCCTCCTGTGAAATTGTTGTTTTTTAATTAGCTGTGCTTGGGACTCTGCAGCAGTGTGTGCCGGATAGATGCTGACGGCTGGGTTTCTGTGTTAGCTCACCGAGTGTGTGTTTTACTCACTCTAGGGCACTCCCGTGTGGCCTGGCACTTTGTGAAGGCTCATACACACAACCCAAAAAAATAAAAAAATAAAAAAAACCCAACTCGGATGTACTTTGTGTTGTCAACCCAGCTGGGTAGTTTTGCAGTTAATTAAAGACTGTCCTCAGTTCTTCTAAAGTATTTCAGGAGCAGCTCTGATATGCGGGTGCACGTTTCTTTGTGCAATCCATTCTAACTTTCAGCTGTACTTTCTTTTTCTTTTTAAATTTCTCCCTAAAAAGGATAAAAATGTGTCTTTAGCCACTGCTCTTGGGTAAATAAAAGAAGGACCTCTACAGAGAGACACATCTAATGTTAGAAACACTCAGCCAGATAATATTGCTTCAGCTTGCCGGGGTTTTTAGTGCTCGGCAAGGAGCTAGCTGAAGCTGGCCCCGTTCCTCTGTAAGGAAGTATTGGGTTTTATGTCAACATGGCTCGGCCTGTCCCAGCAGCATACTAGGATGCATCATCTGTCATCTCATGGTTTGCTAACTGTCCCCCCCCCCCCCCACCCCATCATATTTAGACCCGTTAAAGGACCTGTTGGAGTGGTATTTATTTGCATCACTTGCTACAACTTGAATTCTCAGTTTTTTCTCCTTTCCGGTCCCCACAAATAGCTCTTGAGTGATAAATATTTGATTTCAACGTATCGTTTTACATGAACTCTTGTATACATGGATTGTGCTGTTATAAATTGTACACCAGCTACATCTATGCAAGCTTCAATAGCCTTCTGTTTATATTCACTTCATGCTTTTTTTGTGAGGCTGTCAGTAAAGTAAAAGTAGTATGTTGTGAAATCGGGGGGATTTCATGAAGGTTTGTATTTTAAAGGCATTTCTGTGTTTTAGTAGAAATGAGTGGGAGCAGTATGAGCGTGTGTGTGTGTGTGTGTGTGTGTGTGTGTGTGTGTGTGTGTGTGTGTGGAGCTATAAGCATACTAGTGTGTATGACTGTGTATGTAGCAGCAGCTGGAACACAAAGCACTTTGCAGGATGCTCTGGGAAGCCACAGAGGCTCAGCCACGGTAATGCCCATCACCACTTTAGAGGCCAGACTGGTGGCGAGGGATGTGGAAAGAGGTCTCTGTGGCTTTGTGTGGGGGAGCAGTAGTGCAGGGGAGGAGAAGGATCTGCAGAGGGATCTGCCTGGTGTGCTCACATTACACTGGATGATAGCAGAGGGGTGCAGAGGAACTCAAGCATGCAATTTGTTGGTAGCCACAATTTAACCTCATCTCCTAAAGCCGGCTGTTAGGCAGCCAGTGGGACATGTCAGTCAATCGGGAATGCTAATCAGTGACAGTGGAGAGAAAGCCCTCGGCTCGGCAATGCAGTGATTTTCATTACTGGCTCCAAGTCCACGAGCCTTCAGGTTTATTTTCACAGCATGACAACTCTTCATAACAAAAAGTAAAGCAACCACAAACCATTAAATGCAATTTACAAATTAGATTTTGGCTAAATCTGTGAAATACTGTAATAGCTTTCTTAAAGTAGCCAGCCGAGGAATACGCACACTCAGCAAATGTTTTCAATTTCAATTTGCCAGATTACATGTTTAAATCAGAAGAATGAGCATTTCTTTACTCGCCGGATTTCTGCTGCGCTGAAATTATGAATTTCAAATATAATTTACGGTGTGTGTGAAAGTGCAACATTCGCAGAATTATTCCCGCTCGTTTCTTGTATTTTTAATGACATTTTCATATTTCTCATTGTCTCATTCTGCTCCTGTAGTTTGGAAATAGCCCCGGCTTGAGTCTTCCAGGCAGCCCGGTTGAGCGTGCATGAGAAATTGAGACATGGCCTCCGCTGCTGGCTCGCAGCATCGCTTGCTGGCCCCAGCTATGTATATGTGATCCCACTCTGGAATGTTTTTCCAACACGTAGGCTTTTCACAGATACACTAGAGAGGGCTGGCATCATAGTGGCAAGTGCTGCATTCAGACTGTTGTGTGCCCAAGGCTTACTCTCACACTCACGTCACACATTCTAGCTCTACATGGGAATGGGCAGAGCAGTGTTTGTCTACATACACCCCAGGTTTTTGTGAGGGTGTGGACGTGTGTGTGTGTGTGTGTGTGTGCACTTGTTTCCTCTCTCTGCTGCTTTCTTTGTCTCTAATCTAAGCTCTCTCCTCTGCCTCACTACTGTCTGTATCTTCAAGATATAGTTCAGCACCTCATCTTAGTTACATGTCTAAATTTCAGCACTATAGATCGTTGTACAGATACACATTTCTTGATCTTTTTTTTTTTTCTCCCTCTTTTAATCTTCATCAAATGAGATTAGCCCCCCAAATACCGGTATTCCTGCCCAAAGTGACTGACAGAGATTTGCACTTTTATCATTAAGTGTGACACTAAGCTGCTCGGAGCTTTGTCTTCAATGGAGGGTCTGACGGAAACGGGGGCTCCTAATCCTTTTATTTGTGTCGGACCCAGAAATAGGGAAGAATGGGGCCGGGGTGGGATGGGGCTGCCGAATGCCACGGCCCTTCAGACCCCGGCCTCCACAGCCAAGTGAGCATGAGACTCATCCTATGTGGTCTATGCACTCGAGCGGACGCATACACACTCATGCGCACACAGGCACACATTTGTGCATCTACAGTATGTTGAAGTGTGTGCTCAAGCAAATGCACACGATTGTGAAACCACCTTCTTGTGTTCAGACACATATGTTCACCCGCTTTTTGCGTTCCAAAAAATGCGCCCACACATGCACAGTCATTTTGTGACCTGCTCACGGCAGAGCATGTGACTGTCTGTGAGTGCATGGGTTGCAATAAGCAGGAGGTTCAGTCTAGGATGAGATTAATAAAGTTTGCCGGTTCCCTGGTCGAGGTCCAACGCTAAGGCTTTTGTCTGCGGCTCACATCGGGGTGGTGGGGCTTCAGCTCCTTTTGTGTGTGCACTCTTGTGGTAATCCATCTCCAGCGGGAGTCCCCTGGGGCACTTTATTTACTCATTCAACTGTTTGGAAGTCTGTTAGACTGCAGATCAGATGCAGTGAAACCAATGTGATTACTTTAACCAGCACTTGCAGATTCCTGCCCAGCATCTCCTCTCACCCGGAGCTGGTGTGGCCTGCAGGTGGGAGGGAAGCGCCACACTGGCTCATCCCGCTCTGTCTGTCCTGTTTACCAGCCTGGTTTCGAGGGCTTATGAAAGTTCTGCATTAGTTATTGAACCTCCTGTGCCTACACACTGTAGAGCTGACTTGAGTCCTTTATGATCCTTGTGTATTTGAGTTTATTATTTTTCTCCCTTGCATCTGAAAAGTTGTGAGCTCCAAAACTGGTGGCTGACTGAAATTTGTCTCTCTTGCAGCAGATCATAATTCAGCGCCATAGCAAGTGTGGTGTCACGGTGTAAAAACTAACATCGATGTTTTATTGCAAACACTGAGATGGATTTGGTTATCCATCCATCAACATAAATCCAGAGCTATGTATTTGGGACTAACCCCCCATGTTAAACCGTTGCAGGCTGTCAGGCTTCCTGAATTTACTCTCCGCCTCCTCCCCCTGGCGTGGCTGGGGAATATGGTTGAAATCAGCTGCCAGGACCGGCATCTACAGTGAGAGCTCCCCAAACTCGCTGTTTAGAACCAACCGCTGATTGGTGATGGCTGTCTTGGCGAGGAGAGTAACCCCGTATGAAAACAGTGCAGATTGGGTTTCTATGCATCTGACTCACTCTCCTCTTCTCTGACGCACCCCTCACCCCCACCCCCACCCAGCGTGATTTGTGAACGAGGTCGCTTGACCCATGGAAGCTTCAAAAAGCAGCGAGGGGAAATATTTGGATGATCCTGATGGGGGAGTGGAGACGTGGGAGGGAGGCAGAGATGATGATGGGGGGGGGGGCTTGGTAAGAGCAGGGCTAAGCGGTGTAAGGCAACGCAGATGTGGAGTCTCTGCAGTGCAGCCGTGATGACAGAGGAGTGTGTGCGGAGAGCAGATGACCATCTTGGACTCTTATCCAGACACCCACCACTAGCGTCCCTGAGGACGGCTGCAACACAGACGTCATGTTCTGCATAAAACGGTGGCTAACAGTAGAGCAAACCGTGCACAAGGGGGGTTGGAAGGAGTTGCAATAGAAGCGGCAACCCCCCCCCCCCCGATCCTTTCTCCTCTCCCTTTACCTTTTCTGCTGCCGGTTGGATATTAATGTTTCCCAGAAAGCTGCTTCTCTGGAAGTTCCATGAATCATGAACGCTGCAAAATGATCTGGTGTTTATGAAATGGATGGATAAGGGGATAAAACATTAAGATTCTTCAAAATGTTTTTTGTGCATGTGTGATTTCGTAGTGCTCTCAAGACGGAAATTTCTATTCGGTTGCCTTGAGAAGAGAAATGCGTTGCTGCATTTGAAGGCTGAGTTGTTTGCTCCATTCATCTACACTTTCTCCTCTCGCCGATTGTATTGTTTGATTCAACCTCACAGCCTCATAGCACATTATGTATGCACAGAATCTGCCTCTGGGGCCAGTTCACTGGAAACCCCATTGAACAGAAATAGCTGTAGTAGACTGAGGCTTGGTGCGAACCCAGACTCAGCAGTTAAAATAGCAACGCTTTGGTCTGAGGCAGCTCCAATCAGTCTTTGGCCTCTATGCTCGTCGCTGCCTCCTCCTGAGAGTAGGTGGGTTGACTGACCCCTAGGGTGTCTGTCTGCCTTAACGCCGGCCCTGCAGGCCCAGCCTCACAGGGGAGTGCCAGCCCCGGGCCGGAGTTGTGCTCTGAAACCAGAGCTCCAACGTTGTGTTGTGATCCCAGCTGGAGAGACAGCTCTGGCTCTGAGCGGAGCCCTCTCGCAGCGTGCAGCCGGGGTCACCGGTGGCCTCTCAACCTTCATCACTCCACTGTGCTTTTGCACAACACCGACTAGGACTACGTTATTTATTGACCCAACGTCTTTGGTTCTTCTAAGACTCTGTCTAGCAGCAAATATCAATCAATTACATCTGTAGAATGGGAGGTTAAGCTCCACAAAATGTTAGTTCTGCCTGTGCACATTTCCAAGACGAATGTTTCACATGACTTGTACTGTCAGCAACAGCACTCTGTCAGTGAAGTACAATGTCATCTGTTATGTCTGTGTTGGATGGTCGCACTTTAAAACTTTAATCTGTAAAGTAACCATAAAATATGGTTTTCGGAAAAAATCGCCACTTTTGAGCGTTTGTGGTGTGAGTGTGTCTTCAAGTCTGTGTTTTTTGCAGTTTCTCAATACAGCATGTTTATCATATGGTATCCTATAGGTTCCAGCCTCGCTTTGCATTCAATCGTGTTTTTTTGCATTCCTGTGTGAACGTGCTTGCATGTGTGCAGCCACATGTGTGTGTAGCGTGCCCTCTTGTGTGTGTAGTGTGTGTAGTGGGTCTGTCACTCGGCCAAGCGTTGGACATGCTTTTGGCAGGCGACACAGTCTGTGGATTCTCCTCTTGGTCTTGCTGCTCTGGAGGCAGAAAGCGGTGCATGCCACCCAAACCACCAGCCAACCCCCCACCCCCCTCCTCCTTTCTATCATCAGCAGACCGGCCTTCTCCCTGCTCTCCATGCTCTCCTCTTTCTGGGCCCCAGAGCCTGGGCTGTGGCCTGTGGATGAGTGCTACATCCTGGCTGTCAGCACAGGGGTTAGCTGGGGATTGGCCTGTGGTGGAAGTGCAGTATCAGGCCCTGTCTGTCAGCTCCTCGTTCCACTTCCTCCCGCCCCTCAGCGCGCAGGCAGCAGTTCAGTGGCACAAACATACGGCGAGCTGTGACTGCCTCAGATCTCTGGCTTGAAAACGAAAGGATCGTCCTCAGAATAGGCATATTCATAACCATGCCAATGAAAAGTGGCTGTTTAAAACCCTTAAGTGCTCGGGTGTTGTGTTTTTAAACAGACCGCGAAAGCTTTGACATATGGTTTACTATTTCACCCGGTATTTCATTTCAGGTACTTTTAACAGTCGCTGTCTGACTTCCGAGGAAGGACCACTCACCCGTGTGTGTGTTTGCATACAGTTACAGCGACCTGGCAACCACTTTTTTTACTGGAAAGACCTATTTCCATTTATCAGATTGATGAATGTTACTCAAGATATTTCATAAACCTTGTGGGATATATTTTTTCTGCCAAGATTCAGATGTTGTGCATCTACACGGAGCCTTACCTTCACTCTGTGGACAGATGATCTGATACACACGTACATACATGCACACACACATGGACACACATCTGCACTGCACATGGTCGCTGACAGGCCTACATATGTTGGAGGATTTGCAACTATAATCAGATTAATTGGACCATCTCTCCTTGGAAACATCACACGTACACATAAAGGCCTCTGGTAGCTTTCAGCTGGATGCTGCTTTACACTAACCAGAGGCCGGGCAGCAGGCGCAGGGTCGGCAGGGTCGCAGCACGCTCTCTGGCATCAGCATCTCTTTATGGCTTCCATGTTCGAAAAATTATTACAGCACTTACAGCCTCGTTCTGTCTGACAGAGCAGGAATTTATATCTGTTCCTCTTGAGGGTTCCGGCTTATTTAAGCTGAAACTCCCCCCCCCCCCCCCCCCACAACATGAACATGAAGGTCGGTGTTGCTTGGCAGAAGCCTCGGCGTCTTCAAAGACAGTAGCAAGACACGCTTGGCCTTTGCGATGCATATTATAAGTACATTAACCATAATCCTTATGAAGATTCTCCAAGCTGCATGCAGGTTCAGCGCCTCAGTACGGAGTGTATGTTTTTCTTATTGCCCACAAGTATGTCTATGTTAGGGACTATCTACACACATGCTGCCATTCATGGTTTTATTATATGTTTTAGCCTCACCACAACTCATACATAGGAAAGACTAATGCTCTCTGTCTCCTTTTCAAACAGTGTCATGTCATGTTATCTGTATATACTTCTATTGGCATGTATTTGAGTCAAAATTTAGTGTATTTAGGGCAACTAAAGAGTCATCATTACTGGCAGTAAATGGTGTTAATGGTCGGTGATTCACAACCAGGGGTACCTGTGCCCAGCGGGTACTTCAGTGCTTCAGTGTGTGCGTGTAAATATATTGCAGAAGCTCAAGTAATTTGGGAAAATAGAAATAACTGTACAATTTTATTGAACAAAAAATACTGCTACAACACGTGAACACCATGTTTTGGGACTAAGAGTTGGCCCTCTGTGAAAACTAGTACCAGAGGAGGTATTGTGAGCTAAAAGTAATGGAAGAATTGTTAAATTAGTTACCTGAAAGTAACAGACAAACAGTTGAAATATCAAAACGTAACAGGGATGCAAATACTGACTCAAACAGCTGGATCTTTTTTTTAATTCCAGAATATTATGTATTTAGTATATAAAAACAATTCGGCAAATTTATAGCTGTATGTCAAAGTTTTAAAAACTGACGTTTAAGTCTAGCCAGCTGTTGCCTGACACATTTAAAGAATGATCCCAGTCACTGCCACACAATGAGACAAATATCTTATCAATTAAACTCTGGTATCGGATCTGTACTCGATATCAGTCGATACCCTGAACCCAGGTATCAGTATCGGGAATAAAAGAGTTGGATTGGTGCATCCTGAAAGGATAAACAGTTGAAAAAGTAAGCGGTTGAAATAGTTAGCTGTTCGGTAAAAGTAATAAATATGCAGTTGAAATTGTAAGATAAAAGTAAAACAATGTTTAAATGGTTAGCTGTTCCCTATAATAAACAGTGAGCTGAAGGTAATGGATACACAGTTTAAATAGCTCTCAATAGCTAAAAGTAGCGAATAAATGGCCATATATTGTAACAGCCACTGTTGTATCAATAATAGTTGAATTATATCGCTTTTAAAACTGATGTCACTGAACGGGTACTGGAGTTCATCTGACAGGGCTGCACTCGTTTGGGAACTGATTTTGAGGGTAGAAATATGATATTTATACACAAGAACCAACTTCCTCCCAAGAATAATGGCTGTAAGAATTTTGTTTCGTGTCATTTATTTTATCCATCTCCAAATAGCAGTGGCTTGTGGTTTACCAAATCAGAAATATTCAGACAGTGTTAAACTGTCCATCACAGAAAGACCTTCTCATGGGCTACTTCCAGTGTCCAAACCCCCCCCCCCCCCCCCCCCCCGCGCCGCTGGCACTTAAGACGAGCGAAACAACCCATAAAAATGTATTTTGCAAATAGTCTCTTTCCCAGCTCTGGTTCTTTCACACATTCTGGCTCGAATAAGTTGTGACACACCCTAAACAACCACCCTCTCAAAGAGTACATCTAGTGTGGAGCGGCGGTTTGGTGTTCAGGGGAAGCCTGTGGTTCTGGAGCCAGAGAAGGAGTCGTGCCCTGCCGTCCCACAGAGATGACAGGAAGATAAGAAAGAGAAGTGGCCTCTCTGCACAAAAACATCCCACCAGGAACTAACCTAACCTGGGGGAGAGATGAAGGGCTTCAGGGCTCTTGTCAGAATCTATCCTTACTGGAAGAAAATACACAGAAAAAAAAACACAGTTTCTCCGTCAAAGTGAGGATTCCTTAATCAATGTCGACTGGAAACGTCAGTCATTCAGTAGCCATCAGAATCCACTGTAATATGTTCCTGTGGTATCACAAATATCCAGTTTACAGCATGCCTCTGCATGTCACAACTTTGGCTACAGAACAGCCACAGAAATAAAGAGGAGGTGTGGGTGTGGGTGGACGGCAAAGTACAAGCGACAGACTCTTGGCAGACATAGCCCCTGCAGTTATAACCTACAATACCGCTTATACTTTGCAATATTTGAGAAGGCGAAGTGAAAAGGTAGCCATTTCTCCGAAATGATGCGTAATGAGGGAACCGTAGGGAAGGAGGAACAGCGAGCGGTTTCTGGAAGCGGCACTAACACAGGGATCAGCAGCATTAAAAGAGATTTACACCCCTAGCTCTTAAGCAGTTTTCTTTTGCTCAATGGTTCCTCTTTTACAGACATTTCAAGGAAGTAATAAACTGCACTGACAAGCCTTCGAGTGTCTTTGAAACATCCCTCATGGGCAGCAGAGGTCCATCACTTCTATCACAGTGGCTCTGCGTCGTTATTTCTGCAGAAGCCGGCCATGTTTCTCTCTGTTAACAGCATTTGGTCTCGACTGGATATTACGATCAGCTTGTTGTTGTTTGCATCAAAGAAATGTTGCGTAACTAACTGTAATACATCAAGCGTTACATCACCCCCAAAGGGTAAGTCAGTTCAACATTTATCTGGTGGTGCTTTTGCCGTGTGGTTAAAGCCTACAGACTGTTTTTCCTGCCGGTTAAGTTCTTTTGAAGCTGTCTGCATGGTCCAGAATGAGGCCCTGCACAGGATAAGATGTCATACTCCCACTGTGCTGACCAACATGTTCTGTAGGCCTTGATGTGCCCATAACATTTAATGGTACTTTGGCAAATGTGAATGGAAACTCTTACTTTGCCCAGCAATCGCATTGTGTTCCCTTTTCTCTGCTTTAAAAAAAAAAAAAAAATCTATTTACCATAATTATTTGTTTACGTCTTTGATATACTGAAGAATGGCTGAGAGCAAAAGAGTGGAAAGAATATGCATTATCTGCTAATTATTAAGATGAAGGGTGGGATAAATAAAGCAGGACGAAAGGGAACATTTGTCTTGAGTAAGGCATGGTTCTCTGCGTTCTGCTGCCCACAGCATGGATCTGTGTTGTCTCGCTGGGACAGCAGAACATCACAGAGTGTCCCTTTTGGACGCGGAGCTGGGACCAGGGTTGGGCGAAGTACTCGGGAGGAGGAGAGGGTTTAGGTCATGCCGTGGCACGTAAGTCTCTCAGTGTGGGACGAGGAAACATCTCGACCTCGCACAGGTTCAAGACGGAACGGCCTGCTTCTGATTAGTCCCTCTGATTCGCAGTGATAAACAATTCCTGTGGTCTCCTGCTCAAAGACACACCACTGGCAACGATTGAGTGTTCACGGGTGGTTTGTGTGTTTGTATGTATGCTTAGACATGCAGGGTTTGAGTCTGTGCCTTTGTGTGTTTAAATATTTCCAAAGATCAGAGCTAAATAATCAGTATCTCACCAAAAATAGCACGCTTTGTGATTAATCTGGTTGGATTTGGTCGTCTGTTACATCTGTGCATGCTTGAAATGGAGTAATGTGATGTTCTTATGGTCTAGCATGACATCAGAGTTGTAATTTACAGTCCAAAACATGAGGGGTTTGTGGTGATCTTATTAACTGGGGTGAGATAGTCGCATGTTTCAATAGCAGAATAGATTAAAGACGTACATGAAATCTCTTCATGCCAAATCTGCAGGCCACGACCGTCCCAAACCATAACCAGAGGGTGATGGAGGAGTTTAAAAACATTTCACTCAGAGGGTCTGTTGTCTTCTTCGCCCCTTGCTGGTAACTGGCCAGTTTTATCTGTCGCTGCACTTCCTGGCATCCAGCCTCGGGGTGATAAAGATGTCTGCAGAAGGTAAGTGTTCATGGTGAGGATCCATGAGGTTAGCGGGATCAAAGCTCTGTTGAAAGGACATTAAGCAACCAAACAGGAATAATAAACAAAACAGCCAGTTAGTCATACAATCAGATTTATGAGATCTCGAAACCATGTCAGAGAGAGGCAGGTTTTTGTCGGTTGTGTTCTTTATTGCTTTGCGGTCCAAAAAACAGACCATTTAAGTAAAAAGAACAACAGCAGCGAGGAAGGTGGGGAAGCATAAATATACAGTATACAGAGCTATATATTTGTGTGCACTTTATATTGCCCTTCTGTTATTTTCTCACTGATTGGATGAAATCGTGTTTGACTTTTTCATTCTCAGGGAATTCCTGGGGTCTGTCTTACGAGAGAGAGTATTTTGGCGTCAGGCAAGAGCCTTGTGTATGGCTCAGGTCGACTTCTCTCTGGCGCTCGTCGACCGGGGCTGTTTGATTGAGTTGACTGTTTTAGCTGGGTACGTTCACAAATGCCCCCTGAATCCCCCAGCCCACGCTTCATGCAAGATTACACAGAGGGACAAAGTTGAGGAATCCATTTGACTTTTTAGACCTTAAGGAAGGTAAACCATCATGTTTTTTGCTTTGTTTTCGTATGTGCTCACGTTCAAATCAGGTTTTAGGAGTTTGGCCGCTTTGTGAGCCAAAATAGTAAGACATTGTTTTGTGTGTGTAGAGCCTGTAGGAGTCCTGCGGGAGTGGGAGTGGTGTACCACCCGGACCCGTCCTGTCCAGTCATTTGCTTGAGGCTACAGCTTTAAGTGGGAATTATTACTTGGGAGATAAGTATGGAGATAAGCCGGTCCTGGCCTGCAGAGATGTATGAGGTGTCTGAGCCCTGCGAGAGGTGCACCTGACCTGGAAATGAATGGCGTGAAGGTACAAGTGCAGCACGTGAACCTCCTTTATCATCCGGCCCCAGTCTTGTAAGCGCAATGCCCCAGATCATGACACAGATGTTAAGTTGTATTTTTGTGGGATTATATGATTCTATCTGGTGTTTTATAGGTTAAAACATCAGTGCTTTGTGTATTGTTGTACGAAAGCTATAAGGACTATGAGGTTTGAGAAGAAGGTTGAACCTTTTGCTTTACTCTATATGCAAAGTGTGTGTATATTTTAGTTGGACCCTCAACCGTGACTTGAAATAGCAATACTGTCTAAGTAATATATCAAAATATTATAGAAGTATTGTTACCACTCGATAATGACGAGGTCTTATATGTTCATGGAAAGTAATAATGAAATAGGTCAATACAAATTTGAGTCTTCCAAAAAAGTCAGGTTGCAGTTCCCTCAGCAAAAAGAACAAAATACATAAAGCTCCCCTGCCTGATATTTTGTGTACAGTCCCTAAAAGCTATATTAGTTTACTTTAAAATAAGTGAAATCTAAACATTTAGTATCTTCAGCTACACTGAATGCAAATGGAATTCAGAGCTCACGTCTAAACACTTTATTTTCTTCTCAATAATTACAAACAAATACAGAATTAAAGGGATTGGAGATTCTGTTTTTCCAGAAAAGAGAAGTGATGAGTTTGCCGTTTCACTAAAGTGTGTGGGAGAAACATTCATCTTGCTTGGTATGTTAATTCACAGCTCCGGGGCCTGTACCAGCCGTCATTCTTTGAAGTGTCTCTTCTCCCGTCAGGTGAACTCGTGGCCTCGTGTTTATATGTTAGACAATCCCTCACATGTAGAAGATGATAAAGCTGACACGTTACAGGGTGTCAACGTTGAGGGGAGCGCCAACACCCCAACAAATTTGAGCTTCAAATATGATGACACTTACATGCCAGAAGAGGTTGCTCATTGCATGGCTGCCAAAAAAACAAAAAGAAGCCGGACCAGATCGTTAAGCTCTTAGAGACAGTGACAGTGAAGCAAAGTGCTTACAGTATCATTTTGTGCTCACCTATCTATTACTTCTTTGACTCACAAATCCTTTAATCCATTTGATTCATTTGAAGAACTTGTTGTACGTCTGTGTTGCACATTTCGGCTGGTTAGCTAACTGGAACATTTCTTCTTATCTGCCAATATTGCTTTTGCTTCTTCTTTTTTTTTCACCAAAACTCTACTAAGAATCATTGTCAGGCAGCCAATTAATGTCCAAAAAGGTCACCCGCTGTTATGATTGAAGCGAGCACTGGTGGTTTGACCCGCCGCGCGAAGAGTTATAGGTGGCCGGTCAGCTTGTCAGTCAGGTTGGGTGGTTTTTTAATCATTTCATCTTTGCTGGGGGGCTCTCCTGAGACCCCTGCAACGTTTAGCAGTCTGCAGCTCAGGACCCCGGGGCTCGTCTAAGCTCTGCCTGTATCCGTGCTGCCATTATTAGCTCTGCTCTCCAGAGCACGCCGCTCATCTCTCCCCTGAGAGGGCGGCTGAGAAATGAAGCGAGCTGGTTGGGCGCGGCAGTGGAGGGCCAATAGCCCGACATGGAACAGTAATTACTCCATTGATATTCCTCACACAATAACACTGTCATCTCTCATTTGCATAACCTCGGCTCTGCTCGCCACAGCAGATGAATGCATACGATCTTGTCAGGAGGCTGCAGGAGTTTAGATGGCGTGTGTGAGTGGAGGGGTTTTTCACCTCCTTCTAGGTGCCAGTTTTGTTTCAAACATGCAGGATTAACTGTTTAATTGCGATTAAGCTGGCAGAACGGAAGATGAATCCACGTTTCTTCTGTTCTGTAGAGGTGTCTGGCTCAGCCATCTTTGTGGTATTAGAGCATAAACAACACAATGGAGAGAGGAGGCTGTGGTTTGTAACATTGTATGTGCACGTGTGAGTCTGCCTGAGAGAATGAGAGTGTGTTGAGGGGGTGGGGTGTCAGCGGCTGTCATAGGGCCCTGTCTCAGTCCTTGGTTAATGGCCATTGGTCATAGGCTGTCTCCCCTTTATTTCTTTTGCTCTCCTGCTCTATCCTTCCAGGTCTCCCGCTGGAGCAGCGCCCTCAGGCACCGCATCATTTATTGCTGTCAGGAGTCACAGGGGAGAGGAGAGGGAAGAGAAGAGAGAGAGAGAGGGGGGGGGGGGGCAGGAGGAGGGGAGACAGGGAGAAGATGTGCTGCAGAGAGAAGCCAATGGAGGCGATGGGGAGAGGCAGGCACGCTAGACTGTCAAATCTCAGCCGTTGAATATTTAATGGAGCCTGGAGTGTTTATTTAGTTAGCCTGTCGATTTTTACCGCTCTGTCAATAGCGGCTCCCGTGTAGCCTGCTGATGATCTTTAGTGTCTCTTCCCCCAGGAGAGGCCAGGCACTAAATGCAATTATGGATTTTCCTGCACCGCAATGTGTTTGATATTTTTACTGATCTAATTTGCAATCTGGTAGTTTATTGTTTGGCATTTTAGTGGCGCTCAAGTGGCGAGGCAAATTTGATTTCCCCTCATAATTCTTTATAACTTCATTAATGCTGTTAGCACATTGGCACAGATCTTAAATAAAGCTAGAGAATCATCGCATGGATGAATGCATTCCTCATTTTATTGTCTCCTTGCCCCATTCTTTTTTTCACTGATTCTGGTTCTAATTAAAAAATCATCCTAGTGGTGTGCTGTCTTTGTGAAATATGAAATCATAATCTGATTTGAATGGCTCCCTTCACAGAGAGGCATGCATATTCAACCATACGCCCAGATCGGTTGCGGGCAGGGTGAAACCGAATAAAAACAACTTCCTTTCAGTGGCATTCAGCATCTTCAGAGACAAATGAGCGTATTAGCGGCAGAGCAACAAAAGAGGCAAAATAATGCGGGCGATTGTCTCAGGGAGAGACAGTGTGGCTCCACGTGTTTCTGTAGAGCCGTAGGATTTCTAGCCCTATGACGGATGTGTTAGTTAGAGGGGCAGCATTAGCCGTAATGCTGTTAGCATGTAGCCGTGTGAGTGATGTGCTAGTTAGATGCCCAGCAGTAGAGCTAATGGTGTTAGCGTGTTGAGCCTTCAGAGGGATGCAATCGGTTAGGCTGTGATGGATGAGTGTCGTGCCGCAGAGGCCTGCAAGCCTCCTCATTCGCCAAGCTGTCAGCTTCTTAAGTGGACGTGCACAATTAGTACTGAAATCAGAGACCGCTTAATCTGATGGTGGGCTTTACATTCAGTAGGAAAAATGGCTCATCTAGCCGGTGGTGAGTGAATGATGACCGCTTAAAAAAAAGAAAGAAAAAAAAGAAGAGTCAAAGCAATGTGAGAGAGAAGGCGCTGATACACATCTTTCTCATTCAGTGTTCCAGCAAATCTACAGTCAGTAGTACATGACGCTGGAACTTGGTCTTGGTTGAGAAACCATTGATAGAGGAGAGCTTTATTTCAAGAGTTTTATCCCACAACTTCCTCTCCGTTTCAGATTCAAATGAAATTATCTTTAAGAGGATCGAATGCTCTGTCGTCGCCACGGTTCTCTGCTGCTGAGTGACTGAATGACAGACAGATGCTGTTGTGTGTCATAGAAAGCAGAACTCACCTGCTGGTTCAGGGGGAAAGGACAGCGCTATCAAACACCCGCAAAGCACGGGACATGTTCTCACATCATGGAGTTTCCAAAACAAACAGAGAACATATCAAAGGCTGCTACTGCAGGTCAACAAAACCTGTTCTCATTTGGCCCGGGGCTGTGCACATACCTGTCATTACCAACCAGGTTACCGGCTTGATTCATCTGTTGCTGTGATGACAGATTACATGGTAGCGTTTTTGTAATGTCACATTTATTATTGATTAAAACTTTACACAAAACGATGTATTACATCGAAGTATGTAGTTTGCCTCTTTTGTCTGGATTACTCTCCATTCATTCAGCTAATTACTGTGGTGTTATCCCACATTATGTAACAATATGTTCCTGGAATTTACATGATGATAAACATAATGATTTACTGATATTTGAAAATTGCAGCATGGGTTGAGTTTGATAGATAACTTCGATAAGGTAAGAGAAATTATTTACAGACATCTAAAGATGCTCCAGACATAAACGCTCCTATAATTCTGTCTCTAGCTATAAATTACGAGCACCGTAATAGTATTACCATTTCTGATGATTCACTTGGAAAAGATCTTTATCAACATCTCTGCAGTGTTTCCATATGTACTCTCTACAAACAGAAAACACGTTGCTTTTATTTTTAGTTAAGCCTGCAATTGCCCATTTGAACACAAGCTTTTATTTTGTAAAAATGTCTCCTGACAGCAAAGGTCCCCTCTCTTTGAGGACTGTCATCAAATCAGCTGCAACTCTCACCCCTTCCTCTCTTGCATCACTTGTGGTTTCAGAAGAACGCAGACCCTCTCGGCCAAATCTTACTGATATGAGCAGAGATGAGACATGTTTGCACTCCAGCTATGTATACATTTCATTGTCCTTATCAGCTCAGATGACAGGGGGAGGGAGGCTGAGGAGGATTTCTCTTGGAGCAGGAAATGTAATTTCTCTGTAATAGTTTATGATTCATCCCTCCACCTTTGACTAAATAATGAGGGATGACAATTAGAGCGGGCCATGCGAGTAGGAATCAAAGGGTTGAGATTCCCCTTGGCAGAGTCGGGCCCGTCTGAGTGTGCTCCCAGCAAACTGGATCCAGATGTCGAGGTCTGTGCTGCCATAGGCTGCTGCTGCTGCTGCTGCTGCTGCTGCTGCCGCCGCCGCCGCCGCAGCCTCACAACAGGCTCTTTCTGCCAGCCAGCATGCTAGCCAGACAATCTCTCAACCTCCATGCTTGCAAACATGACAGGAGACTGGGAAACAGACAGACACGTGAGAGCCCCAGCTCCAAATAAAAGAATTCCAGCTTGCGGCCCTTGCAGCAAAAGTATAATTTCTTTGCAAGCTGTGATTTATCTAACCCTCGGCCCGTGTCTCTATCCTCTCTTTGTCTTCCCTTGTACCTTAGTTTGCTGGCAAAAAAAAAACCCCACTATGGATGTAAATAGGATTTTAGTAGGTCTAATATATTTACAGATTGGCACGAAATTGTTGCAAGAGTACCAACAGATATAAAATGTATTTATTTACTTGTGCTTTGATTGTCATCCAACTTTTTTTCTTTTGCAAAAACAAAAAGGTGCAACCCAAAGGTCGCTTGTGATTTGATGTGTCTGTGGGTGTGGAGTCGCAGCGGGTCGGGTGTTGTCACTCAACGCGGCGGCCGAATCAATGGTCCGGTGTGGCAAAGAAAAGGCCAGCAGAGCGCTATTGATATGTTTAACAAATTAGCCCTGATGACGGCAGGTGTGATTGTGAAGCGAGGCTCTGGGGTCAGCTCGTCATGTGGTGGCTAACAGACACGATATTGCTGCGTGTCCTGATCTCTCCATTCCCTCACAATGGCATTAGGGGCACCCCAGGGAAATAAAGAGTCCCACTCCCCTATCCCCAGTGCTCTTCAAATTAACTCCCCAGAAGGTTAAGCTCCCTGATTCATAATTATTCAAGCCCACCACCAACACCAACACCACCACCACCACCCTCTCCCCAAACCCCTCTCTCTCTCTCTCTCTCTCTCCCTCTCTCTCTCTCTCTCTCTCTCTCGCTCTCTCTCTCTCTCCCTGCCACTTCTCCTGAGTGGCACTTGGCTTTTTGTGGGAAAGCCCAGGAATTAGATTATCTAAGCCTGACCTGTGAACATACAGCCAGATGACGGGAGCGGGATTGGACTTGATCTCTGCCTGTCTAGCTGTCTCTCTATTCAATCTAGCTGTCTGTCTCTCATTTGGTGTGTTATTGCTTGTGAGCGTCCCTATGGATGAGACATTTTCTAGCCGCAGCTATTCTGCAATTGCATATATAGCTCTCCGAGGAGCGGCCAGTGTCAAGAGTACATCTCACTTGCATGGACATGATTTGAATGATACGAGGTGTTATTGGCCTTCAGTTCTGCCTTAGAGGGCTTGTGACATTGAATATGTGCCACCATTAAACACAACATAGTGACTGTTGAACAAAGAAAGAAAGCACAGTCTTTTAAAAACTCTAGATGCAACGGCTAAACAGTCGAATACGCTCACATGATTGCAGTTTGAGGTTCTTTCCTCTAAGGGTGTTATTTTTTCTTAATATCTATGATCTTAAAAGGAATGTTGCCGGTTGAAAGCAATGCACTCTGCCGCTTTTAAAAGCACTTCCATTTGAAATAAAATGCACCAGGATTATTCATGGTTTTTAAGGAATTAGGGTTTTTTTCTGAGCTTACTTAACTCTGGATTTCACTGGAAAACAAAATCTCTGAGTCAAGAAAGAGAACCTGAGTGGTTATAATGAGGAGAAGGTAGGATACAAGGGTAAATTAAACCCAAAGTATTCCATCAATCTGAATAAGAGTCCAGAGTGGGAAACTGACTCCCAAAACGTCTTTTAACCTCAGTGGTTTGGAATTACACTAGAGCAGCTCTGCTGCTGCTGAGGCCATGCAAAATCAACCGTTAATAGTTGTCACACTTCTCAATCAGTGTAGGTCTTCCGTGGAGGAGCCGTGTGCCGCCAAAGTCAATTGGGTTCCTCTGGAGGCCGAGGTAATGTAATGAGGGACCGCTCCGACTGAGGGCCGGGCTCCTTTCTTCACAATCACATAATTAATCTCCTGATTCCACCACTCACCATGTCATGACAGATACGTTTGTGTTTGGTGCATAATGGTAGAGTGTTCTGTGCTTCCCGCATGCCTTCGTTTTGGAAAAACGGTTATAAAGCCTATTCCTTTACAGCCCACTGAGGGTTACATACAAAACAACATTCCCTTTGGGCCCTATTAGGAGACAAAGAGAAACACACACACACTTCTCCAGCAGGTACCTTAATAATATGTTGGCAATTTAGATAATGACTGGGAGTGAGATAAACTGAAGTGTGTATTACAGGTAATTGGATGTGCAGTGTTGTTGGCTACCTAAGCATCTATGGGGTTGTGTGTTGTGAGCTGGTTCTTCCACTTGCAAGGGGCACTAGGAGATGGACTGTCAATGATACGTATTGTACGGCTTTCTAGCATACCCAGTAATAATGGCCGATCTGAGATATTTTAGAGAGAGATATTATCCTCCCACACCCACGGACATCTTCAGAGCCGGAAGCAAATCAGAACTAGCTGCGGATATCTGACTCTGGACAAGGCAGACTTTTACATCATTTCTCCTCAGATCCCCGGCGCTCGCGAGCACGTCCAGTTAGTCGGAGGATGACAAATACAACACCCGGGGCTGTCAGAATGATCAAGTTGAGAGAGGGTTTTTTTTTTTTTTTTTCTCTAAGGTGAGGCCTAGAAAAGTTGGAGCCATAATGAGAGTTGTCAAGCCTGGGAGGTGAAGCGCAGAGTATAGCAGGCGGTGGGAGCAACTACAGGATGCCTTTGGGGGCCTGGTGGGCTGGGTCTTCTTGGCCTTTAAAGAGATTACCTTGGCAGTGTAAGGAGCAGGTCTACCCAGAGGGTTTAGGGGAAGATAGGCCAAGCAGCCCATTACCAATACTGCAGAGGACCCTCACAAGCTTCATTAATAATCTGATGATGAATCACTACTTTAATTGGACCTTTATAGCTGTTTCCTCATCCCTAGTACCACCTTCTCAACTCTGTTTTTAATTGGCTGGTAGTTTGTTTTTATGTCATGCAATAATCATATTTGTAAATGATTAAGTTTTTGTTACTTATTTCATGAAGGATGGGATGGATAAATAGTCATTGTGGCTAATGTGACGACTCTTGAACAAAGGGTTTCTTTTTTTTCTCAAAATGCTGAATTTGCAGTTGATCCGATGTCCTTGTGGTTCAAGGTAGTGCCCGTTTTAAGACTACACACAGGGTCAGATTTCTCCCACTCTTAATTAGATGAGGGATTGTCTAATTAAATCAAATTCATTATCCACAGCTCTAGAAATCAAGAGGCTCTATTGGAAATAAGGTTAGGCTCAGCCTCATCCATCATGCCTTAACTAACCAATTTACAGGCCAGCCTTTTGCATGAGGCATTATTACCTTGTCATAAACACTTACCTTTAAAAACCTCGAATCAAGCCCTGATATGCTAAGCTTTTATCACATTAGTTTGTGCTACTGTGTCAGCCTCTTTCTGCCTGAGATAAAGTAGGCTCCGAATAATTATATTAGCCACATAAGGCGGAGACAGTGCAAACGACTGCTATTTAAAGCTGGCTGATAATTCTGTATAATTAAGACATAGTACAGGTCCTCACACAGCAGAGGGATCGAGGGCTTTTCCGCGGTGAAACGTTGAAAAACAGAACAAACTGGTTTTTTTTTTTTAAAAAGGCAAAAGAGGTGCTACAGAAAAATCACTCTAACGTCACTCTCTTAACAGCGTTAACACACTCGGCCACAGTGTCTCATTCCTGCAGCTGTGAGTCGCGAGTCACTCTGCATCCATTGTCTAGCGAACACAAAAAAGCTACCATCATGATTATTCTGAGCTCAGCTGATCTATCTGAGCAGACATTCATCATATGGTTTGTGTTTGATATTACTGATGCCGAAAGTGATTACAATTCTGTGTTTTAATGAAGTGCCGCAGCGCTGTTTCGACCTTTGCATATTCGTATCTGATTAGCTCAGGTTTAGCATGTGAATAGTATGGCAAAGATGTGAGAATGCTGTTGCTTAACATTTATAACCGTCCACCATAGGGCCACAAGCTGCACGGTGGTTGAGCCATATTCTGAAACACACGAGGCCTGTCCTCTGATCTGTGTTGGAAAGTGAATTAGTAAGCTCCATTCTAAAGCCAGTGATAGCAATGGGCCGAGAGCAGTGATTTGTTAGCAGTGTATATTACAGCCCACGGTCAGGGAGGGAGGGATCAGAGAAGCGTGTGCGTGTGTGTGTGTGTGTGTGTGTGTGAGGCATAGGACAGGGGGCCTTATCACTCAGTGTTTACTCACAGTAAATTGAGTTGAAATAATAGTCTTTCTCTGAGGCTAAACAATGGAGCAGGCTGCAGGCCGAGGGCCCAGGCTGGTGCAGAGCTGGTCTGCGCCACTTCAAAATGAAAGGCTGAGCCCGGGGCCATGGGGAGGAGGAGCAGCGGGAGGGGGGGGGGGGGCGGGGGCCTTTATGTGGACGGCTACACCAGTCACGGAGCAGACACCCCTCTGACAGGCACCTGGGTAGGACAACGGGGAGAGAGGAGCGTGGAGCTTGGTGGAGTGATGAGGCCTCGGGGCTCTGTCATTAGGTTGGTGGTGGAAAGGAAGATGACTGCCCCGAGGACAGAGGAGCGACAGGTCCCGGTGGGACAGCGGCCGCAACCTCTCTCATTCCCCCGGGTCTGCACTGGGACTGGTGGGACGTGTCAGTCTGTTAGCCCCCCCGGCTTCAACACGCTCACATAACCTCTGGCTATGGGTGAGCTCCGGGAGTCTAACCTGCAGAGAGTGTGTGTGTGTGTGTGTGTGTGAGCAACAGAGAGGCAGGCTGAAAGAGCGAGACGTAGAGAGCATATCCATGTAGTGCACGGACCCTCCTATGCCATTGTTTCTGCGTGTGTGCGCGCTTCAGCTGCACCTCAGCTCTGCCCCTTCCCCTTCATTTATCATTCTGCAACATAAAGTGCTGCCACAGCATTATAGAAACAGCTGCTTTTTTCAGACAGCCGCAGAGAATGGGGCTGCTCCCCGGCACACAAAGACACTCCTGGACCTAAAGAGAGTGTAAAATTGGTTGGTGAATACAAACCTTTTTTTCCTTTCTGAGAGGGCTGACCACGGGTGTCACTGCGGCGGGAGACATTGTCATCGCCTCTGAAGACAAATAAGCATTCATATAGGCCCGATCATGTGTGTACAATGAGTGGCAGGGGCACCGGTGAGGTCGGCCTTGTTCACAGCCAAATATGCATAACTACAGCTGCTGCTGCATCGCCCTCTCTTGAGAATTCATATCAGGCCATTTAACCATATGTATGAATCATCCGAGTCGAGGCACCTGTATCTCTGGGGGCGTCACTACAATGCGATGTCAATTTATTGAGTCACAGGCCAAAGCACGGGGGAAACAAACTCTGTCAGTGCTCTGTTAGGGGTCATAATGCACTCGCTAAAGCGCCACGGCAACACCACTGAGTTGACTCGAGGTAAGCGCCGCAGGGCCATGCAGATACACTGTCGGTTGGGGTTGCGGAGAGACCAGACATGCCGCGCCATGCTTCACCATTCCATTTTGTGCCTTAAAGGCTCCACGTGGAGAAAAGGGAATTTTGCCGAACCTGTTCTCTTCTAGTTGGAGAGATCAGATTTTAGGCTCTGCATGACAGAGAGGTGTGTGCGGGTGTGGGAAAGACAGACACAAGTTGAGAGAAAGGGCATCAGAGAACTCCTCTGCCAGACCTCCCGGGGCAAAATGCATGCTTGAAAGCTTTAAGACATGAACGAAATAGTTTCACAGTAACACTAGCTACGACGGGGAGATAATTTCCCTTTCAAGACTAAACACACAAACGCACTCGTACACAATGCAGGTTGCAGCAAGTCCAGACAATTCATTTGTTGTTCTTTTTGTACCTCGTGTGGAATGCGTAGCTAACAATGAGGGAATTATCAACAGAAGCGTTACGTGCTGCAGGTGTTTGTTTGTTTTAAAGATCACACAAAGACTAAAACAATGCAATTGGCAACAGAAATATACATTTAAACAGCAGATTATTCTGCAGTAAATTAGTTGAGTATACTTTTGTTAACACGTCTGCATCGGCAAGTGATGGATGAAGTCTTCAGTTCCTTTTCTTTCGTAAAAGTTATGTGCAAAATACTCTTCATTGGTAATGGGTCCTGCTTTAAAAAAGTAAAAAAGTATCAAAAAAATATTTTAAAAAGTACTCATAATTCTAAAATACAGCCCATGTGGGTGTTGTACTATTATACATTTTTATTTGATTATTAGCATTTTACTGTACTCGGTCAAGGTGGAGCTCATTCTATACACTGTTAGTTTAAACAATGCGTCATATTTTACGAGATCATCATATGTTTTGTATTTAAAGTTTTAATCTTAGCAAGTACCTCAATTTCCCTTGAAGCACAACAGAAAATGTGTTTAGTTATTCTGCACCAATAATAGGGGAACACAACACAATTGTATTTCTTTATATTTCAGATTTAACAGTTATCGGTGTTGCATCTGTGAGTATATGATGATAATATAGAAAAGGATTGAATCATCATCAGTGTCTAATCTTAATCAGAAATAAATATTGCTGCAGTTAAACCCTTAGTAGCTCCCTTGATGTACCCGACGTGAAATATAATTGTTAAATTGCAGTAAATGTAATTGGATTACTTTTAACAACACGTTAACTGCGTGCGTGCTAGTAGATTGTTTGTACGTTGCTTGCTGTATTTTAAATCCTCTCTACTTTAACCTCGTTGCGTCAGAAGTAACTGAGTGGAGGCGCACACAATGTCGTTCCGATAAGTAGAGCTTTCCATCATTTTTTTTTTCATTCTTCTAATACAAATTCATCACTTTTATGTGTGACTCTGTCAGCAGCCAGACACCCTTAAATAAAAACAATGTATTTCATATAAACTCATGATGATGACGCAAGATGACCTTTCGTTTCCCCGTCGACCCAAAGATCCCTGGAATTTGTTGGTGGTCTCAATAATGTAGCGGATGGTCTTTAGTGAACCAGCAGGTTTTTTGGTTTGCTCTGCGGTGTGTGTGTGTGTGTGTGTGTGTGTGTGTGCGCCCCTCTTGTCTGTTTGACACATTCCAACACTGCACCCCTCTCCTGGGCTCCTAACTACCAGTCAGTCGCCATAGTTACAGCCATACATCCATGCCAGAACCCTCGCACTCAAAGACATATTTGTTTGGCTAGTGTAGCTACGTTCCTGACAAAAAAACACAGCTTTTTAGCATAACACCTGCTAATCTTGGGATTTAGCTCTTTGAAGAGGATCGCTGATCAGAAATTCAAATATATTATTTGAATGCTAATCCCTGGCCCCCGGGTCTTAAAGCATCCTGTCTTTCAATAACAATGTTTATTTTTCATTTGCTTTCCCTTTTTCATTTTCTCTCCCCCCCCCCCCCTTCTCCCCCAACCCTTGTTTAGCCCTATTCCCCCAAGGATATCAAGGATGGACTCGTCTTTTAAATGATGTGGCACTTTAAGAGCGTCAATGATGTGGATGCTCCGATAGACGTGGGTTATTATCATTGGTTTTGATGAGAATTTAAATTGGTGGGGAAGGTTGCCCTGGGTGAAACTCTTGGTATCGATCCCGCTTAATTGATGCATCCCACCGCCGCCTGATTTTCAAGGTGTAATGTCAGCTGTGTCTAATTTTAAACTTTTCCTCAATATTTTCTTTGAAATTGTGATGATGTTATATCCATCCATCATGAAACACGGGCTATATTCATTCTTTTTTTGCACCATTTTCATTGTAGTTCTTGTCTATTTTCCTCTCAATTTATTTGCTATTTCCCAAGATGTTATCTGCGTCACTATGTGTTTGTGTGGCTGATTGTTAACAACTAAAGGAGATGAGATCTGGGTGTTCTTTAAATTCATTTTAGTGCAGATAAATAAATGCCAAGAAAAGAAAGGAGAAGACAATGAAAGGCAGACCAGACCAAAACATATACATCCTTAGAAAAACTACGACTGCTTATTGACTTGTCTGAGTCATTAACATGGTGTACATACTCTCTAATTGCTCACTGTATATCATCATCCAGTCGGCATACTTTTCCTGGTCTTCCTGGTCTTCTTTCTTTTGTCTTGGTTAAGACGCAGAGACAGAGAATCAAGGGCAACAGGATCACAAGCGCATGAATCCGGATCTAATTCCTAGTTGCCTCACATCCTCTCACCCTCCAAACTAATTTTGGGCTCAGACTGAATCTCAGTTAAATAAACAGATCCCCCCCCTCATCCAACCAGCCTCCATCACAATGATCTCCAGATCATCTCTGCCCATTAAAACCTGGGCAAACACTTTACTTCACACCAATATACTGGAGATTGGAGGAAGAGAAAAAGGGGGAAACACACAAGGGCTTTTTCCAATCTTTCCCAGATTGTCTCTCTTTCTCCTTTGCTACCTATTAATCCAGTATCTTTCAGCCCTGGTAAACTCCTCAAGATGGACATTGCTTGGTTCAGGGTGGAATGGGGTCAAGCTCCAATGGCCTCTGCACAGAGCTGTGGAATTTTTCATTAGTGCACAGCTGGGTCACAAGTGGCTCCAAAGCCGTCTTAATATTGTGTAGGCCCACAGATTAGGAGCGGAGAAAAGAAGGCAAAGCGTGATGCTCTCCACCAGACCCTGTCTTTGCATATTTGCAGACTTGTGCTTTGGAGCACCTCATATTACTGTTTGTTTTATTTCTTAGACCCAGAACCTCTGGGTCAATAGTAATTATAAAGCCCTCCAATCCAAATGTTGTTTTTTAACCATTCCAGCTCTGAATCCACTAAGATGAGTCCATTTATTTTCTTACAACAAAGAAAGTAAAGTATGTTAGCGTTACTTCATCTATTCATCCAGTTTTTGAGAACCCTATTTTTATTCGGACATGAGTCCATAATTGTTCTTTTTCCCATAAGCGTCGTGATTTCTAGTCTCATTAGAGAAATCATACTAATTTAAGATACAACCTTGTGTATCTGTGGGCAGTTACAGTCAGCCAAAGCTCAATAACATGTGATAGCCATTGCACTTATTGTAGCCATCACTCTCTCCGCTCTCCCAGCTCTTTCGGAAGCAGCAATCACTCACTGTGGCTCGTTGAGCGGGCCGAGCCCCTATTGGTGGGCTCTGCTCCACCTCAGATTAGCTCGGCAGGACAGAGACCCAGTGATAGAAACGCATAAAGAAATATATAAAATGGGTGCAGATGATTTTACAGGTGCTTTTAACAGGAGCTGTCTGGGGATTTTTTTGTTTTGTTCTGTTCTTGGCGTTGGGCTTTTAGAGGCACCGCGTTGTAAACATGTCACATCTCCAGCGGTGACAGCCCTTACAAACTGCTTCGCTTACTGCAGTGACAAAAGGCAGAGCTGAGCACTGTATAACAGCCTTGTAATTCACAGTCTTTTCATTTATTTGTTAACGGATCAACTCCACTTTGGGAAAAGGTAAAAAAAAAACTAAAAAAACAAGCAGGTAAAAAAAAAAAAAGCCTTTACAAAAAAACATAAATCTTAACAGTCATAATTTCCGATGCTGTTGCTCAGAGTATTGTTTGTTGTGCGCTCTGAAAACTGAGCCTAAATGCGATGTTTTACTCATTCGACATACTCAGGAACACCAGCTGTCCAAACAGCATCGTGTGTGCCTGCCTGCTTACTCTTGTATTTAGATGTGTGCTTAGCCTCCTCTGCTGCCCAACACACTGTCCTTTTCACTCCACGAGCTTTGTTCTACCTGTGTGGCTGGGGAGGATTATTTCCACGCTGTTTTCCGAGTGACTCATCAGCAGATACATGGGTCGCATGATGCTGCAAGACGTTTCTCGGCATACCGCTGTTGCTATTGGAGCTTTGTATGAACACGCAGTGTGGACTGTATATGTCGTATTTTATACAGTAAGGCAGCATAAGTTACACCACATCCTACATTTGCTTTCGTCAATAATTATGAAAGATATACATGCACACTATTTGCTTGTGTTTTATGCTCGTGTGGTCAGTCACAATGCACATGAGCGCCTCGTCCTCTCCAAACTGTATTTCAAGTTTAGTAATCTGGCAAGCACGCAGCCTGTTGGAATGAGATCATTTGAATCACGACTTAAGGGTTAGGATTTCTTTGTGCAGCTGTGCGGTATAGCGTTATGTACAGATATGGCTGGGATGTCTGTCTGGCCGGGGACCTCGTCTGAGGAGCCGCACATTCCAGCACATAGGAGCTCATGCTGCCATAGAAATAAAGTGGCCATATTTATTTTCACAATAGCGGACGTGTGGGATACGAACCTGGAAACACCTCGCTCCAGACTAACTGTAACCAGTGTCTTTTTACAGATGCACCATAGTTCTGCTCAGCAGCTATTACTAAGTGTGTTCCCTCTGAGATGTAGGGCAGGTGCGCATGCAAACACCAACACACACCGAACACGTCTCCACTATCGTCTTTGCTATGCCAAGTGCAATCAGCCCGTCTCATTCCTCCCCTGTGAGCGCGCAGGCAGCCGGTTGCTGTGCTTCAGTGCGGGGAACAAGCAGAACCCTGTGGCCAGAGCTGCGTGATGAAGAAGGCACCTTTGGGCTATTCGTGGTGTGCACATCTCCCGTTAATGTGTTTTACTTTTACCTGCTGGGAGTTTAATTAAAAAACAAAGAGCCTCAATTTAAAGGCCATTATTATGCTAATGTAGTCAGCACCGGATGGTGATTAAGCAGCTTTTAGAGCTGACTGGAGCTGGCCCTTGGGAGCAGAAGGATGGCACTTTTTATTTGGCTTCATTACTCTCCATGAATCTATGTTCCAAAGAGAAATGCTGATTCTATGAAACAGGGTCAGCTACTGAGATCATTTATGGAGACAGCATTTTTTTGGCCCCACTTTTTTGTACTGCGCTATTCACGCAGTCCGAAAGTTTGTTTTAACCTAGATAATGAATGAATCAGGATATGCATTGGCTGCTTATATTTACACACGCACATCCATTGTGTTAAAGCGAAACGTTTGGAGTCTACTTTTATCCTCCGCCCCTTCTGTAAGCAATCAAACACTTGTGTTAGCTAATTGCAGGCTGCTATTTTTAAACCAGTGTCCTCAGCCCATACATGACAAAGTCATTTTCATGATGTTGAGACAAAGTTGAAAAGGTTTGCCTTAACATCTGGGCATCAAATGTTTTTCCTCTCGAGCTGAAGCTTTTGATATTGTTGCTAAGAACCAATTTTCACATGCTAAGACATGTCTCATGGGGCTGAGAAGTGGCTGTTTAACACTTCAAAGACTTCTGCTGCTTCTCTGTGACGGAGATGTTTGTTGTATTTCCAGACAACAAGATTCCACCTGATAATTGGAACAATAAATGAGCTATTAATTCATTTTGGTTAAAATTTCTTCGAGGTACCACTCTTGGTATTGATCTTTTGGTAAATACATGGCTACGGCCAGCAGACAGTTAGCTTAGCTTAGCTTAGCTTAGCTTAGTCGAGCTTAATTTAGATACTGGAAACAGGGTGGAAAGGTGACTAAATGCTTGAAACCACACCTCTAAAGCTAACGAATGAACATTTCCAGTCTTTATGCTAAGCTAAGTTAATTAATGGACTACATTATTGTAAGTCGCTTTGGATAAAAGCGTCTGCTAAATGACTGTAATGTATAAATGATATTTACTGAACAGATATGAGAATGGTACCAATATTTTACTCTGACGGCCAAGAAGGCAAACAAGCATGTTCTTCAATGTTAACAGCAATAAGCTATTTTAAGTTTTTACGCATCTGTTTTCAGTCTTTATGCTAAGCTAAGCTAATCAACTGTGGTCAGTAGCCATATTTTCAGCCAACAGCTACGACAGTGGTATCACTCTGATCATCTATTTCTTGGCAAGGATGTGGATGAGAGTATTTCCTCGAGCATCTAACTATTCTGTTCAGACTCACATCTGTTTTGAAAGCAAAGAAACCAGGAAATATCTTGCTCAGCAGCCTGATTCGAGATGAGGCCACTAAATCAGGAAGTATGAAGCGTGCGCAGTTGACCGATTGCTCCACATGCCCTTCGTCTTGCCCGGAGGCCCTTGTCTGACCTGCCTCCCGGGCCTCATCTCTCACCTCGGCCCTGATTGGCATGGCCACAGGTTTCCTGCTCAAACACAAGAGCCCATCTTCAAAGTAATAGCTTACAGCTGCTGCCTGGATAATCCTCATCCCCTCTGTCTTTGAAGGGATGCGGTGACATAATAGCCCGGGCTATTCTTCCCTAAATTGTTACGGTGTTTCTCCGGGTGTTGTTTAATAGCAAAAGGGGAGGTGAGACTGTTGCACGTGTTGCTAAATGTAGCATGATTATCGAGCAGCATAAGCAGCTCCATACTCCCCCCTCCCTCCCCACCTCTTATCTCTCTTATTCTTCTGGGTTTCTTTTATCCCGCCCAGTCCTCCTGATGCTTATCACTGCGGCAGAAGCATTAAATGTAATGTCTGTAGAAGGGAAATCATTGGCAACATGTGGTGAGAGCTTAAGACGTTGTCACACTTTAAGTTGCCTATAATCTGTTCAAAGGGAGAGTGCATAGTTCTCCAAAGTGCCTGGAAAAAGGGGGGAAGAAGAAGAGGAGCGTAGAGGCCGAAGTCTCCCAGCTACACTTGGCTCGGCTGAAGTGTTCATCAGACAAAATAACTGCAAGTCCCTGATGGCTTTTGTCTTCTTCATAATGCTCTTTTTTTGTTGTCTGTGTTTTTCTGCATTTGCCAAAAACACAGCTCGCAGTGTTACAAGCCTCAACAGTGTGATCATCTGTCACGGAGAGGAAGAGAGAACTATAGATAACGTAAGAAAGAACAGACAAGGGATTACAGGTGTAATGATTCCTCTGGGAGGAAGCTATGTGCTGAGATGGGCTCTTTTTTTTAAATTTATGAGTCCAGTTCTGGGGAGGCCTTGGGTAAATATTGACACTTCTCTCTGCTTGAGATGCGGCCATTGATCCACACAGGAGGAGTCTCATCACTTGATCTGTGCGCTCAGGTGTGGGAGGAGGAAAAAGCAAGAGCTGGGGACGTGGGTTGTCATGCTGGTGGTCTTCTTTGTGGTGTCTTTTATACACAGACTAGCTTAAAGGAGCTGAGCAGCTTGCCTCTGCGACACTGGGAGTCGTGTTACCCAAGCAGCTGAACGTCCAGAAAGTGGATTTTAGGTGAATACAGGTCTTAGTGTGACAGGTCACTGGGATCAAGTAGAGACAGAACGTGGTAAATGATCACCTAAATCACTTTAAGTCTGATTCCACTCACACCTACAGCACTTTGATGTCTTTAATATCCCAGTAGAGTCTAACAGAGAGCTGTGAAGTCTCCCTTTGCGCTATGGTTATTGTTTTTATATATAAAATGATCATCTACATCGCCTCCTCTTGGCCCACTGGCCTGGTCCTCAAACCACTAATCAGGTAATGTTGGGGAGGTTGAATGGCGTGCCTCCCCCTGGTCAACCTTCACTGCTCACACAGTGGTGTTGTTTTAAAGAGCATTCTTTAGCAGCTGAACTTGGAAAGGTATTAAAGTGGGATTAGGCTCCTCCACAATCCACTGCTTGTGTCATTCAGGGAGTTTGTGTTCTCCTCTCCCCACTGCCACCTCCCCACTCCTCCTCTGTTTGATTGTGGCTAGCCGCAGGAGTGGGACTGACTGTGCCTTTCAAAGGAGAGGGGTAGGGTTAAATCCCTAGTCCACTGCTCCCTGCTAATTCTCCTTGTTCCTTAGAGAAGGATTTACTTCTGCTGCCAGCTTCTCAAAGGCCTTCTCTGCCCATCCGAAAAGTCGCCGTTGCCTTCCTGTGGAGGTGTGGTTGCCATAGAACGGGCGTCATGCATGGCTATTCCATCTGAACCCCGCTGATAATGGGGACCGGGGACTGAAAACAGGCAGAAAGTCCGGATTAGACCCGGGGACAAAGCAGGACAGGAAGATTCCAGAAGGGACGAATAGGAATTACAGCAGCAAAAATAATGCAAAGTGACAGAGAGGGGAAATAGAAAAATAATGGCTTACAAGATTAGACGCGGCGAGGAGAAAGAAGAAAGGAAAGAGGGCTGAATGAGAATGTTTTCATCTAGATGAGAAGATTTGAGAGAGCGGTCGTAGGTGAATGCGGAGCCCTGGACGTATCAAAACCGCGCTAACAAGTCATTTCCTCAACTTTCTGCTCTCTTTCTTATTCCCTAAGCCGGCAATCATTAGCTAAACATTAGAGTTAGAGCTGGGAACATGTCTTGACAGATTCATCACCTCTTTTCCCTGATCCCAGCATGTAACACACTAATCCCTCTAAAAACTAGAAACAAGTCCCTGAATATTCGGTTTATCTCTACACGAGTGTGTCCAAGATCTCCGTTTTTAGTTTAGTTTTTTTTTCCAGTTTTTTTTTTTATGGGTAGTGTTGTTCCTGCCTTTTGTTTTTTTAGCGTCCGAACTCGGAGGTTTGTTTAGAAGACAGATTCAGGTTACTTAAACTGGAACCCTGCTTGTTTGAGAAACACGCCAACATTTCTTTTTCAAGGGATTATCCTCGAGGTTTTTTCCATAGTTGAATAATAATCTTCTTAACTTATTGTAATTAATGAAAGATTAAAGGATTTTATGAACCCTGTGAGTGCCAGCTTCTGATATCTCTGTTGCTTTGCTGCTGCATGGTGGTTCAAAGAAGTGTTTTTTCCTGTGCCAGATGCAGGTGGTGATCATAATAGAAAGAACGAGTACAATAATCCATCAATTGATGGGCTGTAATTAAGATCACAGAAACTCAAATGCTGAGTTTAAGCAATTATTTTAGAAAGCTGCATAGACAACAACAAAAACAACACTATCGTGTTTCCAGCGTGCATACAGCTGCTCACACACATGCACTTACACGTATGAACACATACGCACACACGGTATCAGTACTCAATCAGCACCTATAACAGAATCACCATAACAAAACCATCCTTTGGTTTCCCTCCGCTCATATTTACACATTATATTCATCACTATCGCTCATCCCTGTCCCGAACCAGCAGATGATGTCAATTGCTCCTCTTGCTGCCTTACACAATGAAATAGATGTTCACCACAAATAGATAGGCGGTTGCCAGCTGTCTTCCAGACCAGGGCAAACAAAGAGGCCACTAATAAATCCAGATTCACGGCTGGACAAGATCAACCACACTCCCTGCCTTCTTGCTCCATTTAATGTGGCTTCTACTGAACAACAGAGAACAAATTAAATGCCTCTCAGTCACCAATAAAACAATGCAAACATGTCCTGAAAGGATATAAAAGAAGATGGAGGTGCTGTCGAGGGAATGGTGATAGAGGCAGTGTTGCGCCACGGAGGCACAATGTTAGACAGTAAGATGAAATATGAACAGACTCGAGGGCAGCCCGGTAGTCAGCAATGAATCATGGTCTCTGATATGGTATCTGATGCATATAGAGTGTCGTGGATATGAGAGAAACGTGTAGATTGTCAGCGAAGGCTTGATTGGGATCATCAGGTTTCTGGAATCACTGCACTAGAACATGATCCAGCCTCTCTTTTAGATTTGTGAGGCGGTTTGGGTGCCCATGACTGAGCTCGCTTGGAATTACGCAGAGCCGGGCCCCCACCCTACAAATTTTAACAGATGAGTTGCTGCCAAAAGGAGTCACCTCCTTGGCTGCGCACAGGATCAGCAAGCCAACTTCATTCTTTACGAGCAACTCAAAAAATGCTTCGGGACTAAATAAATCCACACGTTATATGGCTTATTATTTCTGCTTCGCATTTGTAAGATAAAGACTTTGTTATTTATTTTAAAAGTGACCGTTTTTCTTTAAAACAACGTCATTTTCTGCATCAGCAGCACACCCACAATTATCCTTTCTCTCTTGCTCTACAGGTTGTTTGCGACCAAGTGCAGCGGCTGCATGGAAAAAATCGCCCCTACAGAGTTTGTGATGCGCGCCCTGGAGTGCGTCTACCACCTCAACTGCTTCTGCTGCTGCGTGTGCGACCGGCAGCTGAGGAAGGGCGACGAGTTTGTCCTGAAGGAGGGTCAGCTGCTGTGCAAGATCGACTATGAGAGGGAGAAGGACTTACTCAGCTCGGTTAGCCCGGATGACTCAGACTCAGGTGAGCCCTCTGCACCCTCTCACGCGGGAGTGAGAACAACACGGTGGTGTCATCATCATATGGCACCGAGGTGTTGTATTCTGTATGCTGTGTTCCATCACAGTGGTAGCCAACATCGACATCCACCATAATGGATCCAAACTGAATCTAACTGGTTTTAGTTCATAATATTAAAAGGAAAGAAAACAATATTAAGTTGTCCTTAAACTAGTTGCCACATCATTTGCTGAACATCTGAGATTATTCAGAGATCTTGCATGTGTGCAGCCTCCAGGCAGTAAAAAAAACTTCTAAAACATGTCTCCATCTGCAGCTTTTCAATGGCTGATTTTGTAGCATTCTAATTCAAGCGAGGAGCGTAGTTTTATGATACAGTAGGAAGTGGAAACAGGACGAGGCCAAGCCACCCTGTATTAATGGCTCTCCATGCGTGGGCAGGATCTGGTGCTGGAAAGAATTAAATCACTGTATTATGGTGAGTGACAGAGGGATTTGGGGCCTTTCTGCAGAAAGCCTGCGCCTCCGCTCTTATCAGCTCTAGTGTTCCTCGCCTATAGCCTCCACACACAATGAGGCATCTCGCCAAGCCTCACTGTTCACTACCATCTGGCTCACATTTAAACATGCACAAAAGAGGGGAATTTGTCAAATACATCTGTGCCTGTGTCAACTTTTGTCAACTTGTGGGAATATTTGCTCTGCGTCCTCGTCGTTCGGTTGCGTCCCAGTGCGTCGCACAGGCATGTCCTTTGTGCACGTCTCCGGAGGTTAACCTCGGCTTGTGGCAGACAAAATGTAGGTTTTCAGTGGAGAAATGTAGACACTTGTCAGAACCAGACAACAGGAGACACTCAGCCATCATGTGCTGGTTTCCTTACAGCCTCTAGACCCCAAAATCATTAGGATTCATGAACAACGCTGCTGCTTTAGATCAGGAAACACTTATTTTCAGCCCAACATAGACGGATAATTTATTTGTTCTTTTTAAATAATTAATTTCCACGTTATGTGTATATATCGCTGTGGCCTTTGTGGCAAGTAAAACTAAGATGCAGAATTAAGGAACACATTTTCCATTATATGTCATGCCGCAAACAGTTTCATCAGAAGCAAAAATGATAATGACTTTGCCCTTAATCGAGGATAAACTTTGACGATACAGTGTGTGTCACAAGTTTTCAAGTTTCACATTGTTTTCATGCTCTTTTCATTTAATCATTGCATTCAAATTTAGGATTACTCCTAAATAAATAAATTGTTCTGGGAGAATACTGAATATATAATTATTATATATAACAGCTGCAAACAGCAAGCAGACTTGGTTGTTAAATAAATTAACGAACAGGCATTTTCTTAATATGAGCAATCTAACAACACAGAGTTATTACATTTGAAGGGTACATTGTAGGAAAGAAGCATAAAAATGACACAGATTTTACAACCCAAAAACTGTAATATCCTGCTCCTGACAGTAAAAATCTAGCTATCCATATGATCAATATTTTAAGGTCTGAAATTGAGCAAAAAAATGGATTTTGCTGCTGTGTTGCGGGAGATGCATTTCTCCCATGTACTCATGTTGGGGTTTTCATGTTGCACTTGATGTAGTATCCTTATCAGAGATTGATTTAGTGTAAATCAGACAAAGCTGAGCGCAATAAATTACATGTGACGCAGTGTCCAGTTCAATGACAAATGTGCATATTTAACTGCGTTCTCCAGAGAGCAAGAGCCGCAGACTTCTGTAAGTCTAATCGTACATGTGGCCTTTTCCTTTTGTAATAAATTGATAACAAAGTATCAAAAACACATGTCTCCTTTGATTATGCACTTGTGGTGTGTGAATCTCCCGGAATAGGGAAGAACGAAATATATTCATCAGCAGACTGTCACTGACTAAAGGGTGTAGTTAGTTCAAGCTTGTGCTGATGACACAGAAAAATTGCTCTTTCTGCAGAGAAAAGCGACGATGAGGAGTTGGATATCAAGCCGGAGAAAGGCATAGGAGGCCAGGGGAAGGGGGATGATGGGAAGGATCCCAGGAGGCCCAAAAGACCACGAACCATCCTGACCACTCAACAGAGACGGGCCTTCAAGGCCTCCTTTGAGGTGTCCTCAAAACCCTGCAGAAAGGTAAGACAATGCTCAAATAATCTGTGAGCAACATTTTTTTATTCATTCCCTGGTTTGTATTTGGGGTATTGGAGGTTAAGATGCCGACCACGAGCCCTACAGTAGTTTCACAAATAAAATTCTCAAATAAAAAAAAGTCTCCCCCACCTCAGAGCTCCGCTTTGAAGTGGCAAGCAGCATTCTGTTCTGTGTTAACTGAGGCCGGCTGGTGTAACGCAGACAGCCTGCACCAAATGTCATACTGAGATAGCAGAACTGCTTCCATAGCCTGGGCCCTAAAACAGGCGCTGCACCTGGTCCAAAGCTTTGAAGAGGCAATAACCAAGAGGTCCAAAAAGACCACTGTATTCATTCAACATTTCAATGAAATCAAAGCAAATCAAAGACGCAATGTGCCTAGCGGGAAATGTGGAAGATATGTTAAGGAGGCAAAGTAGTTCAGTGTGCTGCGTAAGTGTTTTGTTGTCTCGTGGGGATGCTGGAAATCTTTTGTCTTGGTGCTTTCAGGTGAGGGAGACGCTGGCTGCAGAGACGGGACTCAGTGTCCGGGTGGTGCAGGTGTGGTTTCAGAACCAGAGAGCTAAGGTGAGAGCAAGCTAACACAGGATGAATTGGATTTTGCGTCCGCTTACAACAGCCTTGTTCCGTCTTAGAGTCCAGCTAATAAATCACCAGAACTATGTGTGTTAAACTTATCACTGCATTCCTTTCTCAAATGTTTAAAAAAAAAAAAAAAGCACAAGGAGTTGCAAATCTCGCTCACTCTTGCATTAAATGTCTACACCCTCCTCTTTTCTGATTATTATCTTGTGAAAACCTTTGATACTTGACAATGAAGTGCACTCAGATACAGATTCTGTGCAGTTCATTTGAGGGTGAACAGCGAGGAGCATCATTTTTAAATTAAAGAGCACATGTTAGTTTTGGGGGTTCATCACAACTCTGACTCCTCCGTTTCAGATGAAGAAGTTGGCAAGAAGACAGCAGCAACAACAAGAACAACAGAATTCTCAGAGACTTGGCCAAGGTACGAGACAGTGCTTACCCTGCACACACGATGGAAGATCATTGTCTCAAAGCTCTGTCTCTGGGAAACTATTCACTATCTATTAGGGGTGTAACGGTTCACAAAATTCACGGTTGGGTTCGGTACGATACAGTGGAGCCACGGTTCGGTACGTTTCGGTACAGTAGAAAACTATAAATGCCAGAGAAATGTACTTGATTTTAAAATATATTTATTCATTACAACTAACATCATAGTTATTCTTTGACTTTGAACAATGATGGAACTATACCTGAGTGACCCATCTTCTGTTATGTAGCATTGTTACTTACATCTTGTATTGTTACTTACATCTTGCAAAAGACATTTTTAACCTCAATGGGACTACCTGGTTAAATAAAGGTTTTAAATTTTTTTTTAATAAAAAAAAATGATATATATACATATATATATATATATATTTTATTCAAACGTATTCGGTTCGTCATGCGTACCGAACCGTGAGCCTCGTACCGAACGGTTCAATACGAATACGAGTATCGTTACACCCCTACTATGCAATTTACACAATGCAGAAGGAGTACCGGTAGATGTCATTTCAATACATTTTACCTGAAACTTTCAAGCAGAGATTTTTTATGTGTCATAAAACATGTCAGAAGGGAGTCTTTAAGTGTTTTGTATCCCAGCAATATATATTGTTCTAAATGTTGACATCCAGCTAGTTAGAAGCCGTACATGAAGGCTTCTTTTGTTGTCTGCTAAACAGCAATACCATTGAAAACACAGAATCAGAAAATATGAGCTACATTCTGTCAAATGTGTTGTGAGAAAAGAGTTCACAAAGTCAATAATTGCACTCAATAACAGATTACACATGTGTCAAAGTGTAAACAAGAACACTGAACATCAAAAGCAAGATAGAAAATCTGTCTGGAAGCCAAAAGAAAAGAATGGCCGACGTCATTCTGTAAAGCCACTGCAAAGGAAAGTGTTGGGGGGGTTCCAGGGATGAAGCCACAAGAGTGTTGTGTCTTTCTCACAAGTCAGTTAGCCAAGAGCAGTGTGTTTGTGAAGGGAATTGTGGGAGAAGCCACAGGAAAGACTCCTGTTGGTTTCCATGGAAATACCAACAGAGGCAGCTAAGCGATCCAGGTATTTGGAGGGTTTTGTGTCCGTCTTACAAGAACCAGAACTCAGACATTTAATCTTATCAAGTGTTTGCTCTGGCAGGAGTGCAGCACAAAAAAAGAATTCAGATTTAGCTGAGTTTGAAGATCTAAAATTGCCCGTTACGAAACATGTCCTCACTGTTGATGCTCTCATCATCATTGTTTTCCCCCGTTCAGCCACACATTTCTGCATATTGTGCGCCGCTGCGTTTACATTTTGCAGACTCTTCCCAAGTTGTTTTTATTTATTGATTTTATTTTTTTTCCCCGTTTGCTGTCTTTGCCTTGCAGAGGTGATGTCCAATCGGATGGAGGGGATGATGAACTCCTTCACACCGCTGGCTCCGCCGCAGCAGCAGCTGGTCGCCATGGATCAGAACGGTTACAGTACAGACCCGTTCCAACAGGGACTCACCCCCCCACAGATGCCCGGGGACCACATGAACCCATATGGTGAGCATCCACCTACCCCCCCACCCACTCCCCCCCCCCCCCAAAAAAAACCACACACCCACTCCTGCTCTAAAAACACACACATGCCTGTCCCTTGATCAACCTCATAGCTCCCTAGTGTGGGACATGTGTTCAGGCCACAGCTCCCCTGATTTGAGCCGCTCACAGAGCCGTACGAGCAGCTTCTCCTCCCACATGAGATAACACACGCACGCTCATGAGCTATTGGGTTTTGAAGTTTATTTTCAAATCAGTTTAATATGGTTTTAACTCTCCGCCTCCACCTCTGAGACATGCCCCGTTACTGATGATGTTTTCCAATGGTGGTAAAAACATGTGGTCAGTGTGGACAGCTTGAGATAAAGTGCAATCCAGACAATGATTGAAGGTTGTGTGAGCTAATGAATCAATATGGGAAAACAACAAGTCTCTGATTCCTGTGTGATGTAGGAAAGAATTAAAATGCAAAGGAGGGGGGAATGAGTCAATCAAGTATTAGTCCACAGGATGTAACTGGAATAACACATTTCTGAGTGATGTCCTCAACAAGCCCCAGAGGGACCATTTCCTGAAGTTCATAACTTCCTTATAATTTGCCTCCATTTAGTTCATCTCGGTAGTAAGAACCCAAATCCCCAGTCTCATCACTCCTTTGGTTTGGGGAAAAGAACAATATTGGCAAGGCATTAAAAGATATGTCTCAAAACACTGTCCCCATTTTGTGCAACACTATCATTAAGATCCAGAGTGTAATAAAGTTAACTATTCCCTCCAGAGAAATAACATGTTGAGGTTTTATGAAAGGCGGAAGCGGTTGCTATTAACCAGATCTTTTAGGAGGATGCCCCTTGTTTACATGCTCCCTCAAAGACCGCAATTGTCCCAGCGAGGGCAGCAAAAAGTGAGCTTTGATATCGAACAAAACAGCTCTCCCAATTGTGATGACACACAACAGCCATTTCCCAAAGTGACTATTAGTAATTATAATTTCCCAACGCTGCTATAAATCTCAAATACAAGATTGCATTGATTTTACAGTCAGAGTGGGGTGTTGTTGGGTATCTTTTGAATGACGCAAGCGAATCCTGACGGCTGTCTCCGTATCCTTCACAGGTAATGATTCTGCATTCCATGACATAGACAGCGACACGTCTTTAACCAGCCTCAGCGACTGCTTCATGGCATCGTCGGATGTCAACTCCATGCAGGCCCGCGTGGGGAACCCCATCGACCGCCTCTACTCCATGCAGAACTCTTACTTTGCGTCATGAAAGAGACGAGTGAAGCCAATCTTCAAAGAATAAACTGCCCATCTCAACCTGAAAGAGCGATGGCCAGGAGTTTCCACACCAACACGGACACTACAGAAGAAACCTTGCAGTAACTCCTGGCTATGTGCTGAAGCTTACTCTAAGATAGTAAAACCACTTGATGTAGGACAGTGACGATTCCTGGGGAAAAGACTTAAATATTGTTAGAGATTTTTCGGTAGGATTGCTTATCTGTCACAGGAGATATTAGTCGTTTCTTTGGTCACGTAAAGAAAACAAGTAGATACTGAAGCCACTGATTACACGCTCTCAAGCCAAATGACACAGTGAATTCATACAGTGCATGATCAATTGTAAACTAAAACTTTTGGTAAGCCCCGCCCCTTGGTTAAGATGTGGTGTTTGGACTGTTTCTTCTTTACACTACATGGATTTCCATGTTCACCGTTAGCATTTTGATCACTTTCAATAGGTTTAGATATTGTGTTAATAGTAAATAGGTGCAGCATGTCTGCAAGAGTGGCTGTACATTTGTGTATGTATGAGAGTTTGTGGTGAGAAAGGATTGTTTAGAGGAGAGAAAAAAAGGAGGATTTGTCGGACAAGTAGGATCAGTGAAGTGTAAATACTTTCCCCAGGCAAATTGGATGTGCATGTTACAAAATGGAAAGCATTCTATTTATTTAACTATAACAGGCTCTTGAAGGTGCATATTAAACATGAAAAGCTTTATTTAAAAAAAGGAGAGCATTTTCTTTTTTCGTTGAGCAATTGGTGAGTTCTTGAGTATCTCAACTCATCTGTATGCCTTTTTAATATGAAGATTAACCCTTTTGTTTCGTTTCTTCTTCAGCCAAGCTGTAAATGAGCAATGTTGCTATTTATTTCGTACAGACCATAAACCTTTTGTTGTCATTGTCATATGTGCATTCTCAAAATGTTAAAGTTGCTAAATGACCAAAGTTGACTGGTTTGATGAATAAACAATGTCTTTCTCCTGATAACATTAAATAACTGCCATTCAGTGATCATTCTAATGGTAACATGTTAAAGTCCCCAATATCACCCGTTTGAATGTATTCTCAACTAATTACACCAGGATGTTTTACTGTGGCTCATAACAGTATCGGCCTGTTGGTCAGTATGCTTTAAAGGGCCAGTGTGTAGGATTAGGTGGCATTTAGCAGTTAGTTTGCAGATTGCATCCGACTGAACCGAGTATGCCGGAGAACTACGGTGGTCTTCAGTTAACGTAACAACGTGAAAGACTCTCTCTGGAGCCAGGGTGTATCTGCTTTGGGCCACTGCAGAAACTCCGTGTAGAGGTCCCACTCCCTGTGTAGATATGATGTGCTTATTCTAAGGAAATGCAACAATTCTTATTTTGACATGATAGTACACCAATGAAAACATAGTCATGAATATTATATTAGTGAATCTCCCTAAATCCAACACATTATTCCCTCCATTATTGGATGGATTGCCACAAAATGTGGTACAGACATTCATGGTAGCCAGAGGATGAACCAAAATGATCCCCTGACCTTTCATGTAGCACAAATATTTTAGTGTGACAAACCACAGGGAAACTCACAACTATCCCATCAAGCAAATGTATGCACGCTAACACTAAAGTCAGATGGTGAACATTGTTGTCAACATATTTAGCATGTTAGCATTGCCGTTCCAAAGTGATGCCTCACCGAGCCATTAGCATTCAGTACATTCTGTTAAATGATTCCAGCGGTTGACCTGACATTCATTCGAAGCTTGTAATCATTCCAATACATAACTTGAGTACACCTTGGCAGAAACAGGTACATATGGTGAGGGTGAGGTCGGCGAGAAGTGCTGGTGACATACAGATACAGCTGCATGACTAGAGTACAAACCCCACCTATAACCTCAGGGCTTGCGGGGCGGCTTCTTGGAAGTGCCATCTGGGTGCTTCTTCATCTCTCTGACAGCTCCTCAATGTGGCCAGGCAAGCTTCCACCCACAGTCACATGACCATACAGACAAACAGTGCATTTATTAGGTTACTATGACTCAATATATTCCTAATGTCATGCTCAGGACAGGGTTTAATAATCTCGGCTGCTATGCCTGAGCAGACGTAACGCATGAAATTGTCAAATTTAGAGCAGTGTGTTATATATACACATATATATGTATATATAAACACTATCAATTCTTCAATCTGACAGCCAGGTGTTGGAGGTGCTTTGGGAAGGTGACACTGCCAATTATCTTCACTTGTCACACCAGTAAGCGAGCATAGCCGGGAGCACTGCTCAGTGACATCATTTTATTGTGGAACCTGATTGGATGAGATCTTTGGTTGAGTTTGTTGATTTTTCCTGGTTACCTGACTGAGGCTGCTTTGTATGAGATGTGGAGAAAAGCATGTGGAACAGGAAACTGTCGGTCTGTCGGTCTGTGTTTGTGTGTGCATTCGTGCATACGTGTGTAACCATAAACAGGACTTTTGAGTTTCTACTATACATATATGGGGATTAAAGCATGAAAGACTGAGTAAACAGATGCGACAAAGGCTCCCATTTACAGTAAACATGGATGGGGCTGCTACGCACACATTGTGTTTGCACGGTATAGAGGGTACAATTGCTTTGAACCTCTCCCTTTTCAGGGCAGGCCAGGTGAGCTTACAGCGAGGTGTTTAGGTGTAGATGAGGACAGAAGGCTCTGCTGCTGACATTGTCGTGGAAATGTGAGAGTAAACCCTCAACAACCACACATTTCCCCACATGATGTTTTTTCTAAAATATCTTTGTTCTTATTTCTGTTCAAACTTATACGGTACTGTAATTAATGGAGTTATAGAAAAATGTATTATTTTCACAATAATATAGGTAAATACAAGACTGCAGTCACTCACTTCTGACATACAGTGAAAAGTCCAGGATAAAAACACAACACAACTTATTTCCATTGAGGCCAGAAAGGGGAAGAAGGTACGATGGCAGATCATCAGGTCAAGAAACACAAACAAACAGCCAAAACTGATTTGATGACTCAATTAACCATTTCTTTACCAATAATTAATCAGACCTCTACTCTGGGTAAACAGCATTAGCTGGAGTAGTAAAAACAAAAATACATTTTACCTGGGATGCATTTTATTCACCATTTATACCTCAGTTCAAGCCTCCAATTTGCCTAAGAGTAAAATATGAGCGAATATAGCCAACGTCACTGCTTGTTCGCTGGCACTTGGGCGGGAATCGGCCAAAGACGACAATTAGAGGTTGAGGTAAGTGTGGCCTCAATATGAAAACAGTCATGCTGAAATTCGAGCTAAAGACACACACACACACACACACAAACTCACGGAGAGTTAAGAGTCGGCCTTCAGTAAACTGTTCACACATTTACTCTTCTGCCGTTCTGGCACCTCATAGGAAATGAGCCTAGTGACAATATTTTCATTAGATAACCGAAATCCTGAAATTTTCCACCTGAGACACAATTGGACGCTTGTGATTCATATTTTCTCTTAACTGTTAGCTTCTCCTGCCCTGCCCATGAAAAACATACGGAACTGGATTTGTTATTCGGGGTAATTTAAAGACAGATTCTCACCAGCCGCCCCATAAAAGCACAGCATGACCTAAAACAGTAGCAGAAGAGTAAGCAACAAGGCTGCATGTCCCACCATCGCTTCATCACACTAAATCAGTCAGGGAGTGACTCATTCAAACCATGCAACACTTTTTGAAATGCCTATTGTTTTAAATTTACTGTACTTATAATTGGCATTCCAAACTGTCGTTTCTCAACATCACATTTATAACAGACCGACATTACAGTTTTTTTAAACAAACCAAGCCCAATTAACTGTTGCTTTACAGGGCCAAAGACACTCAGACGTTTGTGGGTTCAGTACAGTCTACATTTCTTCTCATGATTTCACAGAGTTCACAGGAGTTCACAGCGAGTCCCCAATGGGAACAGGGGGGCTTTTTGGGTGTTTTCATTGGGCATTTTCCATGGCTAGTGGTTAATTGTTAAGGGAGATTTTTAACCAACGTCTGACACATATTCTTTGAGCCTTGAGGGCTTGTGCATAATCAAATGACAGACTAAGCTGTGGTTTCGACCAAAGAGAGGGGTCACAGCCAAACATGTCCTCGCAGGAGATTCTTGCTTTCTTGTGTCAGTCAGCGGCACCAAACACTGCCACGGTATGAGGCATTGTTTGCATGCTACAGGTCCAACATAGATGAAGTAACAGTAGTTTACTGTTACATTATTGATCCCACAGTAGGAAACTATTTAACTGAAATACCACAAGTGATTCAATACAGACATTTGGATACAGGAGAGTGCAATGGCAATACATTACATTGCATTACAGTCATTTAGCAGACACTTTTATCCAAAGCGACTTACAATTCAGAATCTATCACAACGTATAGGCACAGCTATGGGAGCAATTTTTTGGGGTTAAGTGTCTTGCTCAAGGACACATCGACATGCGATTAGCAGAGCCGGAGCCGGGGATCGAACCTCCGATTCTCTGATTGAAGGACGGCCCTGCTATCCACTTACCCACAAAAACATGTAAATAACAACATAACAAGAAAGCCACAATTCAAAGGTTCAGGTGCAGACCGTTACATTTATTCCTCATGTCCAAGAACAAATGAACAGTTGAACCTCTGGACATTTCTGGGACTTGTAAACTGTTTTTTTTCACCTCCTACTTCTGTTCCTGTGCTGAGAAAAAGATGGTGTGGGATTCACCTCTCAGCGCCCAGGGGTGCAGATAGAGCCCTGGATAGGGCTCAGTAATCCCCACCACTATTGGAGCCCATCTGTTTTGGTTTTCATTTTTCTGCATTATTAGTGCTTATTGGTACATGGACTAGGAATGTATCCAGGGTGTTTGAAGTCAAGGAGGAAGGTGATGCCAGGGGCATTAGTTGAAGGAATGATGACCTTAAGGTCTAACACAAGCCAGCACTCTTAACCTCCAGGAGCCTCTCCCTTGAAGTTGGAATCCAAGTCCTGCACTCTTGTCTGCCTAAGACGCCGTGGAGTTTGCAATTTGCCAATTCATCTGGCAATTGAGTAATTTCGTAGTCATGAAGGTTTCTGGTATGATGATGTACAAAAAAACTCTGACAATACGAGTCTCATAATCAAGTCAGTGAGGAACAAAATACCACAAGTGTCATTTCAGGTCTTTCCTAGAAAACTAGTTTAAACTATTCTACGTAAACTATAACAACTTTTATGTTTCCAGTTCATTATCCGCTACAACGGATCTGTGTCCTTATACAAAGTGTATTACAGCAAGAGGAATAGATAAAAGATGCTCTGGTAGGCTGCACTTCGGCACAGGTAGCCTACTTTGAGCTAAACGCTAACATCAGCATGCTAGCATGCGCACAATGGCAATGTTATGATGCTGATGTTTAGCATGTATTCACCATGTTAGTTAAGCGTGTTAGCATGCTAAACACAAAGCGCAGCTGCAGGCTTATGGGAATGCGATTAGCTTTGCAGGTCCTCAGAACTTTTAATAGCAAAGTGATATTTGGTACTGTAAGGCCCTCAAAGAAATTAAACTTCCAGCAAACATTCTAATTGTCCACGAACCGATTTTTGCTTTTATAATCACTGCATCAGCTCAAGGCTGTGCAGTGGTGTAATGCTGCAGAGCAGAATCATCATGCTGTCCTTTAGCTCTCGAAGAGGAGAGGGTATGCTCCCAAACACATATGATTCAATAAGCACTGAATGACAACATAGATCCATCAAACTCTACTCGTATGAAGAGCGATTGGTAATTAGTACTGATATGTTTTGCACTTCTTGACATGCGCAGCCAACAGATACCTTGTTAAGCTTTGTTCTTATTATTCCTTGTCTTAAGTTACGTTCTGGCAAATGGAAGGCATTGAATAAGCTAACTTTTGTTCTTCGGATTGTGTAGCATGGGCGTGCATGTCAAACCGGAGCACAGAATTAAATCTGTCACTGAGGCGGATAAAGGCAGCAATCATATTAACCGCAAGAGTTGGAGGAGAGTGCGCAACGCAGTTCAGATTACTGAGCAATTTAATCGTGTCAATAAAGATCCCTTTTTACGTGTGTTACTCCTCTTCCCCAAAACATTTTTGCGTATAAAAGAGAAATTTTATCAGTGTAATCCGAAAGCTTGTTAAAGTTTGAATTCACAGTCACTCGTTTTATTTCTGTCTGGAAGAACTTGTAGAGGAGAGGAGGCAGTCTCTTCTGGCTCACACACATGGCTTAAAATCATTTCCTCTGGATGTGGGACACGGTGCAGGACAAGGTGAGCCCTGAGCTGTACGTTTAAGCCCTGGATGTTTCGACAGAACTCACCTGTGAGGCTCAATAAATCACTCGCAGTGTGCGCTCGGACTAGAGCGCGGACAGTAAATCTGAAAGTCAACAGCCAGTGAGGGCTTCAACCAAACTGTTAGGAATTCTGTATTTGGCACATTTCCTGTCATGTATGCCCTATTTACTATATACCCCAATGACTCCAATTTCTGGACGCCATCAACGACTTATGAGACGCACATTTGCTGTGAAAATACAGCTTGACCTCTGACCTCCAGCTTGAAAGCTACACCTTTTGTTTGTTTATATAAATTAGATCCAATTTAGTGATTCCCAGAGATCCTTATAAAACTGTAAATCAGTGTCTGGTGACTGCGACACACTATTGCACAGAGATCCTCTAATGACCACTGGGCCACATTTGACCTCCTGCATGACCCGTTCTAACTTGATAATCAGTGTTTTCAGAAGACAGAGGTCCGTGTTACTCTGCCCTGGTGTGACCTTTTTCATTGTAGCAAGAACCAACATGATTATGAGTTCATCGCGACAATTATAATCCATAATGTTACATATGAATATCATTTGTCAGTCGTGTCTTTCTGTCCAACCCCCCCCCCCGCCCCCCCCCCCCCAGAGACGGAGCTCCTCTAATAGAGCTTTGATTTGGAGTGCATTGATTAGCCTCAGGACCTCCTCCAGTTAACAGCAGACAATCATCCTTTGTCCACCGACCCGGCCGTTTGGTGTGTTTTTGACAGTTTTATTATAAATACTAAAACAGCCCAAATAAACCTGCTGACAAACAGCCTCCTCTTGCTAGCTTTTCAAAAGGTTAGTAAATTTCACCATATGGATTTTTTGGTGTCTCTCCCAAATGTCACAGCTTAATTATTAACTGTGGGGCCATTTTGGAAAGAGATTTGCACCTTTACAATGTTGTTGTTCCTGGTGAGGTTAAGTGTTGAGAGTGCAAAGAAGGCCATTGTCCTTCCTCTGTGTTTAATGAAGATGGATTTAGAGATGAAATGTGGGGTGTAATAAACACAGCGTGACCTTTGAGGCCTTGCCACAAGTCAAAAAACACACTGATGGTTTAAACAGACAAATAAAATGCTTTAAGTAAAAAAAATAAAAACAGGTTTTCACCGATTGGGAATGTAACTGTGGAGCTACAACATGTTTAATCAGAAATAGATATTTATTATATATTTGCCGTCTTTGAACGCCTTCCTGTAGTTGTTCAGTGAGATTTGTTTTCTCCTCTTTGATGGATCTATGAGCTCTAACTCAAGATTATAACCAGTCACGAACGCCTAGAGGTTGTGACCTCCCAGTGTGGCCGTTATGAGTAAATATTGATTACACTACAGTCAGTCAGCTAAGTGGAGCCTCCAGAGCAGAACACAGCCGTGTACTGTGGTGTTTTTTGAAAGAAGTAATATCTGGCCTAATCCCAGCCTCAGCCCTGCCCTCGCCCCAGCCGTTGCACTTCTCTCTGCTGTGCATATCAGCATGCGCTGCACTGTGCCGGGCTCAGGTTTCTCAGAGCTCCTGCTTGGTGAAGTCAGACCTTCGCGGCGGCGCGTCTGAATAGGCTCCTGAATCTTGAAGTCCTCGTGCTCTGGGCTTCCTCGGGGGCACCGACCGGCCCGGACTCTTAAGATGGTATGGCAGTATCTGAGTTGACATGTTCCTCGCCCCCGCCTTCATACATGTCATCAGACTGGCTGTGCCCGCCTCAATGAAGGCTCTCTGTTGACTTCCTCTGCTGACAAGCGAGACGTGACCAGCTCCATGGCGTTGAGCGCTAACCACTGAGCAGGGCCTTGAAATAGAATAAGTACAACTCTGTTATGGAATATTTTACCTTGCCAAATTCATGATATGTCCCATACTGCGGCTTTCTCTATTAAATAGGCTCTTTCTGAGAGCGGGCAGTGACGTTTGATTCATACGCAAGATATTATGAATAATTTAAAGGAATAGTTTGACATTTTTGGGAAATGCCCTTGTTTTCTTTCTTGACAAGAGTTAATTGAGAAGATTTATACCACTCTTCTGTTATTATAGCAACCTCCTCCCAGCTGCTCTGAAGCTCACTAATTAATGTGTTACTTCTAGTTTGTTTTATCTGCAGTGTAAACATGACAAGTTGAAAGAAAATCAGCGGAGCCTTTAGGCGCTGCTCAGCAGATTTTGTGATGCCGGCAACACATTCTCAGTCCCTACTCGTGAACTAATGACGCTTGGTCAGTGGTTCTACGTCTCGACTATGAAACTCTAGGTAACTCGCTAGTGTCAGTTTTGGACGTTTCAGGAACGCCATGTCAGTTTCCGCTCGTGCCTTTTCATAACAAACTTCCAATGTTGGTTAACTTGTTTTAAGGTTCACTTATGCAACAAACGTACTTGGTTCGGCTTTGGAAGATTGTGGTTTGTGATCACATAAGTACGTTTTGTTACGGAAAATAATCAGTTTCGTATGTAGTTGATGTCAGTCTTGGTTTCACACAGGACACTAACAGCTGTCTCCTGGGTGAAAGTCCTGTGTTTGTTTGACCCATCCTGCCCTGTGCAGACTTTCTGCCTCTTCATACGACATGAATTGCTTGAATTGTTAATACTGACACGGATGGGTTTACATTGGAGTCAGTAGCCTGGGGCGTGTCATACAGACGTTAAAGGGTACCTCAGTATCAGACGTTGTGGGCCATTGACCATGCGTCAGTATTTGATGAGTTGGGAGTGAAAACGGGTTGCCTTTGGACATGGCTAGGCTAGAGGATTTTGAACCATGCCACAGTGGTTTCAACCGTAAGATCGACAGAATGGCCTGATTTTGTTCTTCAGGTATTTTGGAACTAGAGGCTCAGGAGGAGACAGCATACCCTGACAGAGAGCTGCCATTGTACACAGCAGACACCTACCCACAAACATTTGCCTGTGGCTTGCCCTTTGAAGGTGCATGTCTCTTCTTGACGTTTCTTGTCAACTTGCCTTGGGAACATTGGATTCCATCCTCTTGGTCCACAGTTTGTGTTCAAACTGTCTGGGATGATGCAAAAGATATAAACCATGCACTTCAATGTCGTTCAAGGGAGGTACACAGTCATTAATCCTCAGAGTCGATATTAACCCTTCCAAACAAATGTAGAAGCCTGGCTTCTCCACATTCTGGTCTGACTTCTTGTTGTGAGGCTATGGTTTGCAATTCACAAGGAAAATATGTATTCTGCACTTTTGTATTTATTCCTATTTGCAGAATAGCACACCACCCTTCACCATTCTCTCTTGTATGCCGTATGCCTGAGCAAACAGACACGCACAGGAGCTGACGGGGAACACAGCATATTTTTGTCACTCAAGCAATTGGAACAGAACAACATTAATAGACCATGCTGGTTGTAATACAATTAAAACATAAATATGCAAAGTACACAGGGTGCCGCTGCAGTGCTGCATCTGCAGAGACAGGTGCCAGCCATCTTTAGTGTTCACGACAAAGATCCTCCAGCAAATGGCATCACAGTGATCCGACTGGATTAATACGTGGTGCCTGGGAGCTTGAATTTCAGTCCGACTTCAGTCAAAACCAATCTGAAACAGTAAATGATCTCAGCAGGAGGAGCCCCGGTCTATAACAATAAAGTAATCTGAGGCGGATATGTGGGAGTACTTACGTGTTCGAATGTGGTAAACTGTCTCTACTGAGCAATGTTGTAATGAGAAGAGAGTTCTTACATTGGGTGGCAAAATTGGACACACACACAAAAGACATTGTCCTTCTCCGTCTTTTAACAAATCAAATCAGTTAATAATCATTGTCTGCCCTTTGATATGTAAGGAGGTGCGAAAATAACGTGTCTTCTGCTCTCTCGTTCATCAGTTTCATTCTTGCCGATCCTGTGTTCAATTTGGCTGATTGAGCGGACGGTTCGAGTTGCTGCCTGGCAATTTCTACAAGATGTACACAAATTGTCAGTCAAGAAGTGACTGTTCAATAATATAGCCTTTACAGCCTATATGCCCAAGGACCTGTAGGCCATAACACGGCCATTACCAGTGAAATCCTTGTCTGGACAAGCGGAGGGAAACTAATGTGTTACTGTGACGAAAGGTTCTCATTGTGAGGGTTGCAGCAAGAGCCGAACACGGGAGATAGGATCAATTGCAAATGAAGCTAGTAGCTGTGAGTGTAGTGTGTGTGTGTGTGTTGCTTCTGCAGTTCTCATCATAAAAAAATAGAAAGTCGTTTTTTTAGGTGTATGCCAATTGGTTTGCTTGCACAGTAATTCCTTCAAAATGCTGCCGTAGTTTCCCCCATTTTGCGCTGTATTTGTTCACATTTGTGACAAAAATGTGAATCTTCAGAAACATATACAATGCTACTGAACGTCTCGTGACTCATGCTCATCTCGTTAGATGGTATGATGAATGTGTTTGAGAATAAAGATTTACACAGTAGCTCACACATTTACATTTGGTGAAGAGACATTCAGCCTTGTGTTGACAGCTGCTGACAGCTAACAGTAGAATTAGGAATTAGAAAATCGTCGTTGATTTAACAAACTTAAAATGAACATGAATGTACTGCATGGTTATTGTAGTGTAGATTTGACAAATTGCGGTACACACTTGGTTTCAATCAATGTGTTGCATTATTGTACAGTAAACAGTTTTTCATCATAAAAATGAGCCGTCTAGACAACTTCATTGCAGCCACGTTTCTGACAAACTTAATTCTTGACTTCCACATCTGTCTTTATTTTCCTTTTGGGTTTCAACTGTCTATCACAATGTGGACTCCAATTATATATTTACTTTCATATTCTTTCTGTGGTTAACCTTCTATACATTAGTCTTTCCTCCAGATATTTTTTCAGTAAATATCTAAATGCACAAATATGTTTCACTTCTTTTTGTGCTTTTCCAAAAAACAAAATAGAAATCATAAAAGTTCTCTGACAAGAAACCAGTCATGATCTACAAATAATGGAATTACTTTAACGCTTTAAAACTTGTTTCCAGTCCGGCACAATCAAAGTTGCTAAAAAATGAGAAATATCTACAAGCTAAGTGACCATGACATTAAAGTGTGTTAGCATTCACTCTTCTCTGGAGTGAAGCAAATTTTTGTTCGGGTGGGGGGGGGAGGTTGTGTCTTGGATTAATTAAGCTGAGGAACTCCCAGTTTGGGGAGCTTAGCATGTGCAGGGTGATGTTTTCTTCAGAGTCTTTTCCACAGGGATAGGTTTGCACTCATCTTTGATAGTTAACCCCATGTGACCCTTCCCTAGAGCCAGTCCCACTCCCACCTCACTACTCCTGCTTCTCATTAGAGCTTGTCCACTATTCTGACTCGGTCTAAGTAGGCCGCCACCCAGTCCACTGACGCACCGGTCCTTAAAAAAAAAAAAAAAAAAAAAAACGTACTGTGTGTGTGCATAATTGCTGTGAGTTTCCAAGCAAGTTTATCACTGATGTCAGAGTTTAATACACAGAAATCTCAATTTACTATTTACTAAAATGCATGCTCACTGAAATTACAATTCCACGAATTAAACAGTTTACTTTGGCATGAAGCAGCATTGCAGTAAATTAATATTTTACTGCTTTAATATTAAAAAATATCCATTTGTCAATTAAATGGACCAAACAGAGCAGCACTGAATTGATTCAAGGCTAAAATTCCCTCCATTGCAATGAATATCACATGTAACACATATTTTCTTTATAATCAATTATTTCTGTTAGAAATGATTGCAGAGATAAAAAAGAGGTTGCTTGTGTTTTCAAAGCACAACATATATTAAAAACATGCAAATAAGTTAATATAAAATATCTGTCACCGATAAAAGAAATCTATTAGCTGATCGCACCGCATGAGATAAGCTGTTTTGATGAACATTTTTTACGGCAGAGGCGACAGGGTTGAAATTGCAGCTGAGTCATTACCCTGTATCATTGCTATCTCAGTGTATGATGAGACGTGAATTTGTCTGACCTCCCCGGGGCAGCACAAAGGGCTGAATTCAAAGCGGGGCACCCGGGGGCCAAGCTGGCGGCGGTCCCAGCTGAGGAGCAGCAGCCAGCCACCACCTGCATTCTGCTGCTCACCCAGTCTCCCTGGATATGACCCCCCCCCCCCCCCGCCCTCCCTTCCCTTGGCTACTTCAACTACCACCCCCTCTCACCCCGCTCTGACAAACCTCATCTGCATCCCAGTCATATCCTACTCCCACTCCTAATATCTGCCCAGTCAATCTGATCTGTCCATCACACAGTCTAAATTCTATGTGACGGCAACACTATGGCCTCAGCTGTGAACGCTCCTTTCAGCCTGTCACCGAGATGTTGCCGAGCTGATTTTCAGATCCAGCAGTGACAATGAATTGTGCAAATTTATTTTTATCTCCCCTCAGATTGTGATTTAAACTTGGTTTTTTTTTTCAAGTCAGATTTTAATGTCCCCTATATGGGTTTAGTGGCTAATTTTATGGTTTAATTTTTGTTCATATAACTTCTATGTTATAGTTTGTTTTTGCAGATAAAATCTCCAGCACCACCCTTGCATTTTTTCTTTTAAACCGATACAACCTCAAAGAATAGTAGAAATGTCAAAGCACATATGTTCCAAAAACTCATCTTACAGGTTTGTCAGAACAGCAATTATCTTCTAAATCAGATTGTGCGTCACTTAAATGAATGTGGTTTGTCTGATCAATCCTCCGAGAAACATACATTCACACCCAACCATTTTACTTAACAAACTTCAGGTGTCTATTTCACAAAAGTTGTTTCAGTCGAATGATGGCGGCTATCCTGTGACAAAGTGAACTTTGACACTTATTTCAGCTGCTGAATATATATATATATATATATATATTTCTTTTGTGCAAAAATATCCAAGCTGAAAATGATCAATAAGGGTTTGATTATTTGTCTTTAACCTTCCATGTGTTCAGCCTCCACACAGCTTAAGTGTTTCTCTCAGGCTCAAGAGTCAAAAGTGTGTCTCTCTCTTAGCTCAATAGTGCCCCCTGGAAAAGAGTTTGTTCACTGCAGCCAACAAAGCTGGATCAGTGTAAAAAGATGGCAGCCCCCTGGACTGATCATTTAGTCTTCCCATCTGCCTCCATTGAAGTGCTAAACAGGAACTGTTGACGCTTTATTTTGGGACATTTTAGGACACATTGCTGTCAAGATGGCTGTTGAACCACACATATAAAGCCAGACTAATCATGTGTTCACTGTAAGGAGTCTCTTTTTTTGTGGGGGTGATATTATTTTGATTAGCATGCTTGCTAATAACAAAGGCTCCCTTCATTCACTTTCTTTCTGTCTCAGTGAACTGCAGTTTTCAGTCTTCACTTCTATTATGATCAGTGTTTGCAATTCATTTCCCGTCGACCTGTGATGTCACAACCCACATGACCGTTGCCCTTGAGCAAAAACAATATCAAAACACTGAGCTGGGAAGACAACAGAGCCAGACAGTGAACACTGGGATGCCAGTACCAGACAATAAGAGGGCGAAAAAGGTGGAAATTCTCCTCCCAGCTGTAGACCTTGTCGGATCCCTATCCTGAATTCCTGAGCTGTCTGGAGGAGCCCTTGGGGCTGGCAGAATGGCAGGGTGCGTTGTGGGAGTCTGTCCTGTTTCTGTAAGCCCAAGCAGGGGGTCAGAGGAGGGGGATTGTTTGATAACGCTGCATTTTTGACCCCCTAATGCTCTCGCTGTCTCTGCCGCAGCGTCTGATTCACGTGGAGGCATCGGCAGCCCTTTTAAACCTGTCTCTTAGATTCATGCCAAGACTAATTCGCCGTCTTGTTGTGGGCGACAGTGTTTGACACCGTGCATCGGCTTCCAAAGGTGGACTAATGGGAGAGTTCACGGAAGGTTAAAGGGTTAGTATGCTTTACTGCTGCTCAACCTTGATCACCAAAGTAATTATGAGGGAGGGAGTGACTGAGATCATGCCTGAGGCTATGGACGTGGCAGAGTACAAGAGCACAATGGTAACATGTGTGTAGATGTATATACGTGTGGATGGCATGGGTGTGTGCATTTGCAGTCAAAACACAAGCAACACCCAAACACATCATATTTCACACTTTAACCCAGATCAAACTGACCACAATTGAATCAAAGGTTATGTCGTGCTGTGCCTCACTGTATCCAGGCGCGACATTTTTTTCAAACGATGTAACAAACAACATAATGACATACAGTGACACCGAATTTGGCTTTGGAATAATCTGCGGCACTGCTGAGTAACCAAATGTAATGAAGCAGATTTTAAACACTGAGCGGTCACAGATGTGTGGAGTTTTTTTCCTTGCAAGTGAAAGAAATAGCTCAGATGGAAACCAAATCCTGTGCATTGCTGCTTCAGCAGAAATATCAAACAACTGGAAGGAACTCTCCAAAACTTGGCAATTGTTCTTTGTCTTTGAAGTTCTACATACTCCTGTCTTATAATACATGCATAGTTGTAGCTAAAGAGTGATCAGAATGAATCTGAATGGTACGAATCCAATTCACACGAGGAGATCTAACAGCCACATTCTTGAAGGGAGACACCGAAGAGAAAGAAAAACTTCATATTGCTCCCAGTCTGTTGGAGGCTGTCATACTGCATGAAAGTTGACATGTCATATCGTGTGTGTTCATCAACGTGCCGCAGCTCTCCTCGGAGCGCAGACCGCAGGTCCGTGTGCAGGACCGGTTCGGCCTCCGAGGGGGCGGTTCTGGAGGCGATCCATTATCAGTAATGGGTCAGGGTCACACAATGGGGGCACTTTGTCAGATCTGTTGGGGATGCACTGCGGTAGGCAAAAAGGGTCGCTTTGATCTCTGTGCGCATGTTCACCGAAGTGTGCCGTGTCTGTAAACTGATCCGCTCTCTGACATTTCCCTCCCATAACCATTTCAGGATCTCTTCGCTGTAAAAAAAAATAAAAATCACATCGAAAAAAAAAGATGAATATTGTTTAAAATCGACTACGACTTTCAGGGACGGAATTACAAATCCGCTATTAACAACCGATGCAGATAATATCTTTGTCTTTGCTATTGTCTCTCCATTGTATCAAAGATAAATGGGCTGTTAGCAGTTGGTGTCCGTGTGTGTGTGTGTGTGCGTGTGTGCGTGTGTGCGTGCATGCGTGCGTGCGTGCATGCAAGTGTGCATCTCTGTGTCTCAGATAGGAGCCTGGACAGCCCAGTGTTTGTAGTTTTTGTCGTCCTGAGGGCCCCTGGTGGGTGTGCTCACTTTAAAGGGCCCAGTGAACTGTGAGGACTTGAGACATGAGACTGTGCCGCCCAACTGGCCCCAGGACACGGGTTCACCCGGAGAATGTGAGCTGAGCAGGGGAACTGGGCCGAGACGGGCTCCCACAAACCTCCACTCCATTCCTCAAGACAGCAATCCCATCTGAAAGACTCTGCTCTCGCTTGTCAGAGGGAAACTCTATCTCGCTGTCGTTACTTGTTGGGATCTGATTTACATCTAAATCTACTATCTTTGTCACAATTGCTGTAGTTTTAAGCTGGTTCCTTCAGGTGCACATTTAAAATGAGCAGAATACGTCATGACTCGATAGTTATTGTATATTTTATGGAAAGCATAGTTAGTCCTAGAAAAATGTACGTCTGATTTGTATGTCGGTGAAGATTCACAGTCAACCAGTTCGTTGCGTATCTGCAGGTCCTAAGTCAAAGCTGGCCTCACTTTGGTATTTGAAGTATAAGTATGGTGGCATTCTTTATTTATCTTTTTGTCAAACAATCTCATGAAATTACCAAAACCGACAATGAACTGATCCTAGTATTTAGAATAGTCAAAGCCTGATATAGCTCATATCTGTGCCACAGAGTTCAATTATTGTCCAAAAACGATGATGAACTTATCAATCAGCCACACTGCTGCACTGGGTGACATGTTTCTTCATTACGATGAACATGGCTGATGTAGTAGTGGAGGTGAAAATAGTTCCCGGCAAATGCATTACTTCCTCCTGTTTGAGTTACAGTTAATAAAAACAAAAGTTCCTAGATCTTTTATAAAATGACTTCGCATTTTGTGAAAACACAACACAAACTTTATATTTATGACCTATTTTTTTATCCTTAGTATGAGCCAATGGAACTGGGAATGAGAGCCACATACAGGGTAGGGATTGGGGAAGTAATGCGGGACGGAGTATATCATTGATGGTTTTGGTCTTTTATCGGGATTTGTTCACAATAACAAAAATATAGAATTTTTCCAGATTTATCCTTTAAGATTTATAGGGACTCTGAAATGAGTGGCACACTTTAAGACCAAACAGAAACACTAGCTGAAAGTGACTGATTGTAGTTATATCAACTAAATTTGAACATTCTTTTGACAATAATAATAATAATATTTAATCTGAAGACTGAAGGAAAGAATTGTCTTCTATTCCGCTGCACCATCTAATAGCTATGAAACATGCAGCACTAAATGTCACTCATGTATGACATTGTGGGACATTTATTTTACAGGCAACAATTCAAAACCTGACAAGTGATTTCCAATCACTATTTTTTATGTTAAATATTCCACATCACAGTAAAAATCATAGCTTTCCAAATCTTCCGACTGAGGAAAACACCTTGGATATCAAACAAGCTAATCATCTGTCTCACTGATATGGTGATATACAGATATCATTAAAATATCTATCACCACATCACTTTTTGAACACTAGCTGTGCTGTATGTCTGATTTATTTTTAGCCATGGAGGTAGTTTAAGGAAGCCCTTATAGATTGCCCCCTCCCAGGAGAGATAAACAGAGACTGCAGAAGTAAAGCGAACCCCAGCTGAGTGTCGATATCAGGTTATGATGTTTGCTGTTTTAACATGAGCCTCTTTTCTCTTTTCTCCTGTTGTTTCTTCTCCTCTCCAGGGGGAGACAGGCAGACAGAGCCCGGGGGCCGTATCTCCCCAGCTGAGGCCTTAGGTTAAGCGCCAACGAGAAAGAAATACCACCGTTGTTGACTTTTTTGGTGCATTTCTGTCATGCATCTCTTATCCGCTGGCCAATTTCCATCCAATGCTTTTGTTGTTGTAATTTGCACGAAGGTTTCTGTATTTTAAGCTTTTCTTTAATCAGAGGTTATGAGAATACTGTCGATGCAAGCTGTTTGGCTGCAGCTAGTTTCATTTAAAGGTATAAATCAGTTTGAGTGAAAAGAAGCAACGTTTTTTTCCTGCTACCATTTACGATTGCCTCAAAAGAAGAAGGAAGCACTGTAACAAAACAGACACCAATCAATTTGCAGTGATGAATTGTGGCTATGGATATTCATTCTGTGATCTTGGAAAAAAACATTGAGTACTTAATAATCTAATCTCTACAGCACTGGGAGACAATGAATGAAAACAAACCAGCACCAGCATTTTCTTTTATGTTCACAGAGCAGCATTCAGGTTGGCGCTCTGGGTGAGGTCTGACAGATGTCAATTAAAGGGCTATTTAAATATTTAAGCAACAAAGTTTGCAAGTCTTCCCTTGGGTGCAGTTATTGGGGAGGTGGTGGGGGGGGGGGGGGGGGGGGGTGTAATGCAGCCTCAGCTCTCCAAGGACCAGCTGAATGCCAGGCAGGCAGCGCGGATAGTTGGGAGGCATCACGGCTAAGGTTACAGTGTGAATTAAAGCTGACACTAAGAAGCGCTCCTCACAATGACCTGCAGAAAACAGCAGACAAAAGAGCCTATTTTAAAGCAGGACAAAGGGGAGGTTAGTGGAGATACCTGAGCTCAGGCTGGCCTAGTCAGCGTGTCTGTGGAAGGACGAGTGACTGGTGCTGCGGGACCACCGCTGCTAGACCCAGCAGGAGAAGAAACACACAGAGAAGCACATTCCTGCACAGCCATAACACCAGAAAAGACATATGAGACACACACATGCCTACGCACAGGAATATCCCGAGCACAAGCTGCAATTTGTACGACATCATTTTTGGTATTAATATCAGTGTTGTCAGTGGAGGTGACTGGTGCACGGTGTTCCTGGTTTCTGGTCTCACACACACACACACACACACACACACACACACACACACACACACACGGTATATTTCATGACAGTTCAAAACAGAGAGGGATTGTCAACAATCTGTTATGCTCCCTGGAGGACTTTGTCATCTGAAAAGCATATTTAACCTTTCAGATCTTTTCAAAAATGTAATTATCTCCGCAGCAAAAACTAACTCAATCATTACTATTGACATTTTGTGATGAAATTCATATCCACCAAAATGCTTCTGCTCTCTCGTAGCAACCCTCGATCCCCCAACCCTGCCTATGCTTGTGAATTCCACAAGAGTTTGTGCTATCTCCCCTTCATCTGCTGTCACCATGGTCCTCAGCGTGCTTTCACCTCCGTCCTAATCCGCCACTTCATCTGAAAGTCAGGATGACAGCTCTGGCTCTTGTCCTCTCTCTGTGTGTTTGTGTTCGCTCTTTTCGATTTTCAACAGCATCCACCTGTTCTTGGAGTGGGGAGGCTGCAGTTGGAGAGGCAGAAAGGATTTTTGGAGTGACTGGGAACTTCAAGCTCAATTACTCCAATTTAATATTTTGTTAATACGCATAACAAACTACCAATACCCCACCCTATTTCCAAACTAAAGTTTGTCTAATAATTGATATAATTCAATTTATTTTAGACAATATATCATTTACTTCGAGCAGCCGACAGCGGCCGTTTAAGTAATGACTTTCTGCAGACAGCTCCCATGGTGCACAGCATCCAGACACATTCTTTAAGTGGCGTTCTGAGGTTCACAGGTCGCTCTGGTACCAAACTAGACACTCAAAACACTATCTTTGGCACTCTTTCACTGTGCGTATTCAGATAATACTCTTGGCACTTTCTGAGACACAGAGGAGGAGCTGCAGTCTTTAAGATTGTTTACAATAAATGCTAAATGCTATCAAGCTAACCACTTAGGCCTGGTAGAATAGTGTTTTCACACTATGAAACTAACCAGACTGTGACGCAACTTGCCACAACCAAGATGGGTAATTAGAGAAAATGTACAACCAAGCTGACGGAGTTTAAAGGAGTCTCCTCATTTAAATGTGCCGTTAAAGTAGATATAAAAGAGCTCTGCACATAACATCTTTAGGTGTGAATGAGACATAACAGGAGTGCTGCAGAAAGGATTAACACTATGGACTCCCAGAGATATGCTGAAATAAAAAACTGAGATTGTCACAACAACAAAAAGTTACTTCATTGATTTAATTTTTGGTAAAAAATAATATGGTAACAAATGGTTAATTGATTGTTGAATATGGGGAAATCTATCAATACATTACATAACTAATGTTGGCCAACATAAAAACTGTATGCATATAAAATCAAAGCAGTTACGTTAACTATTTTTTTAAATTCTATCTTAAAACAATATTGACATATCGAGATGTTAATTTAATAAGAATGTGGTCCCTGTCTTTGCTCCTACTTTCAGTGCTGGCTGTGAGAAGATGTCTTTCTAACACGATGTCAGTGTTGAAATCCACAGTATAAAGACACAGTTTGGGGTTTTGTTCCTCATCTCTTACATTAAAATTGCACAAAAATAGATTTTGTTTTAATACCCGCTGTAGGTAGGATTGAATATTTTCAGCAATAACTGTTTCAATGGACATGGAGCAATGATCATTTTAAGATAGACTCGAAAACATCTTGTATTTTGCCATTTTTTATTGATTATCTACAAATATATAATTCAAAGTCAACTTAATACCAAGATAACGTCCATGTAATATATATTTTTTATATTTTAGGAACACAATAATCAAATACAATTGGGAATAAATGTCAAGCATTTATGCCTCCCAACATTTTGTTTTTCACAATACCAGAATTTTCTATCTGTGCTTTTCCTACTGTGGTCAAAATATCTTCATTGAAAAGTGCCTTTAGTTTATGATTCAACGTTTACTCAATTGCTCTTTTTTTTAAATTTAGTCTCTAATAATAGTGATATTGTAGCCAAGTTACCTGGTCAATATTATTTGAAAGGTTACTGGTTTTACCAAAAAACTCCATTGTTAATAATGAGTTTGTATTGACGCAAGTTTTAAACGTAAAGCCTGGTCACAGTGCACAGTCAGACAGAGTAGCCCCAGCAGGAAACCAGCAGCTTATATGTCTCCGGTCTCTGCTGATTAACATGGATAACTGTGACCCACAGAACGGGTGAGGATTCCTGTCTAATTGAATTACAGTCAGTCTCCGAGCCTCCAAATATTGTCTTGAACTTATACCCCTCTCTGTTGCCAGAAACTATTTACATTCTATATGTTGTAAAGTTTTTTTTACTTTCAACTGCAATTTAGTTTTAGGCTTATACAGAGAACACTTGTTTTACTTCATCAACAACGAGACAATTGGGCTGTATTTTCTTGCACCGCACGTCTCAACCATAAAAGAGTGAGTAGGTTGTCAAGAAATAAACCCCACATGATAGAGTCCTTTATATGTTGGGTATGATAAAAGCACATTGAAAGCAGGTTTGTCTGAAGACAAAGTCAGACTCTTACTTCATTATACTGAACTAAACACCTGCTGTGTTTTGGCCCCAATATGTTCTACTTAAAATGGCTTTTATATGCATTCAATAAAGCTTAACTCATGAGGGCATACAGAACTTAAACCTAGAGCTGTGATCTAGTTGAGGTGGGGGAGGTGGGCAGAGGTTGGAAGGGAGTGCAGGTCTCATGCTTACATTAAGGCTAAAGTTATGTCACTTATTGCATTGCTCTGGAATGAAGTGCAAAAACATGGCTGCCAGCTATTTTCCCCCTCAGGCCCTTCAAAACCCAAAGGCAGGACTTATGTGGCGTTTCATGCATGTTATTCATTCTGCATCATAAGGAAATCACACAAGATGAAGACCCCTCAGCAACACGGGATCCCAACGGAAAAACAGCCTTGTTCTCACTTGTTAGCGTCTAGCAACAGTTCTCTTATATAAAATGCATTTGACTTGGAGATTCAAGTCACACAGACATGAACATTCTATTAAATATGCATATCTCAAGTGTCCACGTCTGATTCCAAAGTGGACAGTCTAAGATTTATGGCACCATTGACCCTCATTGCTTTGCTGCTTCCTCAAGGGAACCTGCCACAGGCTGCATGCCAAACGCTTTAAAAATTTAAAGAGGTGATGAAGAAACTATCCAGAGGAGACAAAAACACATCAGTTCTGCCACAATAAGACTTTTCTCTTCCTTCCTTCTTTTCTTCCAGCTTCTTCTTTCCAGTTGAGCTGTTTTACCCTCAAACACTCATTGCCAGCCATTTGAACTTGTTTTTATACATTCAAATGTATGGTGGTGGTGGGTATAATATATATTTGGAAATGGAAAATCTGATAAAACGTTCTCTGTAAAATCCCTACAGGACCCCCAGTTTGGATGAAGTGAAGAAATCCTTGGCTTAGCTTCCAATAGATAGTTCTCTGATACAATGATGTGCAAATGACCAATCAGCTTTACATGCCAAGATTGCAAACCATAGATATTGGAAACTCCATTATTGCGATGGCCATGTGAACAGCTTTGCCTGTGCCTTGCAGACTGCAGATTGAAGGAGGCTCAGGGATGGTGAAGGGGAGAATTTTTTTCTCCAGGCTGTTTGCTGCAAGCAGAACACCTGCATTCTTTCCCTGCTCTCCCGAGGACTCTGAATTTGACCTCGGCGTATACGAGTGAAAGGGTATCCAACTTCTTCAAAATGTCAGAATGCCACATAACTCTATTGTTCCTGACATGTTCCTTCTACAGAGGCTCAGATAAAGAAACACCCGTCTTTAAGCGGCGAGGCTGACATACCTTTCATAGAGCAAAGACGGAAACAAGAACTCCCATATTCTCACAGCAGCTTTCTGATTTGTCCACACTTACTGGTAAACTGATAAAGTACTGTGACAATACCTCTGGAGTGTCTCATAAATGCTTTGTATTGACCTAAAAGCATTTGCTGACTACAAACAGAACTACAAACGGGGGCATTTCTCCTGTGGGTAGGAGATGATTTTCTCCGGCAGACACACAGGATCACTGTCTTGCTACTCTAAGCTAACCTTCCACAGACAGCAGCACCTTCCATGGCTCCAGGCCTTCAGCCTGAAAATCTCTCCTCTGCGGGATGGATTGGGTTCCAGGACCCTGTCCTCTCCTGGGACTGACCCAACCCGGGGAACAGAGGGCTTTCATGGGAGATCACAGGTGCTTATATACAAAATGGCAATTTTCTTTTTCCATAATTCCATGTTACTGCATTACCAGATCTTATCGTGAGGCCAGTATCTCATTCCTGAGGTTTTAGACGTTAATGAAAGATGCTTTGCCTCCAGCCACTGGGGGCTAAATCAACAAGCCTAGGATTCCTGTTGGCCTTTGTAGGGGAATACCAAAGGCAGAGAGTGGACTGAGCCGAGGTCAGAGACAAAGCAGGGAGCTGAAGATGGAAATGCTGCACCCAAAACAAGCTTGTATGCGATCTAGTGCAGTGCTTCCCAACCTCTATTGTCAGACGTACTCCCACAGCCCCGTCAAATGTAGCCTATCAGTGCCACCACCTGCCGTGTTCCAAACATGTTAATATTAATTGGATTTAAACTGGATGTTTATAGATTACTATTAGTCTAATTATATAAGTGGATATTGCTACAGTAGGCTGTTGTTTTTATGTAGCTGAACTGCATTTGTACTACTACCATGGAGGGGCATATGCTGGATGTTATCTGTTAGGTTAACTCATTAATTAATTTATTCATTGATTTTAGCTAACAATTTCAACTATTTATCCATTCGCTGTCTATAATATTAGTATTAGCCTACTTTTAGGTAGGCCTAGCTATTTCATCCATGAACCTACTTCAGGCAATGTTTAAACCTTCTATCCATTATTTTATCCATCACTTATATGAACTGTTTATTCTTTACTTTTGTCACTTTGTTTCATCCATTACTTTTAGCTAAATATGTGAACAGTTTATTATCTAGTTATCTGTTTTAACCTTCATCCATCACTCTTAGCTCACTGTTTAGGCTTCTCTGCTCTTGTAATTCTTTAGCCTGCTAGTTTCTCAACTGCAAATTATACTTTCTAATCAATCATCATTTTTTTTCAAATTCGTTACGCTTTCCCCACAATCTCCCCATGTACACGTTTGCAGCAGCAAGAGTACAAGTAGTCTGGAATTACAGATCTAGTGTTCACTAGCAAGCTGACTTAAAATATATTAGTCTTCTTATCTTTCCCAGGTCACACATGGTAATCGTCCAATGCCATCATACTGCACGTTTATAGCAGCTAAATATTAAAATGAATGTAATGAATGTAGGCCAACTGGATCTATGTACTCTATGGTATCATAATACAAAATACTTATTATTCTTTTCATTGAGGGACTGAAACATTTTGATGACTACCTTTTATGCCCTTTTGTGTGCCCCTGAATCAGACTGAAACAACCTCAACAATATGTGTTGAGTATATGTAATTTCAGCCACTTAGGATCATTAAAAGGAGATCATATTGAATATCACTTCTCGGGCGGGAAAGAGAGAGCGAGAAAGAAATAAAGAAGAGATTTGTTTGTCAGTCAATTCTGACCCGCTCAATCTCCTTAGCCTTGTGAAAGAGGGGGAGAGAAAGGGTCGGGGTCAGCTTTCTGTAAATCTTCTGATGAAATGTTGACAAAACAGCCAATTTTCTGTAATTTTGCTGCAGCCGTCTTTCAGCAGCTTACTCACTCAGAACCCCTTCATTTCAAACAGCAGCACACTGCGACCTCTGACATGTATCTCGTCTCTGACTTCTTTGGCCTGGCAGAAAGACAGTAACAGTTGTGCCTTTTAGGTCAGCTGGATGCCGTTTAAGGAGCCAGCCTCATAAAGGACGCCTTTGTCTCTCAAACAGGCTCTCTTGGGCCCCAGTAAAAGGATAAGAAATGTAGTTAATAGCTCAGGAGTGGCCTAATCATCAGCTGCCATTACTGCTCCAATATCAGCAGAGATGACAGACTTATCAATAACAAAGGCCCAGCTGAAGCCTCCACCGCTCTGTCATTTTGATCTTTGCTCCACTAATCAGAGCTTTCATTTGAGCTAAGCACCGGGCAGCACACCTCTCATTCTCTTCATGCTGTGCCAGATATCACTCATCTTCACAAGCCACTCTGTATTCCCTCAACCCCAGGCCACCATTTCCACAAATTGGCTTAATTTCTCCGGCAAATATATGACACATCTGAGAGCTCATTATCCGTGCAATGCAAGTGATTATTGCACTTACTGGTCAAACTCTCTTAGCTTTTGAGGTTCTGTCTTGAATGGCTTTGGTTGGAGTCCAGCTGATTTTTTAAATGAAATGAAGATATGTCAAACTGACTATCATTGCGTTGTATAAATATTTCATAAGCTTATGCTGTGTTTGGTTTAATAATACACTTCCATAACACAAAAGGATTTTGAGGGATGTTGTTTGTACTGTTGGTCTAATACAAAGCATTGACTGAAGAGTAACACCTTCATATACCTTATGTGTTGTAAACAAAAACAAGACTTATATTAATAAAAGGCTGTCAATCATATATAGAACAGATAACTGTCTCAGGAGAGCAAATCTCTCTTATATAGAATATTACATACGCTAAAGGGATGATGTATATGATTTAATTGTAAAATACATACTTTAATGTGAATATTTCTCTTGTTCATTCTTCCACAAAAAGCTCCTCCATCAAGGAGAAACCTGAGAGGACCAAAGAGGTGCTCCCGCACCTGGACGAGCTGGCCCTTTCATTTACAGTCATGGTGAGGATCAGGCACTGACTGACTCAGACACCTGCTATTGGGAAATATGTTCTCCATCAGTGAGCTGTAGACTATTTCTGGACAGGAGCACTGGGAGACCATTGTTCTCCCCAGCACTGACAGCCAAGGTATTCTGGGACTTTTGGCACACATAGAAAACAATGTGTTATTCATGTTAAGCTTAAAAATTGGACTATACTTATTCAATGTTACCAAACAAACTGCGGTTAGAGAGGTATTTGTTGATTGCAGCAGAATAGTTTGATGGCTTTAATATTGTAATAAAACTGAAAACATTGCATATTCTAAAGAAAAGGGTCACATTTGTTTTTTTTTGTTATATAACTGCAATTGATGGAACAAAGTTAGAGAAATGGAAGGATCAGAATTTTAAAAAAAAATGAATTGTTAGTTAGTATATTCATAGAATCACAGAAATTTTCTTCTTCTTCAGATAAAAAATAAATACCTATCTTTCATATTAAACATAACCTATGGTCTCAGGCTTAGCATAAAACAGTGGAGCTCCTTATTCCCTCAGTGTGATACATGATATGTGCTCTTCATACAAATCATCTGGCCTCTGCTCCTATACAGTCTTATACTGGGGCAGGGGGTTTGGGGATTTTGCAATGTCATCTGGGATTAAAAAGGAGCAGCACATCAGAGCCCCAGGCCACACCACCTGGAGCCTATACGATCCCTGGCTCTGCACCACTCAGTACCAGCCCCATTAGCTTACCGCCGAATAATTCCTGGTCAACCAAATGACACTGAGCTAACAAAGCCCCATTTCAGAAAAGATTACAACTTTAACAGGAAACCCTTTGATTGTGAGTTTGTTTGAAATGTTATCAATACCATGATCATTCCTGCGGATCAACAAAACCATCTCTAATCACCATACCTTGGCTGCACCAGTTGTGCATCAATCTGCAGAAAAGAAAAAAAGAAGAAGCAAATTACGGTGGAGAATAGAGGAGGGACTTGTTTAACAAGAAGCACGTGCAATGACAAAGCGATTCCTTTCTCAACGTTGATCACCCACCTGCACACAGATTAGGTCAGATATTCACCTGAGCTGCCAACCTGTCACTCACACTCAATAAAAAAAAAACACACACACAGCACACATTCATTTCATGTTAGTGCTCCTAACAGTAGACAGCAGACAAGACTTTTCCTGTCAGAAAAACAGACATATAGACACACTGTTTGCAAGCATCTATTACAATAAAATGAAGTGAAATATGGCCATGCACTTTAACCTCTGGTTGGTGTCACACTATACACAATTCAATACAATCTGCCATTTACAGACAAAAAAAGTTGACAAATAAAATTAAAAGATTATGAAATACACAATATTGTAAGCCCAGCTTTTGTGTATGTGCAAGGTGCTTACGTTTTGTTTTTATAGTTGTAGTGCTTGATTATTACATTCAAACAACAGTCTAGGCTTACAACAATAAACACATCTCTTTGTCTACATTGGGTGATGGCCAAACAACACAAAGCTCAATTTAAGTTCTGTTTCCTTAGGATCCTGCCTGAGGGTTACACTTGCAAATAATTTCCCATTGTGTTATTTTTGCAGTTTATTCAACTAATCAAAAAACTATGCGGACAATGTAAAATATTGTTCCACTGTCTTGAGGAAATACCTTGATCCTGTGTGTCCAACGTTTTCCTCATTTACAAATACGTAATCAATCCCGCTGCGCAAAGTTAGATACATAATATAATAATATAATATATACATACATAATTCAGAGCAGAACCTGCAAACCCGCACAAGCGGGTATTCATTGTGCGAAAAAAAATGATGAACATAATTTGGCAAAATAAACATAAACAAGTTTATATTTATTGTATAACGCAATCTGATTGGTTGGATACCACAGTTTCCTTATAAAGATGGTCCACCTCAACCTTTTGAGAGTCTATTGTCATCAACGAGAGGAACGGGATGCAAAGTTGATGTTTCGTCATCAGTTTGGTCTCTAGCGCCCCTTTGTGGTATATATGCAGAACAGAATTTATTCATTTTTGGTTCAGAAAACCCGATTGTGCAACGAATTCCAAAAACTTTCATGAAACACTACAAATGGCTGAACAACTAGAATATGGCGATCAAAGGGTGTAGACTTGGCCAATGCCTCTGAGGTTGTAATAGTGACATAACTTCTCTCTCTCTCTCTCTCTCTCTCTCTCGCTTTTGTGCGTGCACGTGTGCGTGCGTTGTGGTGTGGGCACAGCTGCACAGCTGGAAAGCTATAAACCAATGTCATCTCAGATTTTAATGAAGAAACTTAAGTGATAAAACAAGTGCCCTACAACATTTACAAAACAGGAGAACAGATGCACTAAATACACAGTTCAATTCAATACAATTTGGCTTTATTGGCATGAAAGTTTAAAACAAAAAACAATGTTGCCAAAGTAAATACACTTATATTTAGTGTCCCTCTTGCTGTCAGTGTAAAGTGGAAGCAGATGACCCATGTATGCTACCATAGCATGGGTGTAGTCAGTAGATACGAGTACGAGTACACACGTTAGCCATGTTATCTGTAGAAAAACAATTTGGAAACCGACTGTAGGGTACATCGCATTTATGTTTGCGCGTGTATACGTTCCCCATCACGTCGTATATTCACAACATTATGTCTTAGTACATAACGCTGACATGAGCAAGGGAGGGGCTGCCGCAAAACACACTGATAGAATGAATGCAAAGAGCCAAAAGAACACTTCCTGTTGATGCAAAAAAATTGCAGCAACTGTCTGACACATCTGGACTGGAGAGGGGGGGAGGCCTGGCTGTAGTGTAAGCGAACTACTGAGGGGAATGGACAAGGTTTATTGATGTTACTCTGCAAGACGGTGAGTTTAATGGACTTCAACTTCTGCTCGCACCTATGACCATAATGCGTTTGCAATGTAGGCACGTCTTTTGCTCCGACAATGAAAGAAACGGGGATATAATTGTCTGCGATCGTACGCTAGCAACTGAAAGCTAGCAAGCGTTAGCCGCTACTTAGCACTGGCTGACATGGGATGGTTGCTCGCTAAGCTAGCGCTAACTGTTAGCATACGATAGCTATAGCATAGGAACGTCGGTTATTTCATGACAGCCGACATAGTTTGCACCCGCGTTGGACGTGACTTAGCTACTAGACCATACCATGTTGGCAAGCTTTATCACAATCTGAGAAAGCACGACCAACCCGCAGAACCATCCACACTGCGTTAAAGTGTGGAGTCTGTCTGAAAGTTGGGCTTTCTTTTCTAAAATAATTGCTCGATTGTAGACTAGCTAATATAGCTATAGTTAGCTAGTGCTGGTGTGCTGCTTGATGGTTCGGCCCTGTGAGGCGATGCAGTTTTTTAGCTGACGTTAATATATATAACAGTTACACGTTACCCTAGAAATGAAAAATGGTAGCAACAACATACAAAAGTAGGTGGATGGGACTGTCAAGGTAACGTTAACCTTTGCTGCTACTACCTAGCTGAGCAGCAATGCCGCCCCCCCCCTCCACCGACCACCACCAATAGCTAACTAGCGTTGACTACTAACGAAATGGTTGGCAATAAAGTTTGAGACACCGCACCTTTGCTCCCAAAGGTATCGGCACTGTATGCATGTACGATGGGCTCAACAGTACATGCTGATGTATATGAGTGTCCATGCACGATGAGGCTAAAACGGGTAAGTCTTCGTGAATAAGTTGACGTAGCGTTTAGGGAAGACCTGCTATAGAAAAACATGTTTCAACCCACTTTACGTTAATGCGGCGGCATCAGGCCTGTTAATATGCAGTGTGTCATACACTAACATGCAACGTTACCGACAATTTAATTTTTGCAGGGCATTTGTTATGCTGAAAGATTAAAATATGTCAGTATTCGTAATGCTGTCTGCCAACAATGAATGTGCCGGTAAAGTAATTGTAGGTGATGTTATGTCAGGGAAGGACAAAGTTCAGGGACCTGGCATTTTATTCTGTACACCTATACTATTATTATTATTATTATTATTTCTGTGACATTCATTTGCTCTGAAATCCAACAATCTTCCACAGTTAAAAGCCCAGTTTGAAACCAACATTTGTATTCCATGACTATTGCATCTGAAACTAGCCAAAATATTTGAACTCTAGGCCATGTTAGAACACAGTGGAGCCAAACTAATTACTGCTTTTGCATGAGCAACCATTATGGCTTTGCACCCATTCAACCCTATTTTTTTTATTGTCCCATTTGAGTTTGGGATCAGCAGTGAAACTGTACTGGTTTGAACCGCCACCTGAAATTAGTAATTGTGCAATACAAGGCATATAGATGCTATAGGTGCATACAGTAATCTCTGGTGAGAACAGGACTCTGTCAGAGTTCCCACGCATCCATGGAAAATAACAGAAGTTTCAACATGCTCCTATTTTCTAATTAACTACTACTCAATCTATCACAGCTCCGCAAAACGGCTAACATTGCCAGGACAAAATGATGTTCAGGATCATATTAACTTTCATGAGACAAGAGGCTGTTAAATTGTGGAAATGTGTTTTAGTCCACTAGATGGTGGTGAGGTCAGCAGAGGTGCCGGGTCTGGGGACATAATTTGAAGTTGAAAAAAGTAATAAATCGCAATATATGTTATCAGAATATTGCAGTATCGTGATAATATCGCAGTATCGCGATAATATCGTATCGTGACCCAAGTATCGCGATAATATCGTATCGTGAGATCTCTGGCGATTTCCACCCCTACTCTCTAGTTGTGTGATGTTCAGTATTTGCTATACATTTTGGAATCGTAGGAAATGTACCCGAATAAGACGGTAACACTGACTCTAGGTGTAGACCTTTGCATGGCTATTCCTGCATGTCAGCAGCAAACGGTGGCTGCCTTGGTTGAATTATTTCTGAAAATCTGACTATTTGGCGGTAATAAAACCTGTTTTAAGGGCATTGCATCAAATGCATCACCGTCATCTGTAATTGCAAGATCTAACTGCAAAAGGCAGCATTGCAGGATGATATCCGAATAATTGGTGGTCGTCATCAAAAGCACTGTTGATGCTGCCAACAAGCTGTTGTAAATTGATTGTCGCCAAAAAACAGGATAACTGCTGCTCGAGGGAAAGGGTGATTTAGTGCTGGCCGATAGGTGATATATCAGAATCTTCCATCCCGTTATACTCTAGGTCATTTCATATCTCGATGACGATATTATGATAAAGCACATTTGCTTGTAATTCAATACATAAATATGAAATATCCACATTTAATTATTATGCTGCTATAGTGTGTTCTCTTGTGTGAATTTGATACTTGACAAATGAGAAGTACTGATTTAAGACGAAACATTTCTAAGAACCAGCAAATCTAATATGAATCAAAAACAGCTGATGAATGCATTTTACAGGACAGGTGGCAGATATTAAGGCTCATAATCATAATACTTTATAGATACGGATCTTGGTCTGAATCAACTGCATGTAAGATGCATATTCACCGTAACCTCACTGATTGTTATATCATTAGTTACAATAACCGAAGTTAGCTGTAGAGAATAGTTTTATGTACTGATAATAGACCTACCTCGTGGTAATTTGGTGTTGTTGCAATGTATTCAGACATTCATGGTGAACATTCAATTGGAAATTGCTGCTATACATTTAAATATTATCTGTTATCTGGGGTGTGGACAGCATCCATATTTGATTTATCTATTAACCGTTGTATCTCGGACAGCAGAGATACTGTTCCCACAGAGAAAACACTGCGCTAACACTTTTCGGTGTACTGTAGTCCGAAAAAAAACAACACACTGCCTGTTTTGTGTATCTCTACACTTGTAAGGTTGCATTTGCAGTTCTGTGGGACATGTTTACATGCTAATTTGAATGCAGTGTGTAATTCGCTTTAGGTTAAGGTTCTGGTAATGTAATGAAGTCATGAATCAAGTTGTAGTTTCTTTATTATAGTAAAGTTACAACAATGGACTTTCATTTTGTGTTGATTTTGGACGAAATCATTTTGTGTTGATTGTGGACAAAATCAGTCGTGTTTCCAAATACCAGATTCCCCTTAGAAAACTTCTCATTTTACTGGAGCAGAGTCTTTACACTCTGTCCCGTGGAGTCCTGGTTCTGGTTCTCCCGGGCCTTTCTTCCCTCCATACGGCCTGGGCTTCTAGAAGCGTGGTGTTGGTGTCAGAGGAGGAGCAGCTGCTGCCGGGCGCTGAGCTCTTCACCTCCCGCCGGTGCTCCGACTGTAGGGAAGTCGAATCTTCAGAGGCATCGCCTCGTAATTCCAATCCCAATAACATGGCGTCATATTTACACATGTCGGATCCTATTTCGGGTCAACCGGGTACCCTTTCAACTAGTTACTCTCATTTGGATGCATCAGTCGTTGCTTGTAGTGGATGCAGATGTTGTAAATGGAAAGATACGGTTTGCCTGTCCTTGTGGACATTACTGTAATCTCTTTTTCTTAATCAAAATCCCAGAACACACACTCCACCATTTTGCCATCTCTTAGCCTGGAGCAACAACTTACAACCTTACAAAGAAAGACATGACTCCTGGGATCGTGGCAAAGTTACTTCACTGCACTGTACAGTAGTGTGTAATTCTGTTGAATATAAATACGTTGTTGGAAAAGTATAAATAAAACAAGGAAGGGCTCATGTCTTCCACTTGTGTCGATAAGCATGCGAGTAGGCTGAAATGAAAGATGAGCATTTTATTGTTTTCCAGTTGTTTAAAAGAATAAGAGGACACACCCAAAGGCTAAGCATACAATGGTTAGCTCTGCATACTCAGCCTTTTATTCTCACACCAGCAATGTTCCTCACGTCATACCTTTCCCCTTTGTATCAGAATTTAGTCTATTTGTATCTCTTTCTTTACTATCTGTTTGAAATTGCTCTCCCAACCTTTGCTTGTGAAGCAGTTCTGATCCGGGTCTGGTCTGCCCCACAAGCTCTTTGTCAAAGTATGTGAAATGCTGCTGATGTTGAAGAAAGCATACAATCCTTGCTGACTTTGATTTTTCTTCTTCGTTTCTTTTTGAGTGACGAGCCTTAGTTATCGGCTTTAGGTGATGTCTTACCGCCAGAGTTTTGCTGACCGTAACTATCACAATGTACTTGTATGTGCTTGTATGGAATCTTTGAGCTGAGTTTAAACATTTTCAGTTTTTTCCCCATGTGAGCCAAGCATGTGACCCTCACCCAGCATGTGCATCTCAACTACTGAGCATACATTCTTTGGCTGCCCTTCAACTTGGCTCCATTCAGAGTATGCATGCTGTTGGCAGCCATTGCTGATGTGTTTAGTGTCTGAACAGGCTGTATGTGAAAGGCTGGTAATGGGGGGAGTGAAAATAATACACAGTACACCTTCTTACGATTCTCTGTTTTGCTACATCTTTCCCTCTCCTGTGCCAGGATGAGAACATATGTCTTGTAAGACAGGTGTCTTGGCAAGCTTTGGCAATTGGAGGAAGTGTTTATGTATCCAAAGTGCTGATAGGGACTCTGCGCAGAAGATCATGCTGAATTGCCAGGCAGGGGCAGGCAGGGAGGGAGGGAGAGAGGGAGGAGGTGCAGAGGGAGAGATGGGAGAAGGGCAGATGGAGTGGGGGGAGATAAGGGTTAAGCTGGAGAACTGACACATGGTTTTGTAACACGGGAGTATTTGCTCTAAACACAGAATCACACAGTAGGTACAGTACAATATGATTTCACAGTCGCTGCTTGGGTTTAACTAGTTCTGCTGAGAAGGAATGGAGGTCGAATTATTTTTGATGAACCAGCTCAAGTCAGCATACTGTTGTTTTAGGGTAGTATGCCTCTTCATGGGGGATCTGGTCTATGACTTTGCCAAAATGCGATTCAGTCAAAGCGTGAATGTTATGACTTGTGTGCCATGAAATATCTTAACGTAGGGAGGGGCAGTTGTCAGTTGGAGTGAGGGGATCAACGAGCATTACCCACAGTTAGGCAAATACAAAACTGGTTGCATCAATCATTAATGACTAATGACTAAGGCTGTCAAAATTGGCCAAAAAGGATGACCATGTCCATGACACCTTGTCATAACTGGCCAGGAGCGATGCAGCACTGTGCAACGAACCTTTCTGTGCTGACAGAAAATGCCTAAACAAGGTGGTGGCTGGCTGGAGGGAGATTGTCAGGAGATCGCCTGTAGCGTCCTACTTGCTCTTGGCTGTATTATATGTTATTACAGTCATGTAATACGTGTTTTTACATAGGGCTTGGTAAAATACCTTTGAACAAAAGGTTAACTACTTGCTCAACTGCCAAGCAGAACCAGATTTTCTTCTTCCTCTGCCAAATTTGCATTGCTTCTACCTTTTTATAGCTTCACTCATGTATGGTGCATTGTGTTCCACCAGTCTCGGTTGTTTCATCGACTTACCTCTCAGTTTCGTAATAATGGTGGTGGATCAGTGGCGGCTGGTGACTCAAAAAATTAGATAAGACAGGAGGAAAACCAACCCACAGTGTCATATTATTGAGCAATAGTTGGCTAGTTCTCTCTACTTTATTCCCCCCCCCCCCCCAAAAGAACATACAGATATTAAGCATCTTGATCAGTCAAGTTAGAAAGTCATAGAGGACTAACAATCCATAATTGCATTAAAACTTCCATTTCAGATTGATACAATCCAATTGATATCTAATTTAATTTCAGATATCCTAAATGGAAAACCATTCCAGATATCCATAGTGTCATTTTGAATATTCTAAATATATTGTGACTAGTAAAAATGTCATTACGGACAGCCACAATGACTTGAAAAAAATAATATTTCTGATATCTAAAAATAGATTAGATAACACAAGTGTACTGTAGATATCTGTTCTGGATATCGAAAAAGATTAAAAATTTTCTTTGAAGATACTTGTAATTTACTTTAGTATATCCATTTTATGTAACTTTATACTTGTGGTCCAGGACATCCCAGAGGGAAATAAGAACTCATTTAAAAAAAGCGTTTTGCGCTCGTTCATGATGTGTGGTGAATAACCCTATCATCTTTATTTGTCTTATTAATACGGTATAATAGTTTTGCATTGCAAATGTGATGTTTAAAAACCTAATGACTTTTTTTGTCCTTTTCTCATCAGGCGGCCAGCAAACTGGAGAAACATATCCAAGAAATGGACGACGGCAGCTACATCGAGTTCGATGTGCCGGAGTTCAGTAACACTGTTCTGACCCAGCTCAACGAGCTGCGGCTGCAAGGGAAGCTGTGCGACATCATCGTTCACATTCAGGGCCAGCCGTTTCGAGCGCACAAGGCTGTGCTGGCAGCAAGTTCACCCTACTTTCGTGACCACTCGGCTCTCAGCACCATGAGTGGCCTTTCCATTTCGGTCATCAAAAGCCCTGAGGTTTTTGAGCAGCTCCTTTCGTTTTGCTACACAGGTCACATGTCCCTGCAGCTCAAGGATATTATCAGTTTCCTCACGGCTGCCAGCTTTCTGCAGATGCAGGCCATCATTGACAAGTGTACCCAAATCCTGGAGAGCATCCACTCCAAGATCAGCCTCCCAGTTGGCGTCTGTAGCCCAGAGAAGGATGACTCGCAGACCAGCGGCAATGGGGTCAATGACAGCAACCTCTTTGTAAACCCTACCCAGATCTCCCCCCCTTACTACTCCCGGCAGATTCAGGCAGGACACGAAGCGCGCTTCGAGCTGGCAGCAAAAGGCCTGGGCCGGGGCCGACAGCAGCCAGAGGAAGGCCATTCGGACCGAGGCAGTAGTGATAGTGTGTCAGAGCATGACGCTCCCATGGAGGCCGAAACGGAGCAAGTGGAACTGATCGGCAAAGACGGGCAAGTGACAGATGTGCATGTGAAGATAGAGAAGACCGACAGGCCCACTTACTCAGATAGCTCCTCAGCCGGTGATGACGGCTACCATACAGAGCTGGTAGATGGAGAGCAGGTGTTGGCTGTTAGTGTAGGTTCCTATGGTCCTATCATCCAGTCTGCTGCCTATTCTTACTCAGGGCTGTCCTCCCCGTGCTTTGTCAACCTGACCAACTCCAGTCCTTCCCGCTCCATACTCAGTGGCTACAGAGGTGGACGAGCCCGGGCAAAGCGCCCCCTGGCCATGCCAGCAGGAGTGCTGAGTCATGTCAAACCGGGCTCGGACGACAGCAAATCAGCCGTGGGAGCCACCGGGTTGGAGAATGACGTGCGAGAGCGTAGCCTGCGGAGCCAGTGGTACCCCTACAATGAGAGACTCATTTGCATCTACTGTGGAAAGACCTTCAACCAGAAGGGGAGCCTGGATCGCCACATGCGCCTGCACATGGGAATCACCCCGTTTGTTTGTAAATTCTGCGGCAAGAAGTACACGAGGAAAGACCAGCTGGAGTACCACATCCGTGGCCACACGGACAACAAGCCCTTCCACTGTCAGATATGTGGCAAATGCTTCCCGTTTCAGGGCACCCTTAACCAGCACCTGAGGAAGAAGCACATGGGGGCGACAGACGGGAGCAATCATATAGACTCTTCAGAGACGACGGAGGGAAGCTCGGGTCAGAAGGACCAGGGGGAGACGGCCGAGGCGATGGCCTTTGAGGCGCAATATGCAGAAGAGGCACCCGCCCCGGATATGGAGGAGAGTTCAAAGTGCAGTCCAGAGGAGGCTCAAGCATCAAGATGTGATTTTTAGCTCCTGCTTCAGCTTAAGCTTTAAAAATGTTTATCTTAACTCAACTTAAAGGACTTTTTTCTTTCTCTTTGGAATCCGCTCCCTCTACTATAGACATTTCTTGGGTTCCTGTCAATTTTGTGAAAGCTAGATGTTTAATGCGGAGAGTAAATGGGTGCTTTATAGAAATTTGATTATTTCAAGCAAAGGGAGGAACAACTTGCTATTTTTGAGGAGGTCCCAATAATCAAGACCCCCTAATTGATTTCTCTTTTTATCTTTCCATGTTTTTTTAAAACATATTTACAGAGTTATATAGGCATGTTGCAATAATTGATAATGTGAAAGCTCTGGTAAGATGCTTGTCATATCACCTTTTTACCTGACCTGTTTTTGCACATGTGGCCACAGGGGGTCACTTACTCACAAGGAATGATTTTTCTGCCAGTGCAAAGCTTCGTGTGACATATCCGTTCAATACCTCATGATGCAACTACATACTCATAGCAGACAGTATTTTAACTTAACTCACCAGGTTCTACCTCATAGCCAAGAACCTACTAGGCACAGATGTGTTCACCGTTAGAAATCCATTTTTAGGTTGTGTGTGCATTATCTTATTGCCAAACCCTGTAAAGAACACAAAGCCTTGATACTTAGGGGAAATATTCCTTGCTGATTGTACGGATCAGGGACACAGTCCTTGAAACATGTTTCACGGTCAGCCATGAGTAAGAAGGTGCCATGTTTGGAGTTCATAACATTTGCTAGCTTCCTTGTGTGTTTTTTTGTTTTTTTTGGCAAATGCAGACAATGGAGTAAGAAAATGGCCCTGCATATTGTCAAGATATGATTTTTACAGTCTTATAACATTTGTTCGACTCAACACTTAAGACTTGTGTCTCTGATCACTACTGGATATCTCGCTCTGTTGGCCAAAGTGTGGTTCTCGATCCTGTCGTCCATGTAATGGGTGAGTTGCGGCCAACCGCGAAGTCGTTTGTATTCCTCTATACTCTGATGGCAGACTTATACTGAATTATTCTATGTGTAGATTGTTTAGTCCTGAGGTAGGCTTTTAGGTTAATACTGTCGGGAGACAGGAGTACTCATTGTCAACTCAGCACAATAAGAGCAGCTCTGTGTCTGTTCACATAAATCAATATAGTATACTAGTCTGAAAAATATGCAAATAGAAAGAACAAAGGAATCTCAGCCATTTGGACATGGTTTTTCTTCCATTTCTTTTTCTTTCTGTCCCTTCTCTGACGGGATAATTGATCTTTGTTCTCTGCGGTCAATCGCAGACTTTGGAACAAGTTCTCCTCATTTGTCGATCCGACTCCGTGCTGGGGACATAGATGTGAAGCAAAGCTCGACTTAAAGGATGACAGGTAAATGTTGTTAAGAGGGTAGCTGGTGATCCAAAGTATTGATGCACTTTGCAGAGTTTAGTGGGCGGGATGGGTGAAAAATGGGCTATTTTCTGTCTTAACACCAATGCAGCAGTGTCAGGGTAGTACTAGCTTCACAGCAGTGATCTTTCCTCTGAGCAAAAACGTTGTGAACTTTGATGAGACTCTACAGTCACATGAATACTATTGGCTTGAAGTCGTGCATGTTGGAACGCATTTAATCGATACTATTTGAACCATGGGGATCAGGGACGGGGCTGTTGGTATATAGAGACTTTGGTTATATTCCATTGGGATTTAAAGGAATCTGCTTTCACAGTAAATACATAAGAGGCACTTAGAAGGCCTGAATGGTTATCTTGTCGTATTTAAGGAATTTAAAGCTCAGCTGGGTGGTCTTCTTTGTGCTATCCTGCTTTCTTGTCTGCCATCCAGCTGTTTAATACCTTCTTTTCTTTTGAAGAGCACCTGCTACATGCTTGTATTTGTGTCCCAGGTGGTCCATGTGGTATTTGTGTCAATGAATTGGATTTGTTTTTAGCATTTTACAGTTTCAATATAATTTTCTACTTTGTGTGCGTTTGGCAGGTGAATATTGCGTTTTTGTTGCTTCTGTCGATTGTCAAGAGCGCAGTCCTTTTTATTCCACTGAATGTGCGGTCATCGTCTTCACTCATTGACAGTTAAGAAAGCAAACCAAAATGTAGGAATATTTAGCAAAAATCTGTATAGCTAGCTTTACTTTAATCTTTGTATGTAAGGATGCATAACACAAACACACCCACAGTCTGTCAACCTGTTCAGTACTGAACAGTAGAATGTTTCCTACCTTACTTTTATTTTTCTTCTGTCGCTCGCTGACGTCGTGTGCAGGTTCGGCAGCTGATCGGACTTCACCAAAAGCAGTAGCTGACTAATTTGAATCTGCCGATGATGATTCTTGCCCTTCACCTCGAAAAACACCGGAGGAAATGCGTAGCTTCTTGTCAGTTATGTTTTGTGAGAAATGGGTACAAACTGCTAAAAGGACTTTGTGCCAAAGTTCACACCAAAGACTATTTGGTGATTTTAAACCGTACATTTTGACTGTATGGCATAATTGAATGCTCATTTGGAGGACTAGGTTCTTAATTTAATGTAGGACTAGTTCACTGCTATTTGTAAGGAATGTACGTTTCCCAGCTTTATAACAATCACTTGTTTAAAACAATTTGCTAAGAAGACATTAAGTAGTTGAGTCATAAATAACATAATATATTAAGCCATACAAAAGCTGACCATATAAAAAAAGGTGTGCAATAGGTATTGTAATTGTTTAAAGCCAATGTAAACAAAAGAGAGAAAATACTAAAGTGGCATCTTGAACTTAGTGCCTTGCCACAAGCTTTACATTTTAGATCCTGGCACTTAGATTCCTGTGCCTCATTCATTTTGTAATGGATTGAATAGAGAGATTATGATAGAATATGGCCACATCTTTTATTGTAAAGTGTTACTGAGGATGAATAGAAATTAATTCATGTCATTCTTGTCCATGTTGTTGTTGTTTTCAGCTCAAGTCCTGCTCCCTCGTTTGTAGCTTTTTATCATTTGATGATTTTTATTTTTTTTTTACTGTCACAGAATGGATTTTAAGGTTTAACTGATTTTGTAGCAATTGATTACAATCAAACGAGGCCGACTTGTTCCCGACGAGCCGTCGCCCCGTGTTCAGAGACTACACTGTATCCCTCCTCTCCGACCACTGAGGACAAGCTCAACAATGTACGGTAGTTTAAAGCATTTCAATGCAGGAAGGAGATGCGTGAGAAATACAAATCTACTTCCTCTCTGTTCTCTCGGAGCATCTGTCAAGGGATCGGCTGCTTGTGTATTTTGCAGATGATAAACTCAATATCTGTGGAGGAACAACAAAAGAAGCTTATCCCCATATATTGTCGCTGAATTGCACGTTGCTCAATCACAAAATTGGATGAAATTGCCAATGGATAATTCTGTAACTTTATTTTTGTATTTGTGTCATCGATTGTGCACTTACAGGATATTTTTTTGTTTTGTTTTTAATAGTTAATACCAATTCCATCCGGGTAGTTTCTCTCTGTAGTCGCCCTGAAGGGATTCAGCTATAACAGCCTCTTTGGTAGGGACCTCTTCCCCTTATGGTGCTTTTAGACTAGTCCCATTTTTAGACTAGTCCCATTTTTAGACTAGTCCCATTTTTAAACAAGTCCATGTAATCATCATAGGTGAATGGAGGGGGAATTGTTTAAATGCTTTTCATGAACTATCGTTATTTATGTGAAACACACCTACACAACCAACTGAACTTGACACACACTCGAATCGACTTTGTCACCTCTTAGTTCCACACAGGAGATGCATTATGGGCCACAAGTAATCAAAAGGAAGTGTTTACAGGGAAGGCTGTCAGACTACTTTTTGAAATTGCAGCTCGTCCTATTCTTTTTATAATAAACTCACTTCAGGTAGTTTACAAACACTGATACAGGCTTAGAAAAACAATCTTAAGTCTTCCATAGATTTTCTGTCAGTTTCTGTCCACTGTGTATTATAAGAAAAGCAATAACCTTTTTAAAAAGTGGTGTATTGGGATCATCAAGCCTATTGAAATATTGGCCTGTCATATATCAAACCAACTGAATGTCAGGGAGCCGTTGAATGGAAATAGGACCAGGATAATTTGATATTGATTTATTTTTTATATATTTTCTGAAACTTTGGACAGGTTGACTTTCCTCTTCAGAAAAAAAAAAATGTATAAATGGAAAAAGGCGGTGTTGCTTGCTGGTGTTCTAAATGCTCATCAACATCCAGTGGGAGTCAGTAAATGGCAACACAAGAACTGAGCGTGTGGTTCAGTCATCAATCTCAGTGGCACTGTTCAGAGTTGCACCTCCAGCTGTGTCGAATAATGAAAGGGATTTTGGGCTGTATAGCCACTGTTTGGGAGCGGGCTATCTGTCGTCATGTTGAGGCTCACTGATCTCCTTTGGCTCCACGGGCGCTGAGACTGTAGTTGTAGTTGTTCAGGTCAAGGGGGACGTTTTCAGTCGAGCTATTGCTCCTTTTTACTTTTACAACTCCCCTAAACTCTGCACTATAATGTCTCTGGCTCATATGTATTTGGTGGAGGAGAAAAAAGCTTAGAACTCAGGGTATATAGTGTTAAAAGTGGTCTCATTGGACACACTGCTTATGTCCGTAGTATAATTGTGCGCGTCTCTTCAGGTGGGGAAACAATTCCTCAGTCGGTGGTTCCCAAAACAATCTGCCTCAAGGTCTCAATGAGCCCATACGTTCCAGAGAGCTGACGCTTGAGGAGCACTGGAGACCGTGAACTGAGCCATGACAGCAGAAATGCCCCAACTCCTGTTTTGTCCACTCTACACACAACCTCACAACCCAACTGTGAACCTCAGAACTCTACTGTTTTGTACATCTATGAAGTAAATGAAGCTAGCTAGAGCCAACTTGTATCGATTACCATTCATGAATTTATTTTATAGCATGAAATAAAATATATTTATTCAAATTATATATTTTACTCATAATCATTCTGTGCTGCTTCGTTTTGGTTTTTAAGCTTGTAAATTGCTTTTTTATTATCTGAAAAATGTCAATAGAATAATGCGTTTGTAAAATAAAGACGCTCATTTGGCTCCGATTTGTCTTTTGTGTTTCTCAAAAATGTATTTATTTACTTATTTATGTACATGTGCATGCAAACTCAAATGAGCCGAAGCAAAGAAGCAAAAAAGGCTGTAAAAGTTCGTCATTCTGTTTTTGTTAACAAGGCATCCAAAAATATGGTCCAATGTGTTTCTGGCACGCTGTACACATGAATATGTGATGTTTGTGCAGCTGTGGCCCTCCAGAGGGAGCTAGAGCTTAACACATACACCGTGGAAAGGTTGCTGCTCTTTAGTGCCAGGAGATCTGCAGTTTAATGTAATCGAGAGTATATCTCAGAAGCAGTTGGCCTTTTATGACTTAAAACATGCTGTTAAATTTCACTATTAACTGTTACAAAAACAAACGGCCTTAAATGATCGGTCACTTGTACATGTTTTGTTATGATAATTAGCAACCAGATGTCTGAAAAGACCTTTTCCAATTGTAATTTCTCTTGAGACTTTGATATTTGTTTTTTAGTTGTTTGCTACAAGCAGTGCTTTTGGAAAATAGCCCGTTCACAAAAGTCCTAGAAGCTAAGTAGTATAATAAAAACTGCTGGATCCACTGCCAGATTTTCTGCCCAATCCTCAGCACTTTTATTGCTCCGGTCCCGACTGTTAAAAAAAAGAAAAAAGAAATGCATTCAAAGGGATAACTATATTCATAAAGTGGCACCGCTGTGCAACAGCCTGCATAGTGTTACCACTGTCTGTAGGTTTTTCCAAAAAGTAAGACCATCAGGGAGCCAAATGACTAAGAAACCACCAAATTGTGCTTCACTCACATTTTATTGAAATAGTTTCCAACTGTTCGTTCAGACTGCATTTTGCAGTTTGTCACCAAGTTTATTGAGAAATATTCCAATGATTAGACTTAAATATCTTGTCAAATATATTGCCACATGCTGACAGGAAACAACATAATACTTGGCAACATATGATAGGAAATAAGCATCACTCTTTGCTGAAAATGGTACTGACATGACGGAATTGTTTCAATTTAAGCATTATAATCCTAAAGAAATAGGCTAAATTGCCCTGTTCCATGGAGTTTGAGAATAAAAAGACCCACAGAATACAAGGCCAGGAAACCTGAGGTTGTGACATTTCCACAAAGATTATTTAACTGCATTCTATGGTTATGATGTATTGTGGCTCTCTAAAACAAACTTTCAGTTGGACTAGAGTGAGTACGTGATTAAGCTCTTTCACGCATTTGTTAATACTTTCAGGATGAGATTTGTTATTGCAGTTTTGCAACTAGGACATGGCTGGTGGGTCCTTCAATTTTGTTGTACTTTGGCTCAGTCTGTCTCATCAATGCAACCACAAAGTCCTTCTCACACATCTCAAAGTGTCATTTATGCCTTATAGCGAGCAGGTTCTCCTGCATTATTTGAGTGCTGCTGGACTAAAGTTTCTGTGCTTTAAATCCAAAAATAGTAGCTATATGTTTGTCCATAGCTTACTGTCCCTATAGGATCATTTTGAATTAGATGGAGCCTTTAAATATGTTATGCTATTCGTCATTATTATGATAGGGCTGCTGTGGAAGTAATTCCTTCATCAAATTGTGTCTGACAAATTAAGGATAATCACAATCCACTATATCATATGACAATGGGGCATGATTGGCCTGCTTGGCTGTTAGGCTATGTCTTGTATTTCTCTGCTCCCTGAATGAGGTAATGCTGCCACGTTACAGGGGATTTGGGAGTCAGGAGTGCAGCTCGTGATGAGGAAAACAGGTGGAGGGTTCCCACCTACGCAAGATGAAAATACAATCCTGTGGTTTTAAATGCCCTTATTCGTGGAGGAATTCCTTCTAGGTAAGAAGCCACTGGAAACTGTATCTCAACCAATAAATAGAGTGTTAACAGAGACATTTCAGAAATAAGAGGAGACAGCCCAGCGAGAGTGAGTTTCCTGTCTATGTGTCACGTGGGTATCACCACTGCCACGGCCCTTTAGGAGTCCTACGGCAAGTCCTGAGTATACTAGCTCCAATGGGAGACGTGAACGTGAACACAGATCATGGCCAATTCTTTCGCCCCGATGCTCATCAAAGTACATATTTTTATCTTCCGAACATTCTGAAAATAGAATTGTCATTTTCAGACAGACATATCCCGTGAAAATTAACTTTGCTGGAGACCTTCTTCTGTCTCAGCAAAAGACTGTCGCGAGATCTGTCAACTAACGTTCGTGAACACCACCGCTAACTCATCTGTGAATGTAGCTGCTTGTTAGCAACGTTAGCTTCTTGTTAGCTAATGTTAGCTTCATGATACTGACCAACTGTAACGCAAGCTAACTAATGTTAGCTAATGTTAAGTTATAGTGAAGTAGTGAAGATAACTGCTAAAAAAGTCATTAAAATGCCATATACTATGTTATTAAAATATAACGTTATATAAAATGCCATATTATAGTATGTTACAAAAAATGTCTGCGTATCATAGTATAGTATGTCATGAAAAACGAATAAATTGTCACAAAAAAGTAAGGCCATAGTTTAGTATCCCATACAAAATGTCATTGTATATGTCAAAATGTCATAAAAAACATTATAGTATAATTATGCCATACAAAATACTATAGTATATCATACACATTTTCATAGAATAGTATGCCAAACAAATGCAACATTTAAAAGTATAGTCTTTTTCGAAAAATAAGACGCTTTGTTGGGCCTCACTGTTGAGCTTTCTGTTGTTTTATTGCCTTGCTTTTGCTGCTTTGTCTGTCGAAGCACTTTGTAAACTCTGTTTTTAAAAGTGTTGTAAAAGTTTTTACAAAGTTATTATAGAATACCAAGCCATAAAATGTCATGAAAAAGTCATAGTAAAGTCTGGCATACAAATGTCATAATATAGTATGCCATAAAAATGTTGTAAAAAATATAAATAGTGTAGTCTGTCATGTAATGAAAAGACAACGCAATGAAATAGCATGAACAAGACGTAGTATAGTCAGTTAAAAAAGTCACACTATAGTATGTCATGTGTAAAAATGACATATACCATGCCATGAAAACAGCATAAAAAAAGTAATTGTACAGTATGGCAAATAAAATGGCATAATATAGTTTGCCATAAAAAATGTCTTATTGTTTGCCATAAAAATGCCATCAAATGCACCAGTACAATATGTGATCAAAATGTCATAGTATAGTGTGTCATAAAACAATGTAATGAAAATACTATAGTATAGTATGCTTGTTGTTGTAATTATTACAGTGGTAGTCGTATGCATGTATGTATTTAAATCTTATGACGTCCTTCTCTTCTTTTTCCCCCAGATGAATGCAGAGTTTCCGTACCAAACCTGAGGATGTCCGAGTTTGTGGTTTTGTGTTCCATAACCACGCTGCCCGTCTGTCCCTCCAGGAGATGCAGACTCATACTCCCGTGGTGGTTCTCTGGACACTGGTCTTCTCACATCAGGGAGGATCTGAACCCAGCCCTGGTGCCTTTCAAACCGAGCTCTAACCAACAATGCCGCAACACCCATAGAACTATTCTCTTCATGTATTTGGATCACTTCCACCCACCTCTCAATCACTCAGCACCGGAAAAACTATTAATTTGCCACAACCTTTCAGCATGACAGATTCGTCTGCACATTGCAGATATAAAAATCCTTCTGGAGAAGCCCACTGGTTTTTCCCCAAACAGAGCTGGGTTATGGTCCTTTCACCTCATGTTTTCAATAATTATATGTATATGATAATGTATTGAACTAATTTACATCCTCAAAACTCTAGAGTAAGAAGACATTTCAGTATATAGTTTTTAAAGATAATTAGTTGTCCTCATTTTCTCTCCAAACAACTAATTCATACAAAATCCAACAAAAATGCAGACATCCAATTAATGTTTCTAACTTTATAAAATCAACACTGTAGTGTTACACCATGAAATGAAAGGGACCAATGCACTGAACAAAGCCAACCATTTCAATTAGAAATATGTTTATAGACTTCAACATCAAATGAATGACTTTTGGAACATTTTCAGTACTTGAAGTGAAGGAACTCCATCGTCCATTTTAGTCCGGATCGAAGCACTTCTCTGGTTAGTGAAGAAAAGGACAAAATAAGAATTTGCATCACATTCATGTGAGCCTACGACTACAACAGTTAAAACAACATGGGTTCACAAAGCATTGAGATCCAGCATATTATTCAGGACACAAGGAAAATATATATATATATATATATATATATATATATATATATATATATATATATATATATGTTCTGGCATATATATACTACACAATCTACGACTGCTGTGGCCTTTATTTCACTTTTTTTGGTCATGCTAACTTTTTATGACATACTATACTGTACTATGACCATACTGTACTATGACTTTTTTCGACATTCTTTCCTATGACTTTTGTTTTGACTTTCATGGCTTTTTCCGACATATCCTATGACTTTCACCTTATTTTTGGACATACTTCACTATGACTTCATTCATTCATTTTCGACATTCAATCCTCTGACTTTTTTTCATGCCTTTTTTTGGCATACGACGCTGACTTTTTTAAAAACTTTGTTTCGACATTCTATACTTTGACTTTTAATTCAATTTGTCAACATCCTCCACTATGACTCTTTTAAAACATGCTATACTATGACTTTTTTTCGCGATACGACATAATATGCTATAACTTGTTATGAATTTTTTCGACATACTATGCTATGACCCTTTTTTTAAACTATGACTTTTTGGTGACGTATTTGACTTTTTCATGACATATTGACTACGACATTCTTCAACTTTCTTCTTTGACTTTTTTGTGACTTTTTATGACATACGACTATGATTTTTTGGGGAGAGTTTCGAGATACTATAACATGACTTTTTTCGCCAAACTACACTGACTTTTATGATTTTTGTCGACATATTATACTATAACTTTTTCATGGCACATGCAAGTATGACTTTTTTTTCACATACTTTTTTTACCATGATTATTTTAAGACTTTTTTTTGGCATACTATACTATGACTCTTTCATGACTATATTTAACATACTATATTATTAAGAGTATTTTATGATATTTTTAACATACGATTCTATGACTTTTTTGGTGACAACTTCAACATACTAGGCGATGTAATCGTGCTGTTGACTCCAAAAGTTTGGCTGTAACGTGATCTAGACTCCAGCAGGCCGCCGTCTGCCCGCAGTAGACTACCACAGACTGTGGCAGACGATCGGGTGTAAGCCCCGAGGAAGATCCTACCGTGGCCCTGAGGGTCAAAACTAAACAATTTTAGAAAACACAATGACATTTCACAGAACCTGTGATTTGTGAAATGTTTTTTTTTCGTGTGAAATGTCATTGTATTTTGACTCTCAGGGCCACCATACTTGTTGACTTGTTTATAGAACTCAATATTCACTAATATTGAAAGTGTCACGTGCAAATGTCCAAAAACGCTGAGTTGGCATGACATTTTATCACAACCAACAAGAAGAGGAACATCTGTCAGATTCTTTTCTTAATATAAGCCTTTTCATGTTGTTCATATTTTCCTTTATTAAAGCTGAGTCAATCATTTGTACTGGAGTTGATCAATGCTCCATGAGTAATTCTGACTCCCAGACGAGTCGCCTGATGATTTAGAGGCTCTTGGTGTCCGGCTGTCTCTGTGTCGAGCTGTCAGCTTGTTTCTTATGACGATGAAGTTTATATGTGAGACTTCGTGTCTGTGTTGATACAGAGAGCTGAGGGATGGAAATGCAGAGAGTTCTTAAAGGTCACAGGCTAAGATGTTTGTCTAAGAGTAGGGATACCTCGCTAACAAAGTTTTGTGGACGAAGTGGAATACTGGAAGAGCCACAGTAATACTTTACAAAATGAAACTTTCCGTTGTAGTAAGGAAAAATTCCTCTGGTCCATCCTTTAGAGATTTCCTGCAAGTTCCTTGCAGAGTACTCACAGACGGTTTGGAAGAACATGAAACAATGGTCATGGCATGTGGCCGTAAAGTTACAAATAAATCTGCACGTCTCCACAGTTGGAAATCTGTTCAAATGCTGAGCTTTTGGAAAACCGATAATCGTTCCACTATGTAAGTAATACACAATGAAGTGACTATTCTCCCAAAGAGAAGCCTCACCACATTATGATGTGTTTCTATTTTTAAGCATCTCTTAATAACTCCCACATGCATCACAATAACTTTACAGCAATAATGGGGAGTCATTTGAATAAATCACTTGGGAAAAGATGTTGGTCACCGTTTATTGTGCAACGTTTAGTTGAATCTCACCATTTAGTTTTCCACAGTGTTTAGAGTTGTGTTTTTGCTGACTTGCAGTGCGAGTGTGACAATGATAGGTTGTCACCTCAGTGGAATGTCAAGATGTGACAGAGAGAGAGAAGGGATCCACTGAAATGATTGCAGTGGCACATCAGTATGTCTTCAGCCTGCGGTTAGTTATGACATAACGATGCACGTGATCCCATTGGAGAAGGGAATGGAGAGAGGAAAAAGAGATGACAGAGATCGATGTGTGTTCTCTTTGCAGACAGATCATGGTTACTGTCAGAGTGACACGTGTTTCCTTACAAGGGGTTCTGTTTAAAAATTAGTGTTAGTATTACCATTTAATTTGATTTCAAAGATGTATTGGCAACATGCATGAAAGGTTTGCAGCATGACCATGGTTCATAACCACTGGAAAATTGGAAAAGAATACAGTGGAAAAGCCACCTCCCCCACACAGCCCTTATAGTACTAGATATGTAACAGATCCTGAACACAAGCCCTGACCTTGATTGGGGTAGATTACCCCAGTTCATTTATCATATTTGGTTTTAAAAGAATTAACAATACATTATAAGCTATGTGGCATGTGTGGTCTCTTTAGGGATGACTGCATTTGGTTCTAGTAAAAGCATGAAATGTGCGCAGTTAAAGTCCCCAGTGAATCATTGGTGTGGCGGTTTCTCCTGTGTGACTACGTTTACTCAAAAGGTGGAGTGAAAACGATTCGTGGGAGCACAGGAAAATAAAAATGGTTCCATTAAAAGTACAAGGACATGGACTTTTACAGATGTGAATCAACAATACAGGCCAGTTTGAAGGTTCAGGTTTGAAGGCCCAGGAAATGCGGTTGTTTTTGTGCTGAGTGAGCGATGTGTCAGCTCATGGTTTTCCATGTTGGTTGAGGAGTGGGGGCTGCACAGGCCACCCTTACTGTAGCTTTTCCATCGTGGTGAGTCCTCAGACGTACACGGCATCCAAGGAGTCTGTCGTCTCTGTTTATGGAGAAGATGACACACAGTCCTCTGTTTTACCACAAGAAGGTTAATTGACAAAGCAGGCTTGAGCCGGTTTTAAGATGTAATTGTTGCAAAATAAGTGTTGACCAATATCTGACAGAAGACAGAAGACAGAAGATCAATATAATGTGCATTCACTGTCCCATCCATCTTTAGTAAAAACACAGCTGACAAGAGTGACAATGATGAATGTCTTACTTTGTCCCATCCAAAGCTTCTTTGTTATGGGGAAGAAAGCTTTTAAGCTTTTGACTCATGTGCCAGTTCTAGCAGCCAGTGTTTGTAGATTTAATGTAGGACAAGTGTTTTAGCTACCATCACATAAGCATCCATATTTACTTTGGCAGCACATAATGCTAATATGGTGAGGTAGTTTTTATGCGGAGCGAGGGCGTTTAAATACACATACGTCATGGTTTGCTCTGTTTATAAATGGTCTCTTCAGACAGTCTCAGATTGTCTCTGAAGTCAGGAATTTATACTAAATTGATTTCAAATGCTTTCTAAACTTTCTAAAACCTGCTCCCTTCAAGCATGGTCACAAACTATGACATTAATGGAGCTTGGTTCATTGCAGTGTAAGGTCACTTTTGCTTAATTTTCCAGCTGTCTGTGGAAATCCCATTGACACACAATAAAATAAAAGGTGCTTTCTGCTGTCAGTGGAGGGGACTGCTGGATGCATTAGTTTTACAAGCCTGTCACATTTCATTTGTCATTCCCTGGTGTACTGACTCTATGCGCTAACGCCGGGCCTGATGGTGTTAAGACAACATGATTTTATGCAACCACTTCTCTCAACATGGTGTTTGTGACAGGAGACACACTTAATGTAGTTGTTCATAATGGCATGTTAATTGTTACTCTACCGTACAAAAATAATTTAATTCTGTTTCTTTTTTGTTTCATTGCGAATTAATAGAACAAATGAAGGTGTTGCTCAATGGAACATAATTAAAACCACATTTGCTAAAAGCTGTTACCGCATGGTGGAGGCATATTCACAGTACTCCAAGTACTCCAATTAAAATTCATACAGATCATTTATATACAATTATTTTTTCATATTTTACACAACACTACATTTTCCAGTTTGCCTGTTAAAGTTGAAAGTCTATCCTTCTTTTAATCAACCAAAGAATAATATACAATGTAGCTTATTATGGCTTTATACCCTATAAGCTTTCCTCTGGCATGCTTCAATATGTTGAAGGACATGTAGGCTTTATGGGGATTAACCAAAACAAGATGAGCATTAAAATGATGCAATGAGGAGATTACCTTCCTGCATTTGACTGTGCATGTCAAATAATTCATAGAAAAGCAAGTGGCTCTGCATGCTAAGTGATAATATTAACAGCTAATAAAGCAGTTTCCCCACAGTGACAATTAAGTGCACGGATCACAATAGTCGTGGCTCATAGTCTGTCACCACAGGGTGCTAAACCTTTATAGAAAATGGAAAATCATAAGTCTTAAGTCATGAAAATTGATATGAACATGAATACAATTGTATGAATGTGTATGACTGTCGTACTGCCTAACTATACGATGTATTTTTCTTTATACCAATAGATGCCACAAGCTGTACATATTTTATTGCAATGTAATAAGGTTTTAATACATTATATTACAAATATCTTTTATGTACAAACGCAATGTGTTGGATCTATTGACATCAACAAACCACTCAATTTATACAGTAAATACAGTACTTGATTCATACAAGCAAATTCGTGGATACCTGTTCAAGCAATTCAAGATTTCAAAACAAGTTTTGTTGAGAAAAAAAAAAGCAGGAGTAGAGTGTAGCTCCTCAAATTTTGATTTTGGTCTTCGATCTATTATATGTTGAATAAGCAGACTGTTTATAACTTCAGGTATTGCGATTAACAGTTGTGCTTTTCTGTTAGAAAATAACACGGCACTGTTTTTCAATAGTATATTTTGTTGTAATTAATAAAACTGGCCAGAATATCAACCCTGTAATACAAGTCAATAAATGTTACTGTTAAATTACACATTTGGAAAATGTACTTAGAATGAAATTAAAAGTCACCGGATACGTTTCCTGTGTCAACCTCATTTGCTTGTTATTGCAAAAACAACTTTACATACGTACTAAATATATATTGTAGGGCTTTATTCTCTAATGTCAAATTAGGTTCTCACTCAGCCCAAATGAGAGCACTGCCAACTAAACAGGTATTTGTTTGATCAAAGACAGTGTAGTTAAAACAAGTCCTGAGCAATCAGAACATGTCTTCACTGAATCATAACGTAAAAGGGAAAAAGGTACAGACAACTGTATGACGGCGCACAAAGTGCAGGAGGTACCGGTATATCAGCTCATTTTGATATTGCACTTTTAACATCCTCTGTCTCTCTGTCATCCGGCTTGGTGTGGTGCCACTTGAAGAAGAAAATGAAGACTAAAGATTGCATGGGTTTTAGGAGCGGTCAAGGTTTGTGTTTAGTTAAGAGTTACAGTATGCGTTCCTTGGATGCTTAGTGGAAGGTGTTTGGGTTGGGACGGATCATCATGACCACTTTCTTAAGCGAATAGGCTCCTCCCCTGAACTCAGCCCAGTAGACTCCATCTTGGTAGCGGCTGCGGTAGTGTCCTCCTCTGTACCAAACTCCATTCAAATTTGAGTGGGCACAAGAGTTGTACCACCAGCCTCCCTTCTGGTAGTGGGCACAATTGCCTAGAAACATTGAAAAAAATAAGCAAATCTGTCAGGCTACATGAACATATTATTGGTTTTAAGCTGCCAGTTTGTCTCGTTTAATACTTTCGAGCATTATGCTTTTCTTTTTTTTTTACCTGTATATGCATCATGGTCTCTGTCCAGTGTTGTGAACTGTTTCCCATTGTGCCAGGTGAGGGAGTCCCCAGCATTGCCATGATAACGGCCCACCCTTAGCTTGTAGAAGTCGGCCTCAGGCTCCACTCTGAAGCTGGCGTACTCTGCAAACACCTTCCTGCCAGACCAGTCCTCCAGCGTGACCAGTAATTTGTAGTTTGCCTGGTTAGTCAGCCAGTAGATGTTCTCCAGACCCAGCCAGTACTCACCATCAATATTGCCAAAACCTTGCTGTGAAGGTCAGTGATAAGAAAATCAGATTAGGAAATCATTTCTACGCACTCTTAGAAAAGAACTGGGGCCATGGTGGGGTGTGTGTGTGTGTGTGTGTGTGTGTCTGTGTTGCATGTCATAGCCCTCTCTCTCTTTCCCCCATTTCTACACTGACATCTCTCAAATAAAGTTATTTATCATCAAGGAGAAATATTATAAATGGACCGTCTGAGTCGAGTTTGAAGCTAGCATGGGGTGTCCAGTTTTCCACTATTATTTTGTTATTGAATTCCCAGCAGGAGAAGTGTATACGGTTAGGAAACCAACATACTGGATGCTGTCTTACTGCTTTATTTTGGCTCCGATCATACTGTAAGTTGGTTTGTGGTATCCCCTAGCCTGCGCATGCTTTGAGTCATGGAATCACCCGTCCAGATGAGTGCACGAATGCAATTTCAGATCTCCTGTGGTTTACAGGGTTTTTGTGAAAGTCTTGGATAGATCACAATTGTTGCCTTGAGCTGCGATTCAACCAGGACCCATGTGGATGATTGGCCCGCAAACAGTGAACTGCTTCTCCCTGTGTGAGGGGTTTCCCTTTCAAAAGTTAAAGAAGTTCCCCTGAATAAAAATGAAACTACTCCACGGCCCTGATTATCACGTACCCTGTGATGCAATGTTCAGAAAACAAGGGTTCATTTTCCAGAACATCAGTAATGCTGACACAATTAATGTGCAGTCAAGTCCAATATTCCCACATTTCTATTTTACTGTGAACTCATTCATAAACACCAACTGATGTTGCAAAAATTAATGACTCACTGCTTTGGCAGTAATCGAGGCTGTTACTACATCAGACACTTTGAGAGCTTAACAATTACCTATTCATTACTGGTCCACATCTGGTTAGCGGCAAAACAACCAACCTAAGCCACCTGCTTTCCCTCAAACTATGAGGTCCTTGATTTAGTGTGAAGTTGTCGCACCTTGTATGTCTCCCAGTTCCTGAAAAAGTTGACAGAGCCGTCCACCCTCCTCTGTATCACGGTCCAGCCACCTGGGTCGTGTCTCTGGTCACACCACACCTGCATAAGGCGGTTGGCATTATCTGGCTTCACAAGGTACATGCTGCTGGAAGTGTGGCCATCTTCCAGAGCCTGCAGACAATCCTTAAATGGCCCTAAAAAAAGAAAGATGACAACAAAACATTTACAGCATATAAAATCCAGTCAGTTCAAACAATATCTCAAAAGGTGAGAAAGGGAAACGAAGAGTTGGTTTACTCGGTCACAGGGAATCCCATTTTTCAGCAGAGGCTCTCACTTTAACAGAGGAACAGACTTTGGCTGCTCCTCTCACAAGGGAAATGGCTGCCGGCTGTGCAGCCAAAAGAAACACTGGCATGAGGGCAAAAGTATTCTTGACTACTGAATGATGAAACACAGGCAAAACTTTCGATCATCTGGGGTGCTTCACACTGCAGGATTATTATTGTTCTAGTTTCTTTCACTTAGGAGGCGTGCATATTAAGGGACTCGCATCATGTTTAGAAGAAAGGATTTCTGGGACTAAATTAAATTATGGACAGCTTGTAAACGTTTGTCAGCCACTCAGTAAGTGTGCGGAAGTTTTTTCTAATGTGACAAAAGTTGTGTGACGTAACAGTGAAGCATCTAAAACGTACTATGAAGATGCATGTCTTATCTACAGCTGAAAAAAAAACTGTGAATCAAAGAAGACTGAAGTTGACAATCATTAAGCAGCATCAGACATGCCATCTTCTGCAGAAAGATTATTCATTCTGCAAATGTTTCGGAGATTTTGTGCAAGGTTAACATTGTTTTATTGGATTTTATGGTGCAAATCAGTGAAACCAGGTTTGCCTGTGTGCCATTATGATTTTACCCCAAATTTCAAACCTTAGTAGATATGGAAAAAAAACGAATGGGGCCACTGGCTCCCCGGCTTCAATTGACTGTGAAAGCGTTTAAGGTTCCCAAGATTTCACACTCATGTGGTTTGCCAACTGGCCCGGATTACAAAGTGTTCAGATAGAATGGAAAGCAATGAAAAGAGAATCAGGGGTCACGCAAAGGGGTAGAGGTGAGGGAGGGGTTCAGTTTGCAAAAGATAGAAAAAGAGGAGTTATACAAAAGAAGAAACAAAGCACCTCATTTATGTCATGAGGTTCCACTCAGTTGAGAAGCCAAACATAGGAACGGTAAAAGTGTTCACATAATGTGAATAGCCAGAAGTTTGCCTCTCAGTAACTCTCAGCTTTTGTTAATCGCTGTGGATGATATCTGTCTGTCGGCTCACTCTCTGCCATCCACTTACTCTCAGGAATGTCTGTTGAGCAGATACAAGCCAGAGAGCTGCCCTTCCCTTCTCTGTTCTGCCTGATAAAGTCTGGCGCTCCGGTGGAACATATGACTGATTCTTGCCTGGTGCAACTGGAACAAATGACATCACTGACTCTCGGTATCTCTTTCTGTACGTACTTTACCCCCCCCCCCTCCCCCTTTTTTAAACTTAGACTCCATCCCTCCATTTCCCTCTGTTGCTCTTTCAGTTCTCTCTCTTCCTTCCTCTCTATTCCTGCATTGTGTGCAGCTCTGTTCGTGTTATGGGTTTATGTAACTTTTTGTTGCATGGCTATGGGCAGGAAATTACATGCCGCCTTTCAAACATTCTGTACAAAGGCTACCATTCACATGCAGCCGAGTGAAAATGGCAAGTGGTAGCACAAAAAGTCAATGGAAAACTCTCCCACTACTCATGTTGGGAATAGTTTGTTCCTTTTTTCCACCATTTTAAAACTGAAGTTTCCTAATTAAATTCAAATGGGGAAAGGGAACGACAACAGACCACTCACTGCAACTGATAGCACAAAACACCCTTCCCATCAATTGTAAAGCTTTATCATTCACTAACATGTGTTCAAGAGTCCCATGGGCTTGGATCCAGCAATCCATTTAGTCACATGTATTTACTCTGCTAATATGCTTTGTGTTTTTGTGTGGGTTGAATCGTGGCAATTACTTGATATGCATCTCAAAAGGCTGTAGACAACAGCATTTCTGTTCTCACTGAGAGCCCTTTGCCCTGGGAATGCGTGGGACGTATTTCAATTGGCATTGAATGGAAGAATGGGTACTTGGTGGTGGCTTGACATCAATGATTAAGAGGTTCACAACATAGTTAATTCAGACGCACAATCCGTTGTTTGTGATGGCAACTGTTTTGGTAAGAATGCATCAAAAATAGAACTTTGAAATGAATCTCCATGATCTAAAAGTTCACATTGGACTTTGTTAGACTTACCAGAGGGCTTGTCAGTGGTGGAGGGGCTGTGTGTGCCTGTGGGCATCGTTGGAAGAGGCAGTTGAGATTTTTGGTCACTCTGGATCTCGTTGCTGATTGGCTTGACAACTCGTGGCGGGACAGGTGGTTGGTAAGGCTTGTTGAGAGGTGGTGATGGTGGAGGTGGTTGAGACCGTGGCTGGGGGACCGGCACGGGGCGAGGACGACTCTGGCACTGCTGCTCCAACAGAACAATAAGACTTGATTGGTTAGTGGCCAAAGAAGCCAAGTGCTGGTACTTGTGCTCGAGATCCTTGTATCGACTGGTGAGCTGTTGCATCACAGAGGTTTGGTTCAGGATCTTGTTCTCCATCTGAGCCAATTCGAGGGCATTGTCTCTCTTCCTGATGATCTCGTGGAGCAGCTGCATGTACAGCTGAGTGACTCTGGAGTTCATGTTTCGGCTCTCCTTCCGCAGAAGCTTGACCTCATTGACAATACCTCCGTCCACCTCTACCAACTGCTGCAGGGTCTCGATCTGCCTCTTCTGTTTCTGCAGCTCCACATTTAGCAGCTCTAACTCCTGTTTGTTGACCCGATTCTCCAGCATGGCCTCCGGCTCCTTGGAGTTAACACAGATGGCTCCGGTCACTTTTTGCTGAGGCACAATGAAAGTGTAGGAGCACTTGTCCTGCGGCGGCTCAGCTGGAGCACGCTTGGTCCTTCCAGCATAGAAAAAGTCTCTCTCCAAATCATCCTCACCACTCTCAAATTCTTGGGTCTTGTCCCTGCCATGGCTGCTGTCTGATGGACTCCCATGAGTCTGCTGGGCAGCACAGGCTAGTCCATAAACAAGAAGGAGCCGCAGCAGGACCATTGAAGGGGGCTCCATGTGTCCCAACTCACCAACGCCTGAGGAAAATGGGAAAGAAAATAGAGAACATGATTGCATTGTTGTGAAACAAAATTCCTAAATGATTCACCTTTCTAGTTAGTAAGCAGAAGAGTGTATGAGCACACCTATTCTGACACATTTTCCTTACTGTCAGAATTGACAGCCCTCAGGAGTGGGCTGCATGCTCATTTTGACAGGGCATCAATGGACTCCTTCACAGCTAGGCGGACTGAGATCAGAAGAAGGCTGCCCATCAGGTTACACTGGTGTTATCCTCCATTACCTACTAGCCCGGTGCATACACATCTATACCTAGTCATGGCTGGAGGTCATTACAGCGTTCAGAAATATGGGCGACTGAAAAAGACAAGATCTGAAAGAAAATCGCTCACTTGCCCCGCTGAGCGCCACAGCGGCCGCTAAGACTTTCCATGAGAGGAAACGAAATATATTCACGTGTAATATTTCAATCAATAATGTTATGGCTGCTACACTTCAAGTGTCACTTCTGGGATGAGCAAACACTGCTGTATTTACGTGTTAGTCATTGAATACATCTGGTCTTGATCCTTCGTATAAATCAAGAGCATGCAATCCATGTATGTTTGAAAGTTACTAAATACGTCACTGCCCCGAAGTTAAATATTTCTTTTGTCTAATGATGTGCTGATCTCTTCAGTCAGTCGCATTGCTGTTAGAGGAGTGTGTTTAGCTTAGTCTGCTGTGCTGGCTCAGGTTCTCTTTGGGCGAGTGCCACTGCTTGTCCTCGACACGCACGAGAACACTCCTATCTGCTCCCCTCTGCAGGCCTGGACATCTTTGCTTATGGAAAATATGAGACACTACCAGATGATGCTATTCGTGGAACTGTTTTAAATATTGATTGTGTTGCATCAGTCCTGTCCAAAGCCGTGACCAAAAGAGGGAAATAAGTCACGCTCAGACTGTGAAAGCCAATTTGTTGTAATTTATGCGTCCACTTTGAACATCTGTTTACTGTAACCATCTAGCATACATAAGTAGCATGACATAACATTGTCCTTATCTGCCTCAGAATTTATTCCTGATAAATTGAGAAACTACATAACCCTGTCCCTCTTAAATGCTGTGTCCTCTATAACTAAACCTTGTGGCACAACCCATACATTTCCTCAAAAGTTAATGAGAATGAGATACTTAACTGTTACCCCCATAAATCAAAGTGTAGACATTTTCAAGAGAAAAAATAAGAGTAGGCATATTTTGTAGATGATAGTGGTGTTATTACGGGACGCCACTGAGTGCTGAGGAGAATGTAACTCATTTGCAAGGATAACAAGGCCTTGAACTCCTGGGGCACCTTAATTGAAAGCTGCTGCATATTGGATTACAGAGGGGTCCTCTGTAACACCTCCACAGAGTCAGAAAGGGCCCGTCTAATCAGAAAGCATTGTCGAGGGGCCTGTGTTGGCTTGGTTTTGAAGATCCGTCTCAGAATTGCTGGGCTCACAACTCCTCGCACATTTTGTTATCGCCGATCTTGGTGTGAAAGAGAATCTACCATCTAATTGTAAGCACAAACTTGGGAAGAGAGCAGAAATGTTTTTGTCTTGTTAATCCGGGCGTGCTGCCAGCACATTAGGTAGGAGACATGGAGAAGAGAAATGCAGCGCTCTCCAAGAACATGACCTTTGGCACATTCGACCCTTTCAGTTGTATCTGTCTAGAATAGAATATGAAAACATTTTTCCTTCCCGGGAAAAAAACAAACACCGTATGCTTCTTTAACTGGTCGGTCTTTTTGATGTTACGGTTTACCTGGCCGGAAATAAAATCACAGTCAGTGCAGAAGAACGTACGGTCTGCGTCTCCTTTGACATTTAGTTTGATTGAAACTGTTTTGTGTCAGCACAGTAGGAGGTCTTTAGTTGCACGAATGCTGCACACAAAGCCTGGCTGTATGACGTCACCTCAGCAAATGCTGATTGATTCGGTGTCATGAATATGTTTTGCACCATGCAAAAGGATACTTATCATTGAAATGATCTTAGTGTCTTCAAGCCGTAAAGAAACCACTAATAATAGCTTTTAAGTAACCCAATACCATGATAAAGGAGCAGCCCAGAGTCTGTGCCTTGAAATGTGCTGATGACTGTCTTTGGCCAGCAGCTCCTGTGGTTTCTGCCCCTGGACCATGAGCTCTGTCTCTGAGAAATGCAGAGTGATTTGCCCCCGCTGCGGAGGAGTCCCATGTTGGACGTCATTAGCCCGGAATCTCCTGCTCTAGGCTACACTACACTTCAAAGCTGAGGGGAAAATGTTTGCAGCTTGTGATGAAATGTGTGTTTGTGTGCGAGTGAATGCGGTATGTGCGTGTCTGAGAGGGTTTTTCCGATAAATGGTGTTTTCAAATAACAACACTTGCTGGGCTTAGTATCCCAGGGACCTGAGAGAGTCCCATCTTCCCCGACTGAGACAGTCTGTTATTAACCCATCGCCAGTCTGCCAGCGGGAACAACAGAAAGCCTCCTCTTCCTTCGTCGCTTTTAACAGCCCCCGTGGCGCATTATTGTCCCAACATCAGTTCACTTTACAGGCTGCTATTGAGCAGCAAATAGCTGCAATGATTAACCGGTGTTGAGAAGTGTCATATATGTCTACTCTGACCAGGCCCTGAAGATGAACAAGTGGAGTGTGCAGTGAATAACAACTCTCATCGTAATTTGATTGGCAGCTCCTCTTGGGTGATTTCTTCAAGTCTGCTTCACACCAACATGTTTTGGTTTTACTGTCTTCAGGTGGTTAAGTCTCTGTTTACACGACTCCTCCTTCTGGATTTTACTCGGTGTTCAATCAAGTGTGATAGGCGAGTGCAGCGGGCAGGTCAATGTGTCTCTGACCAGCGCTGTGCTCCAGCCTTTTTGGTCATGCTCAGCACATATTAATTAGAAGGTGGGCAGCCTCGCTCAGACTGGCTGATGTCTCTCACCCCAGCCCCTCTCATTTCAGTGTGAGCATGGCATTCCTCGCATTCTTCGTCACCTCATTAGAGTGAGCTGCCATACACACATGGTGGCAGATGGCTAGACCTCCTCTCGACGCAGGACCACTACTCCCCTTATCGCCTCCGTAGCTACAAGACACACTGTATCTACTGACGCAATTCATTCCCAGTGTCCTACTTTCTGTGCGAATGCCTCACAATCACATCATCATCATCCACAACAGGGGATCACAACACGACTACACAGCACCTCATTTGTCATTCGCTGAAAAGGAGCGGACGCTTTGGAGAGGGCGGCTTTGTGTTGCATGTTCAAATTAGCACCAACTCCGCAGAGAACCGGCAGTCTCCTGCATGACACCCAATATGTGTTGGATCAGAGTCAAATTCAATTTGCTCATGGTAATCTGCACTGTTACATTACCTTGAGGGTGGCCTCATTCTTTCCTCAAGCATGTAATGCTTGTTAGCCTGAAACATGACATTTTGAACATGATGAACCTCAACTACCTGCTCAGTTTGATGGCATAGGACAATATTTGTTTTGACTCTCCATGGAGCAGGAGAGGTTTGAGTTTTTGTTCAAATTGAGGTTTCGTTCTGGGCCTCATGCTGCTTGGTAAGTTCTTCTGTACCTCATTTGTGTTCTGAGTCAGACGGGGGAGGCACAGGGGGTCTCGGGAATTGTTTCGATAAGTTCCAGCATTCTACCTCAAAGCCCCCTTATCCAAACACTACTCTGGCAACAGAAACAAAGACGGGATTCAACCGCCTGCTTCTCTGTCCTCCTGAGCCCAGGGGGACATCCTGAAGCTGCAGACGGCTTGACATACCGGTAGTCAGGTTGTCTGTTTTTCTTTCTCTTTTAGAAATGAATGGTTCTATTTAGATATTAGAAAATAAACCTGTCAGCATGTATCATACAAGGCTCTCGCTGTATAGCATCTTCTACACACCCTCTTCAATACCCATGCCTTTATTTGACCCCTTTAGGGTCCTGTGTTTTGACAAGCTGAGTGTTTTATCAGTAGTGAAGAAGCACTTAGCCCAGAGAGCCCGCTCTCCAGCATCCCCCTGCGCTGAATTAACCCTCCCCAGCCAAGTCTATCAGAGTCATCTGTTCGGTTAGTCATCAGCAAGTACAATTACCTTTTAGCACCAAACTGTGAGTCAGATAATGCTGCATGAAGACTGCTCATTCAAGATCAATGAAAATCATTATGTAAAGTGAAGCAGTTTGAGAGTCAAAGTCTGACTTTGTCAATTTAACTTCAGGACAAAATAATTGCTTGACCATTGTGTGAGAAATGTCACTGGGCTGAATGATTCTGAGCTCATTAACAACTTCTGACGAGCCAAGAAAGGTCATCATTTGCTCTGAGAGATTACTTGTTCCAGACAATTTATCAATGAAATGCATTGAAGTTATGCTTGATATAATGTAATATAACTGTGTGTTGTCCCTGTTGAATGAATCCAAAATGAATAAATAAGATGAATGTAATAATCAGTGAAAGGTTACTCAATGCTTACGGGATAGATAACTGTAGAGTATTGATGAGGCTCCCTCAGATGCCTTGCCCTCCTGGCAGAGCTGATTGAAGTTTCTCCCGGTAGAAAGTCATCCCAAATGAGAAAGCTGCAGCCCTGCGTCCTCCTCTCCCCCCTTCTGCGCTCTGCCTGTGTAGTTACTCTTTGTCACCTCTGTCCATTCCAGCCGTGGAGGGGTGGTGGTGGTGTTTTAAAGCCTGCTATTAAAAGTCCGTCATTAGCCCAACAGCAGCTTGACTTGCCAGAAACTCTTCAGCAAACGTTGAGTGGAGTGCTTCAAGATCCACTGGAAAAAAAAAAGTTGGAGCACTTTCAGAAGACAAGTGGTAACAGAAGTTGGATGGTGGAGATAGTTTCCTGGTAAATGGTGAGAGTCCAGGGCAGCATGTGTACTGCCTGTGGCCCGTTAGGAGAAGACTGTCACTTTTCTGTGGGCTGAATCCATCACTTCTGCCTCACAGCTCTAAGAGGCTGTCTCTCTCAACTGCACCTCTCTCTCTTTCTCTCTCTCTCTTTCTCTCTCTCTCGCGCTCTCTCTCTCTCTCTCTCTCTCGCTTTCTCTCCCTCCTTGGTGCTTTTAAATGATGAAAAATCCTCTTGCAGTGTTTCACCAGGCAGACAAATTGAGCTCAGAGCCTCCCCCCCTCTCCCTTAAAAATGAACACATTCTTGTTTAAAGCAACAGCCTTCTTTCTCCACCCCTCCTCCCCATGGCACAAAGGTGATCCACAAGCATGCACAACACACACACACACACACACACACACACATCTCGAATTTCCAACCCTCTGCCCCCTGGCCGCTGGTTCAACACCACCACTATTTCTGGCTCGGACTGTTTGGTTCTTCTCGTGGCGGAATGCCGCGTTGTTACACTGATCAGATCCTAATTGGCTGTGAATGAAAGCTTGTCCCAAGAGAGATGGGAAGAGGGTGACAGATAGGAAGCAGATCCAGGTGTTTTGACTTAGACCAGGTCTGGGTGAGCGACCACTGAGCCTGGTTTATAGTCTGGAGGTTCGATGTCTGAAACAGGCTGGATCTGAGTACAAAGCAACGCACTTGAACCACATCGTAGTTTAGTTTTGGTGTTAAATACCAGGCGATAGTAGTGCCTTTTTAAAAAGCGCAGAGCACGGTGCACAAGTCAATAGCTGCAGCCTCGCAGTTATAGTACGAATTCATTCCTCAAATTAGTTTTCTATGTGTGCAACTATTCAGGTGCTCATATATAAATGGTACAATCAGCATTTTCCATCATAGTGTTTTAAATTTCCATCTACAATTCCCTTTAAGCCTATAGATTTTTCTACTGACCTCAGTGCATCTCTGATGTCTGACTCTAGTACAGTTTACAATCATGTGTTTTCTATCAAGGAACGCCATAAAACAGTCATACTTTAGCTTTGGGGAAATGTTCCCATGCACTATAAACCAAATATAATATGACTGGGAAAGCTATTTGCAATCGGTTGCATTTAACCCCTGTGATGTCAGTTGCTGTAGCATCCTCGGGGCATAACTTAGTAGCAAGTGAAATAAAATATTTAAACTACAAAAGATGCAGCTTACGTGGACGCAACAGCTTACTGTAGTTTTCAAGAATGAAATATCTAAAATGACGAACCTCGTCAGTGCAATAAACATAGTCCTTGTGTATATTACATAACGGATTATATTAATTTCACATTCATGTATGATTTCCTTGTTCCATGTGTGGTTCAGTATTTAAAAGCAGCCGGCCGTTGATTCGTTCCACGGTTTCTTCCTGAAGTCTAAATGTTTCTCCCGATGACACAGTGAGAATGTACAACTGGCTTTACAAGACAAAGTTCCTGGCAGGAGACACTGGACCAGCGAGAAGTGGACAAATTCATTTCATAACATCCAAGATGAAGCCAGACTGAAGGAACGGTCACACGTTTGACAAACTAATCCCTTGAAAGAGATTTTTGATCAAAGAAAATGTGATTCAACTTTAGCTCTTTAGCTTTAATCATGCATCACATGTTACACTCAACTATTTAATTGTTTGTGGGCCTACCCATCTTTTTCTCAATGACAACTGCAGCTGACTTTGCGGTTAACTGGTGAATGGTGCTCTTACTCAACGTCTGGGAAGCTAAGCTGTGTTTCAATGTTGAATGTTTGAGTGACTCATTGGATGTCCTCCAAAACCACGGTGTTGGTGCAGTGATTCGTTCCCTTTCCATTCCCAATCCTCAGCAGGTGGAGGAATAGTGGATCATAAAAATGTCTGGGGGAAAATGTTAGTTCCACGTTGAAATAGTAACCAATCAATGCATTTTAAAGCTGCAAGCACCACATGGGAGAGGATCATGGAAAGTGTCTTCACCGTGGAAATGTTTCACAGATGGGCTTTTATGTTGGGGAATGAATGAGCATGTTGAGAGCGTTCTCTGGTTGCTTACCAGTTCATCTGGGATTAGCAGGAGGAAAGCTTCTGTTATGAGTACAATTTATGACTCGTTAAATCAAAACAGAGTTTAAGACGGGATGCAACTTAATTATATTAATTATTTTGACTCTCTTTGCTGTTGTCCATTACATGATAAACAGGCCAACTTGTCAAGTAAATGTCAGATTCAAGAAAAAAATAATACTCAACTCAAATAATAGTCATACAGGCAAGAGTTGCTAAACTAGTATCTAGTAATGGTATCATGTATGTTCAAAGAGCACTTGCATGTGAGTTGAGACAAAATAAGCTCACAAAGATATGACGAAGATAAGTGAGCCTGCAACATTCTTGATTGGCAAACTTTTTTTACCCATCAGCTTTCAAAAATTTGTATTCAAGTGTTTTAAATATTAAAATATAAAAAGGTACTGTAACCTTAAACTTATGATCTGTCCTGATGTTCATGTTTTTCATTATGCAGCTCTGGTAGAAAACAAATATAAGAGCTTGCAAAGAAAGTAGGAACACTTCAGAATGACAGATAAGCATGATGTAGAATTCTTTCCATGAGCTGATGTTTAACGCTATCAAGGCAACTGTATGTATAAAATAACCCTTTTTTTAATAAATTAAACAAATCCATTTAATAAAACTATTTATATATTTATGCAAAATATTCCTTGTCTGTGCAAACCGACTTGGCAGTAGGCCATTTCGGATTGTGTTTGTGTTTTGCTGAGTGTATGTACCCAATGTGAGTGGCTTACTGTGTGAGGCCACCATCGTGAGCTTTGTTTGTTGTTTGTATGTACAAGGCCAGCATGTGTTCCTGTCTGCCAGCCATGATGGATGGTTCTCTGGTGACCTGTATCAACCTTTTCACCCCCGGCCTACCGTTACTCGCTGTTTGTTGTGCAGTTTTGATTGACAAGTATATTACAACTGTGAATCCAATTTCGTAAATGGTTGTTGTAATAGGTCGTTTTTTTGCCATTTGTAATCCCTTTTGGCTATTTTCTGGATTGGGTGGTAATGCAACACATTTATCAAAATAGAAATATTAATAATTTCCTCTGCAATGTGGCGTGGAAAGAGTTTGCTTCATTATTATATGGCCCTGCTGTGTAGGACTCCCTGTGCTTGGTGGCTGGACCTACAAGGGCTGTTCTGTTGGGAGGAACACTTTGAGTTTTATGATCGAGTGGAAACAATGGGACTAGCTCAGGGTGTTGTCAAGCTCACCCCAACTGTTGCAGAAACCACCAAATGAGACGAGTAAATATGGAACGTGTGAGAATTCAGAGGAACAGTATTTAATTCGGCCGTCATTAGTCTGATGTTGAAAGCACGAGCAGCCTGTGTGGCCTCGACATAACTCACTGAGGGATTCAACAACATGTCGCTAACGACGCTGAAGCTGCCAATAACATTATGAGATCTGGCCACGTATGCAGCAAGTGACCAACTCTTTTATTTGTGTTGCATCAAATCAAAAGTTACTAAATGTAATGTCATTCCTTTGCAGCCTGTTTTCCTAACAAGCATTAAACCCCAAAAGCAGCTCAGTATCCTACATATATTAACTTTGACATAATGCCTTGTAGGATGGAATTTAAAGATCAAAGTACCTATTTGTCATGAGTGCTAAATCTTTAGCGTATGGTTTCCAGACATGTTTTACAAGAGGGCCGTGTTTACATCATCTGGAAAGAATCCAAAGGAACCCGCTCAGTAGGTAAAGGCTTTTTAACAGGTGTTGTGATTTGGGATCCATGGAAGCAGGACAGAACAACAAATGAAGCCCTGTGCCATACAAGGGCAACTTGAAAATGTCATGATGTCTGAGCTAATGTGTTGGTGAGAAGCAATGGCAGTTGGTCTCTATGTGTAGTATGCGAGTGAGTTTAGGGAGCAGTCTAATGACCTGTCATAGCCTCTTGAGGACCGAGTTGTAATATAGGAGAGTCCTAAAGTTTTCATGGTAAACACAGCTCTGTCATCAGGGGGGGCCTGTCAGTAGTAGAGTTTAGGTTTCAGAAAGCTGAGCTCTCAGTGAAGTTTATGACTCTGTGTGGATTATGACTTTATGACTGTGGATTACGTCAGTAGCATATCTGGCCAACTTTCTCAGCCCAATGACCATTGCTTGTGGAAATACAAAGAATACCCAACAAAACGGCCCTAAAGTATAGAAAATACAGCATACACATTCAATATAATATGCATACTATATGGTGTCTGATGCTCTTGAGACACTGTATGTTTTGCAATTGTGACAGCCATGTACATTTATTGCAATGAAAGTCAGCATCTTCAAGTCACACTTGGAGTAAATTGTAAATGGATCCATCCTAGTTCTTTAAATATGGTCATCCCACATGTTTATGTCACAGGTTTGTTTTATAGAAGAAGTGATCACTCTTTAAATGTCATCTACTTGGCTCTGTCAAATCTTATTGGACATTTATTTGGTAACAGCATCACTTCTGAACAAGCCTGCCTCCCAGCCAGGTGTGACATGGAGTAAAGCCATCTTCACACAGGAATCGTAGCTTCTTTCTCTCTGGTTTAAGCTGCTGGATGGTGCAGCACACATTGTATTCTGTGTATTTAGGTTCAGGTCTGGTAGCTTTATTGACTGATGTCCTGGGGAAAGGACAGCCTAGGGAATGATTGGAACAGCACCCTGGCTCAAGGTAGACCGTAGCTCATTTCCCTACTGTTTATGGAATTACTGACGGCAGCAGCCCTAAAGCCCCAGCTCAGCTCATCAAACACTGTTACTAAACTGCCTGACACTGACCTAAGTAGCATTAGAGAATCATGATTTGGAAGAAATCATGAATTGACTGTAAAAGTTGAAATATGTTTATGGGAACATGGCAAACTGAGACATTTTGGTGCAGATCATCTCAGCATACAGCATATTATTCCTTATATTGTTTGGGGCCTGTTAGGAATTCTGTTTGATGATTTCCTGTGTGAGGAAACCGATAACATAATACCCCTTCAAAGCCAAAGACTCATTTTTGGCGAGTTCTAGGTTTAGAAAACTAGTGCAGTGGCCGATGAAGGAGTGCCCGTTCAGAACGGGCCTGTTGCTCGGCTCCGCGTACTGCAGCTTACAGCGTTGTCGGGGGGGATTACATGTTAAGCTGCGACCCTGACCTTGATGTTGGTTTTCTGGACACAGAACAGGAATGTAGGTCTGTTGATTGGAAGTGTTTTAGAGGTTCAGTACTGGGAGAAAAATTTAAACATTGAAAGTCAGTCCAGTCTCTCAAAGTCTACAGACTTAAGTTAACTTGTTCCCTCTTTCTGAGAATATGCTTATTTAAAATAAGCATCAAAGCATAGAACTGAATCGGAAGTATCTGTTTAGACTTTTCAAAACAGTTTACAAGTACAAACCGAAATGCATTGCATGCTAAATACAATCATTTAACAATATTTTCAAGTAAACCTTTAATTACTATCCCAGAGATGAAAGGCACTAAACATTCGTAATGAACAGCAGCATGTTGGGATGCATCTTTTGTGCTGCCTTCATCAAAATCTGTTTCGTGATTTCTGAGAGTATTTTCTGAAATGATCAAGCAAAATAGATCACAACTGATCCATGAACTGTGTCTCCTGTTCTCAATTTCATCCATTTTGGCATTTTATGACAAAATTCTGACTTAAAGAGCAGGTTTCCGAGTGAAAGCCATTGACCTGAAACTCCCAGGGTGCTCCAGTTTATGTGACCAAATTCACTCAAGTGGGGCCTTTCCCATCCCCGTAGTTCAACAAAGCGCTTGTGTTTGCTTGACCCTGCCATAAATATTGAACCAACATTTTTGCCAAGAATTTATTAGGCTAATCAGTAACTCTGCTAATGAGCTCTAAAACACTTGACAATACAAGTTACAGCATCAATTTTCATGTATTCCTATTATTCCTAGGCTTTTTAGAGTCGACATCAGGTGACGAATATCAGGACAAAAATCAGCATAAAGTGTCTCGGTAAGGTGTTCCATTTCACAAACTATCTTTGTGAAGCCTTCCAAAGACTGAACACAAGTGGGCTTAAACAGTGCCTTCTCCCGATTAATATGGTCTACAGAAGATTCACCATCATTTGGAGTTCCTGCCTCCTCACAGACCAGGACTAATATTGCATTTGGTGGGCCTTGACAACTTGTGAAATCAGGAATTTCCACGTTAACAACTGTGGATAGTAGACCTCAAACCGCTGGCTAAGTGGTAAATGTTGGCAAACTACATGATACACAACTTAATATGGTACTGTCATAAGAACTACAAAGGTGCTTAGTAGAATACACACCTCCACCAGGTGTGTCTGCAATGACCACTGCTGTATTGTGTGACTGAATGAATACAACACACAATTGGCTAACCACCTGTCTGGACACCAATGGGCTCTAAGGCGTCGTAAAAAACACTTTTTTCAAACTCAAAAACAAGCAGTGATGTATGCAAGCAATCGGCTCAAAGTTGTCGTAGAAGACACATCATACAATCTTGCTAAAAACAAAATCAAACTCTCCAAGCTGTCTGCCCGGACAGCAGCGGCTGAGTTGCAGTGTGTGTACTGGCAGTTCCATTAGCTGTTAGCGGTTAGCCAAGCACAAAACTATAAAGGTGAGCCAACTAACAACGAGCGATGTATGCATCAAATTGGATGTAAAGATGAGTAAAACAAACTTTATTCCAAAGTGTAACTACATATCCATATTATTATCTGTTTAAATTACGTAACTGCATGTGTGTTGATTAACAACACGCCCAGGCTGTTAACAATAACAGCGTATTTTATGCCTGCCCTGCATCGTTTACACCTTGCAGTGTTTTTTTATTGGTCGATTTCATCTCATCTGTTTACCAGTGACTGCTGACCACCTGAATGCAAGCACCTGGCAAATATAACATGGCCACATGATATCTCCAGATTTAACGGGTTGATGGGGATCACATAAACACACCATGACTGGCAAGCTGTGGATTTGACATACTAGCTGCACAGTGCACAGGATACATCGGCCATGTGTTTGAGCAATAGAGGCCCGCATTTCTACAACATCTATTGCAATCTGACTGTTTTTTTGTATGAATTAAACAAACGAGATATAAGTAGCCGGTAGAATGAGGAAAACAGCTATTCGGGAGCTGTGTATTTAGGTTCAGGTCTGCTAGCTTTAATGACTGATGTCCTGGGGTAAGGACAGCTGCGGAATGATTGGAACAACACCCTGACTAAAAGCAGACCACATCTCATTCCCCTACTTTTTATGGAATTTCTGATGGCAACACTTCTACTACACTGCTGTACTTTACTGCCTGACATTAACGCAAGTAATTCAGAAGGAATCATGAATTACCAACAAAATTGTGCTAGTGGGTACATCTCAAAATTAGATTTTTTTTGTGTAAGTAATACGATCATAGTGTGTCTTTATTCTTTATATAGAGTCTTGAGCCTGACAGAGAAGTTCTGTTTGATCATTTCCTGTGTGAGGAAACCGACAGGAAGTGCAGTACAGCGATGGTAAAATAATACCCCCTTTCATACCAACGACTCATGTCGGAGCAGTGTATGGTATCATTTTTCAAAACTTTCTGTATTCAGTTGTTTCATTTTGCTGTATTTGTCTTCTGAAGTTACACTTGATACGTCTTTGATAAGGTTCACCCAATCAAGGTAGAGTAACACACATGTAATCAGCACATAAATAAAAGTGCTGTACGTCCAGACTTTGTTTTGAAAAGCATGTCACCATCACAAATCGCTGCTTTGTGCAAATATGGGATCAACACACAATTTTCAGAGAATGTTCCCGAACCCAACCCAACCGATGACCCACAACAATCTTTTGTTAGGGCTTCTATGCATAGATGCCGACGTCATATGTGGATCAGGCAGTGCATTATGCCATGTTGTTGGTTGTTCTGTGGGCAGACTGCTAATTAGTTCTTATTTTTTAGTGTTTATGCTTTTTTAATGGAGATGTTTATTATGATACATAAGATTCAAAGGTGCAGTATTGCCATTTTTCGTACATAACAAATAATTAGTGATTAGTTAGCTGGGGAATGATTTTGTAGAGTTAAGTAGTTAAGTAATATCTAGGCCTGTCTGTTGACTTGGTGGCCACTATGTTCAGTGTACATTAGAAGCTTGTATGTGAGAGTCTTTACGAGTACAATATGGTCCCGTAGACGGAAAAACCGACCACACAGGCAGCATAGCGATAGTTTGAAGCTGCAGACTGTTTGTCTTGAATCATTCTAGGTCAAATAATCAGCCAATGTTGTGGTTGAGGACTTTTATGCTACCTTTCAGTATGAAGTAACTTCTCGAAACAGGCCAGCCAAAACCAAGGCGTCATGAGTATTATCACTTCCCTCTCACATCATAATCATCTCCATTAAATCCTATGGACCTTCATGAGTGCAACATATTGTACTCGAGTTAAAGCAGGTATACTGTTACTTTAAAGAAATTGTACTTCAGTAAAAGTAAAAGAAAAATGTAATTAAGTAAAAGTTAAAAAAGGTACCCTGAGTAAACTAGGTCACTTCATTACATTTAAAAAAGGAGGGGAATATATATGATACTACTGTTAAATCAAAAACCATCTTTAGGCTACAAAATGAACTGCATTGAATGTGGAACAACATCAGCAAGGCCCCTTGAAAAATAAGTCATCTGAACAATTACAGATACGACTGCAATCCTTGATGTAGCCTCACAGAAAAACTAAAATGGTCGACAATAAGTAGCTTGTTTAAACAAGCTGTGATACTGCTTTTAGAGTGAACAGTACATTAAAACCTCACCAAAGCAGACAATTCGAACATGTAAACAATATAAACTCTGCAGTGAACTTGGCGGCCCGCCGTGAACGCAAACATTTATAAAGTATAATTTCCGGCCACAGACAAACCTGCAGCTTCTTCTCTTCTACAGCTGCTTTTATCGCGTTTATCTCCTGTCTTCTGTTCAATTCTCACACCGTTGATCAGAGAGTAGCCCAATGGAATTCGTTACTTGTAATTAACAGTCAATAATTGACCTGTTTTTTTTGTAACTGTTGGTCTTTTCAGCTGCTTTGTATGACATCTTTCTTCTCTCAGTAGTCTCACATTTTTACGAGGTATTTTACACAACTCATCACAGCAGGAAGCAAATGCAGATACGATTTTCCGTTTACTGTCCCTGTGGGGATTTTTGTTAGACAACAGCTTACAAATCATTTGTTATGGTTTCCTCTGCGAAAACAGTGGTTAATCAGTTGCCGGAAGGTTCTGCTGTCTCAATGTCAAAACCAGAAGGGAATCATTCTGCTTTGAAGGAAGACCTACTTGCTCCATTTGCCTCAATGTTTTGATTACTTTTCCATGTGTGAAGAGGAAGTCCTTGACTAAACATGGGAAAGCTTTCCACGCAGAGCAGCCGGACCTCATAACACACCAGTGGCATCTATTAAGACTCTACTGGCAGGAGGAAGAGTCACCTGCGTGAACATTCATCTTTGAAATGATCTGGAGGGAAGCCAACTCATCGTAGTGCAGGCTAACGCTGACCAAACTGTTACCTGAGGGATTTGCTCTCTTCTTGAGCTGTTCTCCAGCCATTCTACTTCATGCACCAGCCAAGACAAAAGCCCACTTTAGAGGGTGGTGGAAAAGAGTAGCAAAGGAAAGGGGCCAAATGGGTGGTTGTGGTGAGCTAAAATTGCAGACGAAAGCATATTTCCTAATCACAGAGCCCTTAAGGATGGAAGAGGAATCCTTCTATTGTTATTGTTTCTCATGTTCTTCCACCCCCAGTAATATTTTCCAGTCTAAAGCGTGCCCTTACTCTAAAGACAGACCCCAATTTCACAGGAGGAAGCCAAAGGAACCACAGAACGGGAATTGCATTTTCCACTGCTCAAGAGATAATGTGTGCGAATCGTGTTGTGCCGGGTTTCAGCTGCCAAACTAGAGCTTTATCTGTCATTTTCAATAATCAGTTATTAAGAGAACCAACGTCTGCTTGATAGTTTCATGTCTGGAAGCTCTGAGAAATGAGCTATTGAGTGAGAGCTGGCCCTCTCCTCCTATAGTTTATTGGATTCAACAGCTTGCAGTGACGTAATGTGAAAGTTTTACAGTTAGTAGCGAGAAGCTTCTGGACCCTTTATAAGGGTCTTCTACCACGAGTCTTATAGCGTGGAGAAATCTGCCTACAAAATGTTTACTACTATAACCTACACATGCATTAAGTGGCGCAGTGAGCCATTTCCTGAACCACATCAGAGAACGAGACACTTTATAACCCGACACTTCTGAACAAACACATGTGTACACTTAGTGTGCAGGCTGCTCTCAGAGGCCAGTGCTGAGCTCATCATTTGGACGAGTGTCTTCAGGCTCTTCGTACTCTAACGGTCAGACGACAACAGACAACCAGTCCTGCACTCCTATTTTGGACACCACCAGCAATCTTTGTGTGTTTAGTTTGTAAAGTTATCTTGGAAACATTTCTGAACATGTAAGCTCAGGCTTTTAGTTCTTCCACTTCTTCGGGTGCCGTTAATGAACGAGATGACCCTCAGAGCTTGTTTTGATTAGAGCATATGAACCGAACAGACAAGACGCATGGACAAAATATTTCTTTAATTGACTACAACAGTAACTGATCATTGGGCCTTACTTTAATCGAGGCCTGGGAAACCTATCTTGATTGTCCCCCACCCTCCCTAAGGCAGCCCAAGGCCAATGCACATTCATCAGAGTGAGACATAATGTGAAACAGGGGTCCCTGTTCACTATTGAAATGCTCCCCCTGTGCCACTGGCTCCCTGCTGATGAATGTGTACAGTACACACTTTAGACTGAGTGTCATGTGTTCCATTTCCTCCAAGTGGCAGAGCACGAAGTCCTAATTATTGTCCATTTGACGGAGCGTTGTAAATGTCACATGTCATTGCAGAGGACAACAGCAATCAAATGAAACCTTTTATTAATTTCGCTTTGCAAAACTGACAGTTTTGCAAAGTTTTGCCGCTCTGTCTAAATACATTGAATTGAAAGAGAAAAACCACAGTTACCTATTGTTTGTCGGTCATAGCTTCCATGTACTTTCAGCCAATATTTAGTCTTGACAATTTTGTCAGCTATTTCCACTGGCCAGGCGAAGCATTGCCATTAAAGGGCCAGAGCCCCAGACAGACATTACTGCACTACTCTATCCAGTCAACGGTCACAGATGACGTAAAGTCAGTGTGTAACAGTGTGAGTGTTATGTCACCATGTAACTTTGAATGTTTATCATCAGTGCGATGAGGCTCAAGGCTAGTTTCTGACTCTGGATGAATTCCAAAGTCTGCATCCTCTCTGATTATGTCGATATATTACACAGGTAATATTGGACATGTGCCATTAAACGTTACAGCGAGGCCCTACTCTGACTGAATATCCCCATTGTGATACAAATGAATTAGTATCCACTGTATGTGTTATAGCTGCATGCCTCACAAAAAGACTGTCGGTGTATTTGCAGGCACTTAAATAACTAGTTATTGCCAGCCCTTCCAGTAACTTGATTTATTAAATGTTCTTAAACCCAGTTCCTGTTTCGTCATTTAAGGTAACCCAGGCACACCAAGCTGACAGTTAGGCCCACTTTTGCCAACCATTACTTTCAGTTTTTCCAGTGTGTACAGCACCCTTTGGCTTTAGACGGACGCTATTAGTGACTGTTTGACCGATTCGTCATGTAGAATTGGTCCACGAGGAAGTCGCTGAACAGGAGCTGTTTGAATGGCTGCTCAGCCAAGTTACTCTGTGATTTCATCCTTGTAGTTGAATGTTTCCTTCATTGTAGCATACACACTTTCTTTTCTTCTTCCACAAGCAAACCGCCATGTGCTGACACCACCGGAGCAGAGCAAACCTTGGTAAGGAAGCGTTGTAGACACACTCGGAGCAGAAGAAAAACACTGCACGCGATGGAATAATACCTACGGTTCCATCTGCAACATGTGTTCGGTGAAAAAGATCATTAAATCTATCTTTTGATTTACAAGTGACAATGTGTTATTATAATTTAATCAATAATAGATTGAATAGATTAAAGCTCTAGTTGTTAAAGCTGAATATGTGTATATATATATGTAGAAATAATCATTGTTCAGATTGGTTCCTGCATTCCCATTGTCCCCATTCTTTTGACACATAAGAGCCAGCTCACCTTTGCTGTGCACTGAAACAGCCTGCTAGCCTTTTAGCTACCGGCTATAAAGTTAGCCCGTAGTGAGTATAACGGAGAGTTTAAGTTTAAGATGTGAGAGTGTATACCTGAGTTGTTACAACCTATCCCCTCTATCCTTGAAGCTGCCACATGGGGTCCCAGACTGCAGGTTTGAACTACGGCTTTGACGAATGAAAGCCGGGGAGCTGATGGAAAAGTCATCTTCAGTGAGACAGATTTTACTGCTTTCCAAGCCTGCTGTCCCCTATGAGGTCATTTTGGAGGAATGTCCCAGAGAGCTAAGTAAAAGTCAGAGTACTTGACCTGTTTGTTTTGAGTCGTACACCTAATACTTTCCATTTCTTGAAATATACACAAAAGAAGCTTGAATTGCTTCACTTACTGGAGCTGGGACTCAGCACTAACTGGCATGGAGCTTGTAAAAGAGCAGAGCTTGTGTCAGCACCTGTGGTGTATATCAAATGACTGTAGAGGACCTTGCTTCAGGCAATTAGAGTAGTTAAGTTGAGTCACAGACTTGTAGGGGATAGTACAATCATTCTTGGCTAAAACAGATCTGTGTTAGGGTTACACATTCTTTTTCTTACATGTGTCCTCAAGGTGGGCCGCTTTTACTGAACTGGCTGAGCAAAGGATGAGGTTTACAGTGGAGTGCACTGGAGCTGAAACGATAAGTTAGTTGATTAGTCGAAGAACAGAAAACCAATCCGCTCTGATTTTGATTACCGATAATTGTTTTGGTAACTCTGTTACGAAAACACATCCCAAATTCAATGGCTTCAGCTTCTCAAATGTGAAGTTTCACTGTTTTATTTCATCTTTGGCAATTGTCGACTGATTTTTGGATTTTGTACTGTACAAACAAGACAATTGAAGACGTCAACTTCGGCTTTAGGATTGTGTAACAAGCATTTCTTTACTTTTTAAGTGTACCTAAAATTTACAAAATGTTCTAATTCAGGGATTTTTAAGTTAAGCCACTTGCAAATGGTACATAGAAATATTTCCAAGTTGGAATATGTATTGACTGATGATGTCAAGTACAAATCTACAGTATGTCCACGAGAGGTATTTTGGGTTCTCTAACTAACCGATGGAGTAGTTGTTATTCGGTAAAATAATCTCCGATCATCAGGTCATTTGTTATTCTTCACAGTTGTTCTGTGACACAATATATTCGCCAACAGCAAATATAAGTTAAAAAGGAAAAACATGTTCATGAATCAGCATTCTGTTGTAGCCCTCTGTAAACAGAGAGAGAGAGGGACAAGGAGCAGTAATGGGATCATAGAAATACCTTTGAGGTGAATAGTATAACCAACAAGGAGAAGAGGATGTCTGAGGGTAGGATGCTTTCTTCTTAAACATCATTTTGTTAAAGATGTATTTAGCTGTCCGACTTCATCAAAGATGTTGGCCAGTGTCGGTGGAATTTCATTTATTCATGTACTACAAGGTGGTGGTGTCCAGTTTCAGACTGAAATTCTCCCTCCAGCATGTGTCTGCTGAGGCTTAACTAAGCGTACAGAGTCTCAATGTGCTCAAGCTTACCTGGTGCTAGTGCTAAATGTTGCCCTAAACCTACCACTGTATCGCCCTCAATGATTGACTGTGTGCCCTAAACATACACTGCAGCTCATTTGTAATAACTGCTGCTTTGGATGAATGCCATTGAGCTAAATAAACTAGTTTATATTCTGTCAGTAGACATGAATAGTCTGACTCTCATAGATCAAACACTGGTCATGCAAAAACGGTCCACTATTGTAGAGCTGTGATTCACTCTCGATCCACAGCTGCTCCAGTGGCTACTCAATGAGCAAAGGAGGGGGGGGGGGGGGGGTAAACTGGGTACATGCAAAGTCTCGCTACGTGGAACAGGATAAATGTGCATTGTGTTGCTGAAAAAAAAGCATGCATACACACATGGTACAACAGAGAGCATCTCTGTTTTCAAGAGATATTCTGGTGCTTACAACTGGTGAGCTGACCTTGATATATGATATATGATAGAGCTGATGAAAGGTTCAAGGCCTGAGCTATATTAACTGGTTTTTTAAAGTATAACATTCCTAAATCATTACCAGAGTGTCTTGATTTATTATCCACAGCTGACTTTCATCTATCATTCTTTTTTAGTTGTTCATCTCTGTGGTCACTAAGCGTGCCAGAATACGTGTTATTTGCAGCATCAAAGATACAGCGAATTAGTTACAGTTTGTTGCCATGGACTGCAGTATTTCACAAACAAACTCTTATGTCTCAAACTGAAGTCGAGCGCATTTCGTTGGCTCTGTTCGTGTTGTAAAATGCAGAGGGGACAAGCTAAATATAAGTGTGTATTGGATTTCAAGGAGCATGAAATGGTTGAGAGGAAAGCCAGAGAGCGCACTGTAGCCGTGCTCCACGGTGAGTCCCAGGGCACTGGCTGTGATGGATGGCTGTCAGCCCCTCCAGTACCACCCCATTTCCTGGGGTCAAACACCGCCGGAGGTCACGTCCCTCTGGAAGTCAGCCACCAGCGCATCGAGTTCCAGGAAGAAAAACTCTGATCAAATACATTCTAGACACTCGTAAATTGTCAAATGGAGCCTGAGCAGAAAATATGACTTTTGGAAATGCGCTAAAATGATGACTCTGCCAAGGCAAATAGTGTGCTCATAGCGTGGGATGGTGTCTATTAGGGAAACCAAGAGTCTTCTGCTAAAAACTATACTGCATTGACTGACTCTTAGAAGTGGTAGAACATGCCTTTATTGGACTATTCAAGTTTAAAGGCTCATTCTTTTCTTGTGAGGTCATTCTATGCTTGCAACTACCCAGCAGTTAAGTCGATATCCACTGCACAGATTTGATGGTGATCGGTGTAGTGCCTGACTTCTTATGTTGCTCCTTAAGTAGAGTTTTTGAAGAGTTCTTGGATTAGCTACAATTACTGCAACATTTCATGATCAGTTTTAATTTTGGAAATGAGACTTCCTGCTGTAAATGGTTTATTGAAACTGTGTAAAACATATCCTGCTAATGATGGGAGTCTAATCATAATGTGACAGGTCAATCAAAGTCATGAACCACAGTTACTCTATAGCCGCTGTGTGGGGGGATGGAAACAGTTGCCAGGCCTGTGAATGAAGTGTGTTGCACTCAAGCCAGTTGCGACTTGCTGGTTTTGATGTTCTGAAGCTTATCTTGCAGTTGAGAAACACTATAGTGTTTCACGCAAACGTCTGCAGATTGGAGAACAGCTGTTGGAAACACTCAAAATGAACAACTTGAACTTAAAAAGTAATTTTACAACCGTGTGATTACAGACGGGGGCTCACGGGGCATCTGGTTGCAAACAGGAAACACAAGTGTGGTTTGGTTTCCCTGTTTCCAAGTTTTGAGCATGGTTTCCATCTCGTCCCTGTTTTACATTCATGGTCCTTTTCATTCTTTTATAATAGCATATGTAATATAGTTGTACTTTAGAGATACTTGATTTGTACTCTTAATTTTAGATACTATTTGTCTGTTACACAGAAACCACCACATAATATTAATTGGGATAATGACATACAGAGGCAACAGTTTACCTGCTACAGAACATTATTTTAACTTGCAGTGTAGTTATGTGACTATTTGCCGCAGTGGTATTTTTGCAGATAGCCTAAGGTGCTCTCGCTTTGGCGTGAGAAAGTTCTTCTTTACCGCCGGTCCTACACAGTATGGGTTGTGTCTGAGAAAATCACTGGAGCAGGATTGACAATTACCTGTCCAACAGGGCAATAAATCTCAGCAGAGTGATGAGTGACGAGGTCTGGAAAATGGAGGCTGTTGCCTCACTAATGGAGCCGACACCAAATATCCTGAGGGGGCAGCAAACTTGCTTGCTCAGTCAAATGTTAAGCATGGTGTGTAGTATATTATTATGAGCTTATTATTTAAACCTGCATTAAGAGATTTATTAGCCATGTGGGGGAACTAAGCTAACAAACACAACACTGACATATTCCTTCCTTTTATGCTCATATGGGAAACAGATTTTTACATCCAACAGACACGGAGCATCTTCAGCATTCATTTGGTGTGCTGAGAAGGTAGCATCCTGTCTGTTTGAATGTTTTTGCTGAAAAGCAGCTGCCTGCTGCTGCTGAATGAGAGCAGTGAGGGTGAACCAGTTGTTGATTATTGCAGCTTTAGCTGTGTTAATAGTTCTTAGCATCACGTCTCAACCTAATTCCCGGTTTACACAGTAGTTACTGAATTATGCATGCTTCATTTATATTTCAGCATTTGCACTGCTACCAGCTTGCTATGATTGTCTTATTTGTAATGCTTATACAACAGTTTTTATTCATTTGAGCCTGGAAACTCAATTTGCTCGGAAAAAATGTGCGTGAGGGAAAAGCGACTCTGGGGTCTGGAGTTCTGCTGTAATGCCGCGGCTGATGTGAATGATATCAACCGCAGAACCGAACCCAAAACAGTAGCTTTGAGACTTTATGGAATGCAACCAAAGAACTTTGCGGGCTCTCTCTCTTTTTAAGCCTGTGGTGGTCTTCTTACCTCTTTCCATAGCTACAAAATGTTAGGATTTGATACAAGTACCTTTTTTCCCCCCATCGGCATTCGTGGGGAGTAATGGTTGGAAGCAGGGCTTGGCTGGCAGATTGTGGAGCAGGATGGATGGAACTACTGTGGTAAGCAATGTGGCGATGAGATCAGAGTCTGGCCCACATTAAAAGCGAAGCAAGGGCATGCACTCACACAACAGCTACACTTCAGCCAACATGTTTAGAACACATGAAGGTGTCTTCCTGCTTTCCTGCAGGAAATGATTCGAATGAGGGAGCGTTGTGGGTGGTTGGCAGAAGCGTGTTTGACCCCGCAACAGTTCGTGATGATATCATTGGCTGCATATTCTACAGACATATGAAGTCTTATACACGGCTGTAAAAAGTAAACACTGGTCCAAAAAGTCATTGATGTTATTGGCAAGCTGTTCCCTTACGTGTGCAGGAAATAGCGTCAAGCTGGCTGAAAAGAATGATGTCAAGGCGGATACCACACAGTGTGCTTGTTTTTTTTATTGCTCCCCTGAGAGAGGTGCTTCGAGGGCAGTGTTTCATAATTGTAATGCATATCTCCATGAGCTCATGCAGACTGTGACACTTCTGCCCCAGATATCAGCCTCTATATCAAAAAAAGAAATCACCATTTCTCCTTCAAGAAAAGGCTTAAAAACACAGATTCAATGTTGCAACACAGAACACAGCCTTCCAGCCTTTTAACACACAAATTACCTCAAATGATGGTCTGTCTGCCGTGTCGGCATTATTCCACACTTTTTTCTTTCCACCGGCCAGATTTTATATCTTGTATATAACACTGCTGCCATGGTGACAAGTAAATATTACCATCGCATCCTTTTCATCTGTGCACGAGTTATTTCCAGCAGGGCATGGGGTAATGCTCTGGGTAAGAAAAACACGTTGCATACGTATGTTGATCATCAAGTTCGTATGAAGCGAGAAATGCAATATGTCATCTGGAAAATACACTTCAGTTTCATAAATTTGTCTCCACAGTTTGAGTGCTATGTAGACGAAGTGTGTGCTAGTAAATTCTGTTAATGGTTTTGAAACATGTGGCCAAAGTCTTTTTATACTCACACACAAGTCAGTGTGCAGCCTGAATACATTTGCATTTCTGGCATTCGGCGACCCTCATCTTGTGCGAGGTAATAAGGATGCAGGACTTGCACAAACACACATACTGTAGAGGACTGTTGAAGGAGTTGGACCTGTGGTTGTTCCTCACTCAGGCAGTCCAAAAAGTACTGAAATCTCAACTTAACTTCAAAAAACCAATTCTGAACTTGAAATAGACGTTTTTAAAAGAATCTGGCGATGAACTGACAAACTAAAAGATGCAAACATAGATACATTCACTATTTTGCCCGAAGCTAAACTTTGGACCTTGGAGTCTTGACAAGCTCTCCACATCCTCCACTACACTTTCAGCATTAGTTCTCAGTCACCACATCATAGTACAACTCAATTTCCCCCCACTTAGTCACAGACAGTAGAGTTAAGACAGCGTGAAGCTGAGGCAGCATTACTCATATTCATTACTGGTCTGGATTCCAGATGAAACAAAAAGAAAAGAGTTTGATCGTCTTTTTCAGTGACAGCCCTTTGTGCAGTGTCAAAGAAATGTAATCCAACTTCGTCAGTGAACAAAAACTGACCTCGTGTAAAGTTTATTTAAATAACGTTGTGTCATGTTGATATTGTAACTTGGCATCTTTGTGCATCTGTTGTAAAGATATCAGTTCGTGCAGCTTCAGGCTTTGAATATTCTGTGTTGCTGTGAGAGAAAACTGTGTGGTCCAACGATGCCTCGTTTGGCGTGTAAAGGGGCATCAGATCTCAGGCAGAATCTAGGACATCGTGAAATGTTTGACAATACTTTAACTTGAAGAATTATTTAGTTTGAAGGTTTCATTTGGTCATGATGGTTACGCTCTGAGCTCCATTGCTTGTACCTACTAATAGGCAGCAGTGTTGTGCTCATTAGTGGAGTGGAGCACAGTAAGTCCCCGTTTCTCCTGGCATGCTGACTGTGTAAAGCAGTAGGGGAGATAGCACTGGTAGCCATCGCTCAGCCTTAAGCAGTCATTCCCACTAATACTTTGGGTTTTATAGAAAAGAGGAAAAGGCCTCCAGTCTGCCTCACAGTGCATTTACATGTATTACAGGGAATTTGTGAAGCTTTATGAAACCTTAATGACTGACTAACTTCCAGTTTGTTGTGCAGTCCTGCTGTTTTTATCAGAGTGTAATGCTCGTTTCTTTTTCCTTTTTTTCTTTTTAATGCTATTTCTAATTATTTGCATCCATTGCTTTTTCTATTCACATGTATCCATAAAAGTTAGGAACTGCTGCTAGTTAATGCCAATGGTTCAGACTTATTAAAGACATAGCCCATATTGATTTAATTAGCTTCACATGTACCCAAAGGAATAATGTTTGATAGCCGTTTGTCTGGAAACACTATAGCTTAGAGAGCTTACATTAATGGAAAACATGTAACATATATTATACAGGGCCCAGCTGAACTGCCACCGCAACAAGAACTTGCTTCATACATATCTGCATTATATTTGTTTCAAGATTTTAAGAATTTCATTGTGGTATTTTGGTATGCTGAATAATACAAAAATGTAAACCAAGTGAAAACTAGTTTAGCCGACTTATACAACAACTTTGAGTAAGTAACTTACTAACAAGTATTTAAACCCCCACACAGTTGTTCTTTCACAATCACTTGTAATTCCTAACATCCTGGATAAGCTAATGACCACATCACAGAAACAGCAAAAATCAAAACAACTGGAGGCTACCTCCCCCCCAAACACACGTACTGAAGCATCAACAAACACACCCACCCAGCTCTGCTCAGGTCAGCTTTCCATGTTAGTAATTTCAGGGAAATGTACAGCAAAAAAAATGAGTTCTGTATTACAGATGTCAAACTGTACATTATTTTCCACCTTGTCAGTTAAATTGTTAAAAAAACAACCTAAACCCATAGAATGGTGTCTACATAGGTGAACATTTTTGTCCGTAAATGAGGTTATGTTGAAATTCCCTCCTGCAGAGATTGATCCACTCAAGGTTATTACAACCAGCAGCTCAACATACGACAGTGAAGAGCAACAATACACACAGAGCACCGATGGCCCAACAGTTCAGATCTTACAGTCGGTTTCGACATTTTGACAACAACCTAAATCTTGCTCCATCTACTGAGCAGCTGAGGTATTACAATGGCCATCGACTCCAGATGTTTCTAAAGTGAAGAAAAGTCAATCAGTGATATGACTTCCTGGCTAGTATTCAATGCAAAAGGTTCTTGATTTAAAGCACATTATAAAATCAGATATCAGTCAACCTCCATATATTATGCAGATTTGTCTTTACCTCTCACCTGCCAAATGCAGAGCTGCTTTTGGCTTTGATGCTAAGCAAGATTTTAAAGACTGAACATTTTATACACTAATTTGCTTCAAAAGACAGCCGATTGAATGCGCATAAGTCAGAGACAGAGATCAAGAATCATAACAGAGTAAGAACAATATTTTAGATTGACTCAAGGCTTGGGTCGGTGTAGGCCAGGGTAGAAGTGATCTCAACATCAGATTATCTCAGGGTTAATACGTCATTCATTAACATTATGGACAAAGTGTAGGTTGGGCGTAAACTCTCTCCCTGGTTAATGATACATGTTTGCAGTGGTACTGTTTGTCAGCTGCAATGTGCTGTTTACAAAACGTTAGTGCAGGTTCGACAATGAGATATAACTAAGACTGACTGAGACCATGGTACGGTAGTAACAGGCGACAGCAAATTGTTGTCCAGTTTATTTCTACACATATTTGAGACTCATTTACAATAACAGGGACACATTTGTTCAATCTGCAGGATTAGAGCAAACAATTATACAGCAATTGTGGGCATTTTATGGTTTTCAGATCATTTATGTTTGTATATTGATGGCACGTGTAATTACTGAACTATTTCAAATGTTTAAATGAGTATTAAAATGTTGTGTATCGTAGGACTGCGACTAACGATTATTTTCATTATCAATCAATTTGCAGATTGTCTGTCTCGATTAATTTAGTCTTTGAACAATGTCCATCCCAGTTCGTTCAACTCCAAGGTGATGTATTTAAATGTCTTTTTTTGTCCGTCCAAAAACCACAAAACAATACGTTTAATATAATACAAAACTCCATATTTGAGAGGCTGAAAACAGCATCTTCTGCCGTTTTGCATGAAAAATGACTTGATTGCCGTTCTTTCAATTAACTACTCGATTGGTCAGCTAGTCGTTAAAGCTCTAGTGTATAGTGTCATGAATGCAGGAAAGACATGCCATGTTATAGCTAATGCTCCACTGCAGAAACTGTAATTGTAGTCCAACTCTGTGGAGAGTAGAACACTAAAGTACATTCAGATTAGCACCTTTAAACTTTCACACGTGATACAAATGTTATAAAAAGAGTACAAAAACACGAACGACAGATGAAACAATGTCGCTAGCTGGAAAGACTGATGTGTACAAATTACTTAAATAAATTAAAATAGTGGGGCAAAAATTTTACAATTTCATAACTGTTGAAAGACTTGTATTGCCGGCTGCAAACATTTTTTCATATAAGAATGAATCTGTCCCAGAATAAGATAACATACAAACATAATGATAGAAAGCAGAACAAAAATAAATTGGTAGTTCCTGATGGATACCAAATAACTTGCTTGGTTGACGTTACATTTTTTTGCATTCTGCATTTTTCAGATCATGATGAGAAATATGTTTTCCTCAAATAGGGCATTTAGGGAATAAACTAAATATTTTGTTCATCCAGCATGTTTGTCAGTTCAGAATTCTTCAACAGAGTAGGTTCTGCTCTATGATTAATTCAACAGAACCTAGTGAACATTTAACAGGACGTTTTCCACCATGACATTTCAGGCACAGAGGAGGGTTTCCATCTTCATGAGATCCACTTACTAACCATGTCCACCTGCTCTTGTGTGTTAGAGCTTCTTTGCGTGGCCTAATGTGTCCGAGGCACAGGGTTTGGGGGGAAATGCCTTGTGGGTAAGAGGCATCCGAAGGCCACTGGGAGGCAGAGTCATCTGTGGCTCAGTATGGGTACGTCGAGATGGAGATGTAGATAATGAAGATGCTCTGATAGGTAATGCGGCCCTGCAGGGAGATGGTGGTGGCCTGCACCTTGAGGCGCACTAGTCCTGGTCCGTTCAGAGCCCGCAGAGTGAAGATGATCCCCCTGCCTGCCTCGTCTCTGATGCCAAACAGCCGGCCCATTACGCCCGTCGCCGACTCTTGCTCAAGTACGGTAAAAGACGTACGCTCTTGCAGGACGCCTGACTCTGAGAAAGCCGAAAGTCGTACCACATTGTGATTGACCGGAATACCAGAGGGGAGAGTGAGCAGCTTGTACTGCAGGAGCAGAGGAGAGCCTCCTGCGGCGCAGTCCAGAGAGCAGGGCCTGTAGCACGTCCTTTAAAGGTCAACAGGAAAGTGCCACTGACACATTAGTATTACAAATATTTTATAGCTACAACATACTGAACTCATAAGTGCAGCATGTACAGCCTAATTATTGTATTTACACTTTTAGTCATGCAATTTACCCAGGGCTTCGTCCACTCTGATAGGATGCAGGGCAGGGAGTATCCAGGCACTGGTATCCCCCTCGGGTATTAAAACACATCTGATTGTGTCCACATTGGATGCCTTGATCTACACATTCATCAATGTCTAGAGGCAGAGAAAGGGGATAGGACCTTAGCTGCAATAATGTAAAGGGAGGAAGAAGTTTATAGTTACAGTTTAAAGAAGCTCTTACCTTTACAGCTCCTGCCATTGGGTAAGAGCCGGTAACCAGGGGGACACAGGCACTTGAAACTGCCAATGGTGTTTCGGCACTCGTGTTGACATGGCTTTCTGAGCAGACACTCATCTACATCTGTACGGAGAACAATGTGTGAGAATCAAGAGGTTGACAAGACGGTATGATGTGGACTTATGCCGTCTTTGATAGTTTTGATACACACTCACCAACACATGTGCCGCCTCTGTTGGTGTAGCCCACAGGACAGCTCTGTCTGGTGATGCGAGACACTCCGTGAGAACGGGAGAGGATCGGCCTGCCGACAGACGACACCAGCTGTGGGCGGAGTCTTGCTCTGACTCTGGTGCCGTTGGTGAAGGTCTGCCCTCTCTCCAGCCCCGCGCAGGAGCGCCCGTCTCCAAGCAGCACAGTACCGGGAGGGCACAGGCACCTGAAGCTGCCAGGCACATTGCGGCACTGGTAGGCACAAGGGTTTGGTGTCTGCTGGCACTCGTTAACGTCTACAAAGTAGAACACGGGTCAAGTAAATTGTCATGTGCGAGTGTCATTGGAGAGAAAACAGATATAGATGTCTTACCCAGACATGGCAGGCCTACTCCCTGGGATCGGTAACCTCTGGGACACACACAACCGTAACCCCCGATTGTGTTCTGACAGATCTGAGTGTAGCGACACATGTGACTTCCATCCTGGCACTCGTCAACATCTGAAAAATAATCAGTAAACAACAATATATCACCACCAAACCTCAGCATTACATTTGTATCTCCTGTAACTATTTTGATAAACTTGATCAACTTTTTAAAATGCTGAGACTGACCTTAACTGTGATACCTTTAGTAATTTGGGATGGTGGTAGCCTCTATCTCAAACCAGTGGTGCTATTGGGACTATAGAGTTTCCTCAAATGAAGACCACACTATCATTAACTGTGTTGCTTCCTGTTATAAAGAGGATCTTTATGTCTTCGGTCAAGTACCAATTAATAGACTTTTATACAAAAGCTTTAGCTTTCCTTGTGAAGAACAAGCAGCGACTTCTTGCTGTTTTGTGCCCTGAAGTAATCCTGTGAAATCTGACCTGGTGTTACGCAATGTAAAATGCAGTGTAGCGGTCTTTAGAAGCTGCCAATACTATCACCAGCAGACCTGTTGGCTTCCGCCGATGATAATAATGCAGACAAGACCAGCTTATTTTACCAACTGTCATATGTTCAATGTCCAAGGATAAATGAATCTGTTAACTGACAAGAGTTGTCTTCTTTGAGCCCTTCAAGACATAAATGACTTCATGCTGTTTCTCGAAGTGAATGAAATCATGACTTAATGCTACATTTATGCTAAAGAGAGTGGATATAAGCCACTAACCCATGCAGGCTCCATTCTCTGATTTGGTCATGCCAGCTGGGCAGCTGTCGAAACACTGGTATCCTCCCTCTGTGTTGCGGCACTCCTTGTGAGCCGGGCAGACGTTTCTCATGCACTCATTGATGTCTGTAAAAGTGCAATCATTGCAACAGAGCTGTTAGGCCTCAAAAAAACAAATTTGGAAAACACAACAGCAATGTCTTTTTCCAGAAAGCACGAGCATGTAACTCAAGATAATCCACAGACCTTGTTGTGAGCAGTTAGGCAACTCATACACGTACGAGGAAACATATTTATTTTTGTGAATTGTCCCTTTAATAACCTGTGGGAGTCCCACCAAGTTAAGGTCACTGACCGAGGCAGCGATGTCCTGACAGCTGGTATCCAGGGTGACAGATGCAGCGGAAGGAGCCCAGAGTATTCAGACACTGATGCTGGCATGGGGAGAGAGCAGACTCCTGGCACTCATCCACATCTGGAACACACAATTGACACATCTTCATCAATCTGCTGTGGACATCCGGTATACTGTACAATATACTGTATGCATGGAAATGACAGTTGTCTGAATGGATTATTGCAGAAACAAATATAATTGGATTCAACAAAAACAAGAAGACGGTGCACAACAACTGCAGTTGAAGATACGTTGTTATGTTATGTATGAAATGGTGTACAGACAGTTTTAACAGTGATTCAGAGTGACTTGCCTTCACAGCTGGTTCCTGTAATGCTGGGCTTAAATCCTGGTCCACACTTGGCCTGGCAGCGATATGTGCCCACTGTGTTGACACACTGCTGGTTGTAGTGGCACATGTGTGAGCCCTGGGAACACTCATCAATATCTGGTTTTAAGTGAAACACAAGTATAAGGCCAGATGGATGAGATGAAGATGACATAAGATAATTTATACCATTACCATTTGTATATCTGGTAATTTATCCCCCAACGACCTTTTTTTTTGTCTTACCTTGGCATGTGTTGGTTTCCATAGAGATGGTAAAGCCAGAGGGACAGGCACAGGAAAAGCCTCCCATGATGTTGTTACATGAGTGGGAGCAGGGAGACTGCAGCGCACACTCATCTTCATCTAATGAGGACACATTGAATCATAATATTAAAACTGGTACACATCTCAAAGACATATGAGACATTAGAAAAGCAAAGAAAAAGGAAAGAGCATACCAGCACAGTAGGAGGCTGTGTCAACAATGAAACCTTTAGGGCAAGTGTCTCCATAACCATCTGCAAACAGAACGGTTCAGTTCAGTTCATAGCTGCTTCAATATTCAGATCCAGCATTTTTACGTGATGAAGCAATAGTGTTTTAAATGAACTTTAAATCATTGCAATTCTCCCCAGACCTGGAATGAGGAGGCTGGCAGTGATATGGAAGTCCAAAGTGAGAGTGAACATGTTGTAGACGCTGTTCATCCCGGAGACCTTGAGCAGTTGGAGCAGAGGGCCCTGGCGCTCCTCCTGGCCCTCGTAAATAATGGTGTGATTGCAGCGCAGCACCATGGGGTTTCCTCCTCTCTGGTGGGTCTGCGAGGACCACGAGTACAGCTGCCCTTGGCCCGTCTGCACATATGACTCATCAAACTCCTGAGGGACACAAAGGAAATACGGTCAGAGAAATGAGAGAGGATCTTATGTGTGTCATCAAACGCTCTAGTGAGGTATGTTTGAGGTCTAGTAAAGTCACATCGTAATGACAGCGGTGAACTCACTTGTAGGCTCAGATGAGATGATGACAATGAAGGAGGCACAAATCCGTTAATCACGATGTCAATTAATAAAACTCCCTCAGAATCCAGACCTCTGGCAACATGGGTCAGACGAAGGAGCTCCCCTGTTTAAAGAGATAAGAAGTTCACAAGCACACAAGAGCGTGATTTAACCATTTACAAGTAATAGCCTTCATGTGTAAACTAAAGTAATATCAGTGGTGCCATCTGCTGGTTGTTTAGCAAACTACAAAGAACAATCAGAGAGAATCATTGATCACAGACAAAAGAAATTCTGACTAAAACTCTCAAGTGTGTGTCTGTTTGTAGCTTGCAAAGTGATATATCTATCTGCATGATTTTAGATGCAATATTTTCATCATGTAACAGATCATTTGAGCAACTGGCCAAGCTCCAAAAAACCTTCTTGGAATATAAGTTACCTTAAATAAATCATAGGCTTGTAATATCCATTGGCTAAAAGCTGTTCTACATGTCGAACTGATTTAGGGCAGAACTTACCAGTCTCAAACTCCAGCTGGGACTCCTGCCTGAACTGGCCCTCAGTGAGAGAGTAGCCATTCCTGGCTGCTCCGCTCTGCAACACAGTGGTCCAGTACATGGGAGCAAGCGCAGACACCAGCACCCGCAGCAAGGGACCTACAACGACACGGGTTCAGCTCTTGGCCTCTGACAAAGCCAAAGACATACAGTGCATGCAGTCTACACAAGATCAGGACCACATCCCGAAAATGATCTCCTGTTTTCACTTCTTATTTACAGAAATCATGAAAAGAGACAGAACAAACTCCAGAGTTTCCCTGAAACTGAAAGTCGAAGTAAAAAAACTTTTTTTCCTCAAAAATAATGAATGCATACTTTTTTTATTTAAAATAAACCTACATTAGATCAGTAGAGTTTATATTTTGCATCCTATTATTTCAATCGAACCTACCGGTATACTGTGCAAATTTAAAAAGAACACGTTGGATTGTCCCACAATTTAGTTTACACACTTGACTGTTCCAACACGCACTACAATGACTCAAGAGACCTTTCTCTCCAGACATGTGCCATCAAGCCTGGGGCCATAAGGTGCTATCACTCACCCACGCTGGGAGGGATGTTGTTCAGGTGTGCCTGCAGAGTGCTGCTGCCCTCTTCAACATCGTCTGTAATGTTGGCCTCCAGGAAGGACACACCAAACTCTCTCTCGTTCACCATGCCTATCAGGCTGCCTCTGGTCCTGCGAGGAGTCTCTCCTTTCATCACCAAAAAGACATGCGCTTGAATAATTCAGAATTATTCATAACATTACCTTTGAGTTGATACATGGACTGTTTTTGTTACCTGCCCAGGGACGACGGATGCAAATCTGCATTTTTGCTGATTCCAGCACAATTCTTTCAAATCTTGTATTTTATAATGATGTTCATTAACATGCTCTCTCCCGATTTAATAAGTGGATAAATAAAATAAATGAATGTGCCATGTATCTCGTTACAGATTCGTATTGTTGTTATAAATTATGAAACAAATCAATGAAATAAAATATTCTGTCAAAAGTGAATGAGGACAAACCTAGCAGTTGTATGCCTCCGACATCCTGTCAAGTTGCAGTTTACATCCATGTCTGTTCAAAATTGTATCACTTCATCAATTTATCCTATTTGTGTGAAATTGTCAAAATTACCTCATCATTTTTTTGTGAGTTCACAGTGACCTGTGACCACCAAAATATGTTCAGTTCATCCTGACCTAGTGGTCGTTTGTGGCAAATTTAAAGAAATTCCCTCCAGACGTCCCGAGGTTTACGAGAATGGACCGGATGGATGTTCCAAAAACATAATAACAACAATGTATTCATACCTGGACAGAGACCATTTTGACATTTCCTAGACTCGATACTGGGACCGCTGCATGATCGGCCCCCATTGGTTGGTTCTGGGTTGTTGCATAATCTGATTCGTTCTTGGAAGCCTTGTCCACAGGTGCTACTACATGGGCCCCATTCCTCCCAGTTCGAGTAGCCTCCATTGACTGTGTTAGAGAGAGAGAGAGAGAGAGAGAGAGAGAAGCAGAGAAGACAGCAGAGTTTTGAGTCTCGATCATTTGTAAAAAACAATGAGCTTGTAAAATATCTAAGAATGTAGGAAAAAAAGTGACAACAAACACAACCAAAATTATATGTGGAGGTCTGGCAAAACTAGTTATTTGAAATAGTTATGAGAAAGGGAAGCCAGCCAACCTCAGAGAGGCTACTGGCATGTGTAGTTGTGTATATTTATCGAATTAATTTCATATCCCGTGACAATGTGTGTTATTATAACCACAAAACTCACTCTGAACCTTGAGCGTAATGGTCCTCTCAGCTGTTCCAGCTTCACTCTCAGCCACACACTGGTACTCCCCTTCATCTGCAGCCTGTAGATCAAAGAGGTAGAGGAGGAGAGTTTGGCTTAATTGGCACCCTGAGGAACAATTTCCCCCCTGATGGGGCCACAAAGCTCCAAAACAAAACTGTGTCTTCAATCACATATAGTTTCATGGTGACAGAAAACTGACATTAAAGGAAAAAAAAAAGTATTTTTCTACTGGCCAGTTGAGACTTTATTCCATTGAATTCTTTGTCATAATAGATATTACTGGGCCGGAGAGGGGACATTTCACATTAGAGTGCTCCGTGGGAAGGACGGTCATCTGTCTGTGAGAAAGTCTCAACTGCAGGCTGTGCAATTACAGCAGAATTTAGAGACCTAACAAGGTTACAGGCGAAGGAAAGAGGGGGAGAGTCTGGGAACATCCAGCTCTCTGTTCATCTCCATCCTCTGTTGCTAATGCTGTTAGCCTTTCTGACTGAACTGAATCTGATTTAGGTGGGAACGCTGCAGGACAGTCATACAATGTCCATCCACCCAAGGGGACTGCAGATGAAGCATGGATAGGAGGAATACTGCTCCATTGTTCTACAAGACGTGAAATATTTGATGCAACTAGTTTGCTCAAGGCGGCTCAATCATTCAAACTTGGTTTCATAAAACTTGTCAAGAGAGAGAGCTGCTTTAAATTGTAGAAAATACACAACAAATCATAAAGGGAGCTCTGTATTTACAGTGATGCTGTAAATGACCAAGGATCCGTTGCGAAGCGCTTGCATTCGGATGGAGCGGAGTAATGGTTTTCCACCCCGAAGCCAGCGGAGCACTGGGCTGGGGTCTCCGTGGACTGGACAGTCCAGCATAGCAGAGCCACCCTGGATGACCGTCTGAGACATGATAGCTTCACCCTTCAACACCGGAGGCTCTGGAGACACACGGCACATATTCATCGTGGTGATATCTGTACAGTATCTGCAGAACGTTAAAGGCCCAGTGTGTGAGATTTAGGTGCATGCAGTCTTGTGTTGCAGATTGCACCCAACTAAATATCCCTCAGCTCAGCCCTCCCTTTCCAAGAGTTTTGGAGAACTACGGCGGCCTTCAGGTTTGGGAGAGTTATCTTCAGGATTTTAGTACAACTAGAAGCTGCTCCTATCAATACTTTTCTACGTGACAAAATAATTGCTTTTTGCTTTTGTATTTCTAAGCTAGCGAAAACCCGACGATGATTAAAACACAGTTCTGAATATTATATTCCATTGCTGCCAATGAATCCCCCTAAATGTCACACACTGTTCCTTTGAACGGATAGCCCCGAATAACCCCGAATAATCCTTGAAAAGAAGCTCACCTCTGATACGAACAAACGAGAGCGCTCGGATGGAGCCCACGCTGTTTTCCGCTATGCACACGTAGGTCCCAGCGTCAGTCATGGTCACATTCTCAACCATCACGGAGCTCCTGCCAGCCTCATCTACAGTGGAACCTGGAAAGTGTTTAATCAGTCAGTGCATCACACGGTTCAGATTTAACAAGACCGATTGTTATTTCATCCTACTGCGATCGACCGAAGATGCCACCTTGATGTGATTTCTTTTCACAATCGCACTGTAAAACTTAAGTGAAGCTCAGCATGTAAAGCGAGAGAATACCTGCGTAAGGACTGTTGTTGACAGTCCAGGAGATGACAGGAGACGGTGTTCCCTGAGCGTGGCAGGACAAGGCCAGACTCTGCCCTTTGTTCAGCGTTACATCGCCTGGCAGCTCTTTGAAGGCAGGCCTCATGTTGATGGACAGGCGGATGTCTTGTCTCGCAGAACCTGCTGCATTCGTGGCTACACATGTAAACACGCCAGCATCCCCTGGCTGTGAGAAGAAAGCAACCAGAACTGGTTTGTATGCCCAGAACTAGAAAGAGACGGTGGTTTGTAATGCAGTGAAGAATACTCAGGCTAACCTCAGCCCTCTCAATGATTAGCTCTCCGGATCGCAGGACAGTGAATTTGCCTGGAAGTTTGGGCACAATGGCACCGTCCTTCTCCCATGTCACTCTGGGCTCTGGTGAACCCTGAGCAGCACAAGACAGCAGCGCCTGAAATCCTTGAATGACTGACAGGTCTGTTTGCGCAGGAGGAATCATGGGCGGGACTGAAACAAGCAACAACATCGTTTTTTTTTTTTTAATACAACATAAACCTGCTATATTCAGTCTTTAAATGATATGAAAATGCCCTCTTAACTTACCTTGAATAACCAGCCTCATGTCGTGGCTGGCTCTGCCGGCGATGTTTTTGGCAGTACATGTGTACAGGCCTGCGTCACTGCGCTGGGTGAAAGTAATTGCCAAGGTTCCATTGGCAAAGATATGGATATGAGTGCCGTCAATCACAGGCCTTCTCTCCTTGAGCCATGCAACGGCAGGTTGCGGCTGCCCGTCAGCCACACACTCCAGACTGACTGGCTGGCCGAGCACTGCAGTGTACTCCACACGAGGCACACTCAGCACGGGGGGCACTGGGAGAACACAAGATTCATTATATATTTGTATTAATTCATTCATAGATGTCAAAAATCTGTGAGATTGAAAGTCCATAACTACCTTGAAGGACTAGTGTGGTTCTGCCAACGGCAACTCCAGCTTCACTCTTTGCCAGGCACTGGTAAGTCCCCGCATCACCAAGTGTGACACGAGAAAACTTCAGAGCTCCATTTGAGAGCACAGCGAGCCTGTGACCTGTAATCAAGCAATGAAGTCACATCACATGAGCATGGAAATCAGATCATGTCCCCTGAATTACAGTGAGACCTGCGGGATCTGATGATCTGATAATAATGAAAGTATTAAGAATGTTCTCACAGAAAACAACCACAGACCTCATTTAAACTCCTTAAACAGATATCAAATGCCAGCATCTACCGTCACGTAACAATATGTTTGTGACATAAGTGTTGTGTTTGGGTTTTACATGTCATCACCTGTTGCTATGGGAACTCCCTCTCTTTGCCAGGTGATGGAAGGTCTGGGGAAGCCTTGAACGTCACAAGGCAGAACGGTCCCATGATGCAACACTGCTTGTACTTCCTCTGCCATTGGCCTGATCTCTGGGGGTTCTAAATACATAGAAGTACAAATCCCTTGTTATATACATATATTTACATGTGTTGTCATACTGTATGTGTTCAAACACATAGTGTTTACACAATAACATGCGGCTATCTATTAAAGCCTACCTTGCACGGAGAGAGAGATGTGTTTGTGAGCCACTCCAGCTGGGTTGCGGGCCAAGCATGTGTACCTGCCAGCATGGCTTGGCACGGCAGCAGTTATCTCCAACACTCCTGCATTGCAATGAATCACATACGTAGTTTAGTGAGCAAAAATATCTTCCATGCCCTGTGGTAGTTTGTTCCAGTTTACCATGATGCATACTAATTTTAAAAAAGCCTTTAGACATGTTGTCTTACCAGTGGGAAGGACACGATAACTTCCTCCTCTGGCACCCAGTTTGGCACTGCCCTTGGTCCAGGTGACAGTGGGCTGAGGGCGTCCTTGTACGCGACAAGGCAACACCACAGGAGACATTTTCACAGCCGTGACTGTCGTGACATCGTCTTCAATAGATGGTGGGACTGAAAGAGAAAATAGCAAATTCATCAATTCAATCATCTGGAATGACTCACTACTGTCTGCTTATTGTACAAAGACCCAAAATCAATACCTTGCAGGATGACCTCGATGACCCTGCGCTCCTCCCCAACGTCATTGACAGCGGTGCACTCAAAGTAACCTTCGTCCTCATCGGACGGTGTCAAAAGAACCAGGGACCCAGAGGACAGTAACCTGGACAGAACAGCACAATGTGGTCAGCTTTTAAGTTTTAATGGCTGTGATTCCTAATGTGTGCATATTTTGTATTCAAAATGAGTCCAACCAGAGCTCTGTATTTACCTGTATGCAGCAGGCTGCTGGCTGATATCGAGTGGAGTGCCGTTCCTCTTCCAGGTTACTTCAGGCGGCGGTATACCTGTCGTCTCACAGCTCAGCACAGCTCTCAACCCTGTGGTTACTGTCATATTGAATGGACCCGGACTGATTGAAGGACCCACTGATAGGACACAGAACAGATGCACGTATGTTGACCACAGTCCTGTATTTCAGTGTGCTTATAGTCACTATAAGATATCCTAAAAAGCATTTAAGGAAGACAGTTGCACTATAATCCTAACCAGAACCAACACAGATGTGTGATGATACAATTAGGAAAAAGCACCTCGAGAGTTATCGAGTAACTTTTTGTTTTTCTTTGCTATATTTACCAAACACCCGTAGATCCACTCCGCGGTGGTCTGAGCCAGCCTGGTTGGACACAGTGCAGTAGTAGCGACCAGCATCACTCAACTGAACCGCATGCACACGCAGGGAGCCCTCTGACAACATCGTGTACCTGACACGAGTACACAATAAAAAAGAAAAATGAATGGATCGACACACCACAGTGTGCAGCTGTGTCTACGTTTTTCGTTTTACATGCGGAAAAGTAAAATATAAGTACAGATTGCGCAGGAAAAAGTTAGGACCTACTTATCGTTATCTTGAGTGACGGGGAAGCCATCTTTCCTCCACATGATCGTAGTTGAAGTGTCATCTTCGACTTCGCAAGGTAAAACCGCATCCTGGCCAACATGTGCAGTCACCACTGAGCTGCTCTCCTTTATGATTGGTGGCACTAGAGAAATGAAAAGTGACAGATCCATGTAGGTGCTTTGGTTTAGCATGTTCAAAAGAAGATCATTATTAACGGGCCGACTTACAGAGAATCTCCACAGTGAAAAACAGACTGGTGCTTCCAGCTATGTTGGTGACCACACAGCTGTATTGGCCACTGTCCTCAGGCCTGACTTCCTGTATCTCCAGGTACTGACCCCCTGCCAGTCGCTGGATACGACTACCGAGCTGATATAACAAGAGGAGGGAGGGAACATGTGTGAGTCAGAGGACATAGTTTCCAGTTCAACACCTGTTTTTGATTTTGACTCCGTACCTGCAGCTTGGCCTCATCTTTGTACCACTCGATATCGGGAGGAGGGTCATTGTCAGCCAGGCACTCCAAGGTCAGATGTCCATTAACTGGCACTGTCAATGTCCTCACATCACCAGAGCCAAGGAGGGTGGGTGGGACTGAAACACAACCACTGGTTACAAAGCGGTGGACCTCACTCAGGCAATTTACAAAACATTCACAGTGGTGACACACGCTTAAGCACCCAGATTGAATAATATGACGAACAATTCCTCCGATGAGTGCAACATTTAAAGACATGTGGAAGAGATAAAGTCAGGCAGTAGATCAGAAGCCAACCCTTGTGTTTGCACTGAAAAATACATCCTGAGCTTTCCACACAGTGCAAAATGTATAAAGACGGATGTGCTGTAAGAAACGTGTTTCACAACATATGATTTAATGTTGCCTTACAATCCAAAGAAAGAGGTTTACATCATGAATTTAGGAATTATACTTGGAGCATTAATCTCAGCAGCTTAATATGTCTCAACAGCATTGCGTGTTATTGTATTTCTAGAGGCACCATTTTATTCCAGTAAGAACAAATGGTGAAATGGGATAAGGATGCTGCACAATGTATCATAAATCAAAGCGGTCTGTGTCATCAATCAACACACATGAAAATGCCTTTTTAATGTATATACCTCATATTGCGTGCATAACTGTGCGTGACCGTAGCTGGAAAATGTTAATGCCAGACCAAGTCTGTTTTTACTTTTGTGCAAACACCGATTATTACTTTAGAATGTACACAGAGCTTTATCCATCAAGTCCCAGGTGCAAGTAGGACAGGAAGTTAAGAGAAAGGGGGGGGGGGCATGATGTATGTCTTCCAAGTTGAAGAACATGAAAGAACAGCTTGTGTCACCTTGGACTCGGACCCAGTGGTTCTTTCCATCCTCTCCAGCTAGGCTGCTGGCCAAGCAAGTGTACAGACCTGCATCCTCAACCTTTAGAGAGACAACATCAATCAGCTTGAGTGGTTCTTGCATAACAATGCTGTATTTGCGTAGAGTGATCCTGTTGAAACTTCACTCTTGCAATTGTTTTTAAATCTGATTTTAGGTATACAGATTAAAGCTCATGCTTTTGTGCATCTTTTTTATAACTATAATGTACACCACACATGTAAACAACCTATTAAGAACATTGAATTACATACAAGTAAACATGATCATTTAGCTTCATTTCACATGCCTTTCGTCTTTCTGTGAAAAGACTGGGCATGTTAATGCTACATTAGGTGCTTTCTAAAAACCTCAGCAACCTGCATTTTCCTGAAAATACCGTTGCAGAAAGTTACACAATTATTCCTTATTCTGAATAGTGCATGTGCTCACAGCTACTCTATGTATGAATTGACGACTGCAGCTTTAACTTTGCAATATCATCAGATATTGTCCGTTTGTAATTTACCTGAACTTTGAGTATCCTGACAAAGTGTCCATCCTGCTGAACAATGTCAGTTCCTTCCAAAGGGCGGCCATCTTTGAGCCAGCTGAGGGTGGGAGGTGGGGCTCCCACAGCCGAGCACTCCAGCTCCAGTGGACTATTTACTGCGATGGTCAGCTCTTCTGGAGAACTGGAACTGGATATCTTTGGAGGCTCTGGATTAAAAAGCAGAGTGTTTTGGCTCAGTGGTTCAAGGAGTTTACACTCTTCCACACTTTACATTTAACATATAGATTGTGTTTGGGATTACCGAGCACAGTGAGGTTAAAGCTCTTTGTGCTGCTTCCAGCCTGGTTACTAGCCACGCAGCTGTAGAGGCCCGCATCTGAAGGCGCTACATCGGGCAGCTGCAGCCGTGTCTCCTGTCCATCCAGCAGCAAGTTGCGGTGAAGAGAAAGTGGCTGGCCGTCCTTCAACCAATTCAGTGTCGGAGGGGGAACGCCGCGCGCTTCGCAGGTTAACGTCACCAAGGACCCCTGGACCACTGTAACTGGCTCCACTGGTTCAACATGATCCACACCAGGGGGCACTGTGGACCACACACACACACACATAACATCTGACTAAAACCTTCAGATCCAAAAGATCTGTTCAAGGGAAAATCAGTACGTGGTATGTTATCACTGTACCTTGGACCTGGAGATCATAACTGAGCTCGGCAAGACCAGCTCGACTGCGTGCCACGCATGTGTAAAGTCCAGAGTCAGACAGCTGCACAGGGGAAATCCTTTTTCATAAAGGAAAAGGGAACACTGAGCATTATCTCATATATAAACATTTAATCTCTTTACCATTGATCTCGTTTGTATTTGGCGTTCTCTCTCTAAACTGACCTCAGCACAGAGTCAGCAGATAGGAGGCGTGTACGAGGAGAGAGAAGCAGAGGACGTCCGTTCTTCAGCCAGCTGATCTGAGGGGGAGGGTTTCCTGCTGTCTGACACTCCAGAGTCACAACACTGTCCTGTGTGACCTGCAGCTCTCTGGGGACAGTGGTCTCACCAGAGATGGATGGTGGGACTGTGACGAGTCAAATCAAATGAAAACAAATCTTCAGAAACCGATACACGAACACAGAAACACATCCGCAAAATGTTCAAACTGACCTAGTACGAAGAGGGTGTAGATTTTGCTCTCCTGTCCAGCCGGGCTGACAGCCAAACAAGTGTATGTCCCAGAATCCTCGGCAGTCAGCCTCAGTAATGTTAGAGTGCTGCCATCCGAGGTCACACTGCCAGGTTACAAATACAGATGTTTTCACATGAACACCATGCTACTTGATCCGTTTTCCCTGTCGTTATTTTCACTGACCGTTATTATTTTTCCATCATCATCATTATCATCATCGTCTCACGATTTTCACACACACACAGATATACACACACACACAGAAATGTACTTTCTCTGGCTGATTCAGTTGCAATGACCACAGAAGCTGCTGAACAGCTGAAAAACAGCTGCTTCTCATGATGAGATTAGCCAAGAGACTATAAACGACTCCATTTGTCTGTCCGCACGTCCCTCGGTCATGGACATCATCTTTGACGATGATTCATATCGTATTTTCCAAATCTATATGGAATGCCGTTGATCAATGTGATGCTTGTGAAACTAATTCAGCAGCTTTGAACGAGCACAATGTGCTAAATAAAATGTCATACCATACCATTCTGTGTGCATTTAAAGCCCCGGCAGTAAATGGGGAATGTGAATGACTTACGTGATGTGACGGGCGTCTGATCCGTTTAAAGTCACTCCGTCTTTCAGCCAGCTAAGACGTGGTGTGGGGATTCCAGTTGCTCTGCACTCCAGGGTCAGCTCCTCGCCCATGGGTGCACTCACATCAGATGGCCGTTCAGAGTCCAAGATGGTAGGCGATACTGAGCAGGACAAAGATAACAGCTAAATGCCACTGAAAATCACCACTTTTATGAATAGAATAGAATTCTTTATGTTGACTATCATTTTGTTCTTGAATTTTTTTATTTCTCTTTACCCTGCACGGTGAGTGTGTAGTCTTTCTGTGTGTGTCCCTCTCTGTTCTTGGCCACACAGGTGTATGTTCCAGCATGAGACAGAGTGAGGGGCCCCAGCTCCAGCCTATTCCCTCGAACGGACCACTGCCACTGCAGACTGCTCTCTGGACAGCAAACACAATCATTTACACTAGCCGTCACACATGGCACATAGTATTCCAATCCCACTATCATTGCCTCCCTCCTACCAATAGGAGTTCCATCCTTGAGCCAGGTGATGCTGGGCACAGGGACCCCTGAGGCCTCGCACAGCAAGGCCACATGGGAGCCAAGGGTGTAGTTTAGGGACTCCAGCAGAGGCCCGTCCAGGACAGGTGGAACTGTGGACATATATTTGAAGAATAAAACCACTCACTTTTGTACAAAGTTGTTTAAAGTGTTAGATAGAAGAGATATTCTCACCATGAATGGTCAGTCTGAATGCCCTGTCCACCTGTCCAGCCACATTGGATACTTTGCATGTGTAGGTGCCACCATCTGCCATCTAGGAACCAAAAAAGAAGGTCAGTGTGGTGACAGAGGGTGCATTTTGAGTACAAGCTTTAGGCAAAAAAGTGTCTCCTTCCTGCTATGCTAGCTGGTGCATGCATTCTAAATCTGGTAAACCAACTTAGAATAGACATGGTCAGAGAAAGGACCAGTGCTGCACCTCGACACAAATGCAGTCAAGTCTCCAGTTTTCCTAGTCTTTTCAAATCGGTGTATTTTGTGGAATGAATGTGCGTAAGCCTTAGACAGGTCATTATGTTGTGTGAAAAGTCTGAAAATCAGCCCTGTCAAAAGCCACTTTGAGTCCTTAAAAGACTTTGTTTGCAGCCTCAAACGTATGACGTAAAAGCATTTTCTCCCGACCTGAACTCCTATGATCTCCAGCTGGTGAGGATCCATCTTCAGCCCGTTCCCTGCGGCCAGTTGCAGCCCATTCTTGTACCATGTGACCTCAGGCTCAGGAACACCATGTGCTTCACATCGCAAGGTGACAGAGGAGCCAACTTGCGGGGTGATCAAGTCTGACTCGACATCTAGACGGGGCTTCAGGGTGGGCAGGACTGAAGCACATAAAGACAGGGCCATGATCTCAGTTTGATTCATTCAGAATCGCTATGATTCACTCCTGAACTATCCTCGGCCACAGCTGGCTTGCGGTAAACAGATTTTTTTTCAGCCAAAACCATGTTTGAGATTTGATCATCTGTATATGTAGCTGAATTGTGCAGATGGGTCACCATATGTGTGCTCACCGTAAACACTGAGGAGAATGCTCTTCTGTTCCTGGCCTGCTGAGTTGGTGGCTGTGCATACATATTGCCCAGCATCTTCCAGTCTTGCCCGGGGCAACTGAAGCATCTGGCCACCTATAACATATAGATATATTATGATATGAAATGTTCCATCTGGGCCATTATTAGATTCAAACAAAGGAAATGCTCCTGACTTAAGAATTATTTGGGTATCACGGGTGGCCGTGATCTGACCTGGCAGAATGTGGATACCGGTGTTGAAGTGGAGGACCTGCCCATCTCTGGTCCAGGTGATCTCTGGAGGAGGGTACGCTTGGACGTCACACAGCATTGACACCATGTGGCCCTCAATCACACTAACGTCCTCCTCCTTAACGCCAATTATTCGAGGAGGCACTGAAAGAGATACAACAATGTTTTGTAGACTTAAAAGACATGAGTCATAAAAGGAGATCCGATAACATATATTATAAATAACCCAAAACACATGTATTGGTCCCCTTGATGGGAAATTGAATCTACAGAGGTAGTGGTAAAGCCCTTATGGACTTTTCTTACCTTGCACTGTCAGACTGAAGAGCTTCTCAACTGTTCCAACTTTGTTCTCAGCTACACACAAATAGCCAGCCATGTCTGAAACCTGGACACTTAGGAGCTGAAAGACGGGATTGAAGTGTTATTCCTCAATAGAACATGTCACGGTTGGATCTGTTTACAAGCTGGTATTTGTCTCAAAGTCAAATAATTAACCTGGAGCCGAGTCCCATCCTCACTGATTCGGTGCTGTGAGTCTGTGTGCACCGGCTGCCTGTCTCTCAGCCAGGAGATGGCTGGAGTCGGGTGTCCAGTCACATCACAATGAAGGACCACAGAGCTGTTGACCACTGCTCCCACTTCCTCCATAAACTCCTCTAACGCCCCCATGATCACAGGAGGGACTGCGAGGAGGTAAACACAACAGACATCCGTATTAGAAATTATTTTGGATCATTTCCAAATAAACACATTTTATTGCATAATGTTATATTCACAACTACATTATGTGCAAGTGCTTGCTTACCTAAGATTTCCAGTTCAAAGTGCATGCGATCCTCTCCGGCCTCATTAACAGCCTGACATGTAAACTTTCCAGCATCTTCTTTCTGCACTCGGGTGATTTGTAGCACCTGTCCACCTGAAAGGACAAACGTACAACGGCAGACTTATCTATCAATGTGATGCCCCCGTCATAGATAACAACCACACGACTGCTTTTAACTGAGATCACACAGGAAGCAGTTCCCTCTGACCTGGAAGCAGTACCACTCCATCGGCAGAGGTGAGTTTTCGTCCATCCTTGTACCAGCTGAGCTTGGGAGGAGGGATGGCATTACTCTCACAGGACAGGCTGATTGGATGGCCCAGGACCACCTCCCGCTTCTCCACCATGTCCTCATTATCGTCATCCTCGTGTCCGAGACCCCAGGCTGCTTCTCGGTTAGTCACCCGGTGAAAGATTGGAGGAACTAGCAAGACAAGAGCATCTTTGGGTCGGTTCACTTTCTATTTAATGAAGATTTGATTTATTCCAAAACATTTTAATTATACAATAAAAAAAATCTACACTATACCAAATAATTGACCTTATAAATTGTATGTGAAAAGCAGTTGGCATTTCGATTTGAACTGAACGCCCAATCATGATACTGATTTGGTTTTATCATACACACCCTGAATGGTGACATGAAAGTCTCTCTTGTCCTCTCCTGCAGAGTTGGTGACCACACAGGTGTACTGCCCCTCATGAGACAGCATGGCGTTCTCTATGTGGAGGATGAAGCCGCTCTCTTGAAGACCGGCATGGAAAATTCCAGTCAGCAACTAAAGACAAAGAAAATACGTCAACGGATATCGTGTTGTAGTCAGTCTATATCAGATGTGGGTTTGAAAGGCTAGATAAAAAGTACGAACTCAATAAAACATTTGGCAAGGGATAAAATGTCTGGCTTTTAAAACACAATTTCCCACCTGTATTGTGTTTTACAAAAAATACATGCAATAAGACAATACGCAGCCCCCTGAGAAAAAAAGATGCACACATACGAGTTCTGGCAACAATATTAAGCTGCACATAAAAATACATGTAGGTCAATGAAAAAACACACAGGGCAAAGCAGTTTCATTCCAGTATTTTACATCATGATATTCAAATCCCTGGATTCTTCTTCTACATCTTTGTTATGATGAACTGGCTCACTCACAGCACAGAAACCTGGAGGGTGGAGGTGGCTTGTGCAAGAGGATGTAAATTCTGTTGAGGCCGTTGCAATTCTTACTGGTTGCCAGTAGAGGCTGATAGAGATTACAACTGTACTCTCACCTTTGAAGTACATGTTTGTGGTTTTAAGAGATGCAGAGCTTGTAAGGATAAAACACCAACCTGTCCGTCTTTGAACCAGTTAACCGTGGGCTCTGGAAAACCTTTAGTCAGGCAGGAAAGAGTTAAACTCCCATTGATCCGTACTTTCTCTCCCCGACCACCAAACTTTAAGGATGTAGAGTCGCCTTCTATCTGTGGTGGGACTGATGGAAAAAAAAAAAACAGGGGTTTCATTAAAAGTTCTGTCTCACCCACTTTAATGTGAAAGCGGCTTAGATGTCTCTTACCCAGAACACTCAGAGAATAATGTTTGATGGCGGTGCCGGCCGGATTCGTGGCCCTGCAGGTGTAGAGGCCAGCGCTGTCTCCCTGTGCTGAGCCCAGTCGCAGCGCCTGTCCGCCACGGGTGTATGTCGACTGGGGACTGGACACGATGGGCTGGTTGTCCTTCAACCAAGTGATGCTGGGTGTGGGTGAGCCATCGACATCACAGGGGAGGACTGTGGGGAAACCCAGGACCACCGAAACCTCTGAGGTCTCACTGGGGCCCTTGATGGTGGGGGGAGCTGGGGAGAAAGACAGACAACACTCAATATCCTGATGACTTTTAAAGGACTTTTTTTGTCTTCCTTGATTTATTTCTGTGGAGAAAGAAAATAAATGAGAGTACAAGCTGAATTCAGGCCAGTGTGGTTGCAAGTGTATGCGTCTTAGATAAAGTAGAGACCTTGCACTGTGAGTCTGAACTGGCGCATCTGAGTTCCTGCGTTGTTGCTGGCCAGACACTGGTAGAGCCCCTGGTCCCTCAGTCTTACTGACTTCACCTTCAACACCTGGCCATCTTCCAGAAACTCAACATGGGGGTCTCCGGCGCGAGACAGAACCCTGAAGAGACGAAGGAGTGGTGGATCAAATCAATGCTATGGGTGTGTGGTGCTGAATGTCACAGTATTAAACTGTTGAGAGTGATGCTTACTCTCCGTCGCGGCTCCATTCCACTCGGGGTGCTGGTCGACCGCTTACCCGACACTGAAACTCCACCTCCTGGCCCAGCACCACAGTTAAGTCCTGCAGACGGGATGCTCCTGAGATCACTGGCGGAGCTGTAAGTATGTGCACATACACCAGAAATACACAATTTGGTATTTATGAAATCTGAATGAGATAATGATCACTTCAAATTCAAAATCACTGCTGTGAGGTTAAAACAGATATATTAAAGGAGGGACATAATGAGGTAATCTGCATCAACTGTAATGGATAGTCTTTGAAGGTGTTGGTGGAAAGACAGCTTTCAGGATGTATGCTACATTAACTGTATTATCAAAAGTCTCATTAAACAGTTCTTTGGGAGCTTTAGACCGCTGTTCCAAGAGACTTTAGAAAAAGATAAAAACATCCCTATTAACTCTGTACTTGATGGAGTAGGTATCCTTACATCTGTCTTTTCCCCCCTCTATTCTTTCACATACTAAATACCAGTGTCAGCCAGTGACAGCTGGTTTATGAGCTCACCTTGCACAACAATGTGATATTCTCTCCGGGCCTCCCCAGCTGAGTTTTGAGCTGTGCAGGCAAATCTGCCTGCATGTTCTGGCTGAACTCTGTAGATTCTCAGCAGCCTGTTTCCATTCTGCAGATACACCCCAGGACTGTCCACCTGGTCGTACAAAAATCAGTTCAGTGCATCCTTGATGTCTTTTTGTAATTAGAGCAATGGCCACTTGATGGCATTGTACAGCTAGATATCAACAAGGTGTATTAACACGCAGCCCAAGTTTTACATGAACTGAAAGTGGCAATTCAGGGTGAAAGAACTCACTGGATGACCGTCTTTAGTCCAGGTGATAGAAGGGGAGGGGATCCCAAAGGCATCGCAGCCCAGAGTGAGAGGCTGCTTCAAGGTGACAGTGAGGTCCGGTGTCTGCCCGTCATCTTGGATCTCTGGGGGAACTACAGAGGTACAACAGGAAAAAAGGAAGATTTGAGTTCAGTTAAAGGTATTTTGTTAGGAGGAAAAAAATGAGGGTAACTCATTTCTCACCATTTACTTTCAGCCTCGTCTTTCTCTCCACAGAGCCTGCCTCATTGGTCGCCACACACTTGAAGTCCCCGCTGTGGCTGGCAGACGCTGTTCTAATTACGAGAGCTCCATCCCTCGCCACAGAAAGCTCTGATTGTTCAGGCTGTATCTCCAGGCCATTCTTGAACCAGCGCAGCTTGGGATGAGGTGTACCTGCATGTGCGGAGACAAGAAAAGGATTATGAGGGAGTATAAACTGAGCTTTATTGATCACGTCTGACAGAAAGAAAAGTTACTTCCATCTCTCTGCTTCTCTACAGGGGAACTTAATGGGCAAGCGGCCCAGACTAGAAAAAAAGATGGCTCTACATTTATCTGCTGGACGGCGGGAGAGCAGGGGAGACATTACCAAAATGGGTCCTTGTAGCCTGCGAGCTTAAGATTTCAAGATCACATTAAAAACAGTAAAAACAGCACAGTATGCTGGAGAGATGTAAGATGCACGGCTTAAAACACTAGCATCAAGATTTATTGCCAGACACAGTCTTGAGCAGTAAAAATAGGAGCGGTCGAACAAGCGCACTGGTGCGTACACTCGGGAGCCTGAAACAGATGCGTTCTGTGGATTACTGGGTGGGAAAGAGGTGATAATGCTCAAATGGAGAAAGGTGGAATGGGGGAAAAGACGGAGAATTTCATACCCAAAGCAACAGGACAAACCAGCAAGTCGCAAAGAAAGATCAGTGCAGTGGAGTGATCCAAATGTCATGGCTCTGTCTGTTTACAGAGGTGTTACATATACAAACACCACAGACCCGGAAGCGAAATCAAACACTGCTCCCTTCCTCAATCCAAAAAAAATACCAAGCGAAGGAGACGCAGCATCAGCAAAAGGTGATGTTATCGTCCGTTGCCTCTCGGAACACATGTTTAAACTAATTCATTATCTCATTGCTGGGAGGAAATGCTGGGAGGAAATGCCTGCAGATGTTCTGTTTTAGATGTTAACAGATCTCATTAGTAGACTTTGAATTTACTCGCTGGGACTGACGGCGTCGTAGATTATCTCTTCCATGTGTTTCTCAAATAATTACCTCTATCAAATGTGATGCGCTTGTTGGTGAATTAATAATATCCTTCAGGCAGAGACTGCACTTTATCTCCCTCATACAGATGGATCTCAAGAGAACAATGAGGGGATCCTAGTTTCCTGCTTGCGGCTGCCTCTCTAGGATGTCAAGAGCATCAAGCATTTCCGTGTGAGCCCTCTGTGGCCAGGTACAGTCTGCCTGGCTGCCGGTATGACTTGGATGGAAGGAGGGCTATAGTGTAGCTTCATCTTCCTGTTCCTGTGCTTCAAGGTGCGCCTCAGACATCTCTGTCCTTCATCTGCAAGCAGCAGCCTGTAATTAGGATTCCTCTCCCAGTAGGCCCCAATGCAGAGGAAAGCAGATGTTGCTCACTGAGGCAAGATGCAGGCTGATGTCCCAGCTGTTGCTCTGCATTGGACACGGCCCTCACCTCCTCTCACCGTGCTGGTAACCATGACACAGCTACACACAATACAATACCTGTTTGCATTGGCTGTCAGAGCATTAAGTATCCATCAGTGCACCCGCAGACGTTCCCAGACACTCACTGTGTTTTGATCAAATAGGGAGCTGTCTACATCCCTCCAGGATGCTACCTTGTTTCAGACAGACACAGATGTTTTAAAATACAACAGCATACATCTGGGTGCTGCGATAAAAAGAGAATGCACCTTTTAAGATGGCAAGGATATTTTTTCTGGTTTGGCAAATAAAAGTCGACATTCACAGTGAAACAATCCTTTGATGGTGCACCAATACGCATATCTGTTCTACATTTAAAGTGGAAATTTCTCTTGTGTCATAAAAACAAACTGGAAAAAACCCCACATAGTTTTTAGGCTCTAAAAACTTCATTCACACACTGTAAATTGTGTCTCTTCTGAACTCCAGACCTTCGATTGCCCTTTTCTTTTCGGTCTGTCTGAGCCTAACTCAACTATGAATTATTTCGTACCTTTAGCGGGGCAAGGGATGATAACCTTGCTGTTCGCTACTTTCTCCATTATGGCATCTCCGGGTTCTGCAAAGGACGGGGCCTCTGTGAGGACAGAAAGACATGTTATGTGCTTGCTCAAATGCAAGGGCAGTTGATAGAGGGACCCTTAAATCCAAAGTGAAATTAATTTTAAAGAGATTAATGATGGAGATTTCAGTTTAGTGAATGAGTAAGTGAGAAGCCTTAAGAGCATCTGAGGGACTGATGTGGGTGTTAGATTTGAGAATTTGTACTCTCTGGCCAATCATCAAGTGACAAAGAGAATTAATGAAATGAATAACAACATAGGATGATACAGCTTCAAAGGCTCCAAGTGGAATAGAGAATATATGTAACTTATATACTAGCTCTGCCATGGTTAGTACATACACATGTACTTGGCATTTCAGGGTTTTGATATCCGGAAAGCATCAAAGGCAGACTGAAGATCATTAGGAGCCTGGGTTGGGGTGGAACCAGAGGCCTATACATCTATCATTTGCTTAGAAGTGGATGTTGAAGAAATGATTAGAAAGAATAATGTTGTCTATGTATGAAGTAAATAGTAATGGCTCAAGAACAGACCTCTGTGGCACCCCATAAGTGATGGCACAAGTTGATAGAGGTTTAAAGGACTGCTTCAGGGGTGAGGATACTCAGTCAGAACTCAGTGCTTGTCAGATGGTTGAATAGCTTTTGGACAACCTTTTCCCAGACACTTTATCGAAGCCGGATTAGATGGGTGGGGCTGTGTGAATGTGACAATGTGGCATCCACACCTACTCCACAATGTCAGCTGTGTGGAGGTGAGAACGGAACCAGGGTCTGAATTTACTTCTCTAGCTGTCTTCTTTTCATTCTACTTCTGCAACAAAATCTGTCACTATTTATGTGAATAGCCGAGTGCAACACTATGATTGTCTTCATGTACCCCCCTGCTATGAAGGTCAGCTTTCAACTCCTTGCCTTTGAGTGTAGCCATTCAGGAACAATTATAAACACTTTCCATTGTTGATGTGGTCGGACAATTCGCCGTATGAAACATTTATTTCCTCGTACAAATGACACCTTATCCTCATGCAACATGTAGCTACTGTGCCTCATGAGAATGTACCTCGCGACAGACAGGGGAGAGCCTAAGACTGGGACACTGTCAGGATATATAAATCTTCATATTACTAGTGCTAGGAAATGGTTTAAATAGGTTTTATAGAATTCACAATATGCTGTTTATACTGCAGAGTTGTGTTAATTATTCTCAAAACAAACAAAACGGGTTTTAAGAGCTGAACCGCAGATATTCACCAAGAATTTCCAGCTTGATCTCCAAGGTCTCCTGTCCAGCGCTGTTCCTGGCCACGCACTGGTAAGTGCCCTGGTCAGTCAGGCTGACCTGCTGGATCCTGAGGGGCGTAGTGTTCTTGACCCCAACAGGAAGTCCATTGTGAAACCAACTGACCTCAGGGCTTGGCTGTCCTTGGACCACACATGGCAGAGTCACTCTTTGGCCAATCAGGGCCTTCAGGAGGGAAGGTGCTGGCTGAATTCTAGGCTTAGCTGAGTACAAAAACAAACATCCTAAATGCATGTCTTATCACATCTCTTAAACACCTCTATCTATTTACACATCTCACATTTTTTGTTAGAGGAGGCGTATTCTAATTGGAATCTATCAACTTGACAGCATTTTGAAAACATAAGTTTTAAAGTTTCGAAGAACTTTCTAATGAAGCCGCATAGAGTTACCTTGAATGTGTAAATTGTAGCTGAGGGACACGTTGCCTGCTGGGTTTTCCGCAGTGCAGGTGTAGAGTTTACTATCAATCAGGCGCACATCAGTGATCCTCAGAGAGCCTGAAGACAGGACAGTGAACCTGGAGAGTGGTTAGGGGTCAAGGGCAGAGAGATGGAGAAAAGTAACACTTCATGAGACACTGAAGATATACAGCCACTGTGTTTTGGGAGATAAGTGTTCCTGCATATGAGCAGATAAACATGTATAAAGGCTGGCCAGTGTTTATGCTATTGGTAAGCCTTGATAGTCTGTGAGGATTTTAAGTTTCATGTTGCAGTTTTGCTTCTGTTACTATTTTTAGTAGGAGATGAGTTGATGAAAACAGTTCCTGTAAACAGATTCAGAGAGTGAATTCCCAGTACAGCAACAGCCAGAAGCACATTGATAAAGTGCTTCATTAGAATGTAGATTAATTAGATAATATGTTCACATTTTCAGCAATTTGTGAAAAGAATGGAGCGTAACGCTACATTATCCATTGTATTGTGTTTTCTTTACTTTAAATGTAATTTTAAGTTAAGTTCAAAATACAAAACAAAGCATGAGTGACAGCAATACAGACTTGAAATACATTTGGAGGCTGTTGATGGCGTCTTTGCATTTGTGTTGTTTGTCTGAAAGTCAAATGAATCTAGTGATGATGGATTAAAGCTCTGAACAAGAAAGCACTTTGTGGAGCCTGGACCTTCGCCAGGGCCTCGTACTCTCCCTCGTGAGTTCTTGCGAGTTGTTATCACAGTTACCATTGTCCAGGGTAATCACAGTGTGAAAGGGTAACCAAAGTTTGAGCTGGTGATGTCACCATAGAAAGGTTCATAGGCTCAAAAAAAAGTCAATGCACAGAAATGTGCACAGCAGCTATTGTGTGTTTTTCACCAAGGGGTCAGAAAATACAGATGATTTGAAAATCAAAAGGTCGTCTTGATGGTGGAGTCACATGCAAGGTTACACAGATCTCCGTTATCTTGAGAATATCCATGCAGAAAGCAAAATGTATCCCAAACCATCCATTCCAGTTATAGATGTTTGTCACAGACAAACAAGTAGAAGTAGTACTGCCACCCACTCCAACAACATGATTTGGAGCAAAAACAAGAGCGGCATGTAGGTTAAAAGTACTTAAATGTAGGTCAGCAACTTTAAAGGGGCGTGTGGCAACCTGAGTAGCACCAGAAGCCATCCAGCTGTATAAATGCTGTTATGCACAAATGTAAACAAACTTCTGTGATTTATCCGAGATAAGTGTGTCTGCTAAGCAACTGGATTTTAACAATAACATGTTTGTGTGAGTGGAAAGCACAAAGAGCTCTCTATTTCAGCTGCACATATGGTGTAACGTCGCTCCCCCACCTCCAACAGCCTTACGAGAGGCAGCAACATCTACCATTGGAACCGAATGTGGTCAATCGGAGCTGCTCAGACTGCAGCGCGGCAATGCAAGAGTGAAGGCTGACACAAGCTCAAGCACACAAGACATAAACAAGCCCTGCCGCCCATCCATCACACCCCACATTGGTGTCAAGTCATCTGTGTACACAGTCTGACACAAAGACTAACTGGGACAAATTGGCCTCATCAGGATTACGTGTAGAGTAGGGGTGTAACGGTTCACAAAATTCACGGTTCGGTACGATACTGTGGAGCCACGGTTCGGTACGTTTCGGTACAGTAGAAAACTATAAATGCCAGAGAAATGTACTTGATTTTAAAATATATTTATTCATTACAACTAACATCATGAAGTTATTCTTTGACTTTGAACAATGATGGAACGATACCTGAGTGACCCATCTCCTGGGGTGTCTTCTTAGCAACACATAAGCATAAAAAACAAAAACTGCTCCTTAATGTTATGTAGTATTGTTACTTACATCTTGCAAAAGAGATTTTTAATCTCAATGGGACTACCTGGTTAAATAAAGGTTTAAAAAAAAAATTAAAACATTTTTTTTATTTTTTTTTAAACGTATTCGGTTCGTCATGCGTACCGAACCGTGAGCCTCGTACCGAACGGTTCAATACGAATACGCGTACCGTTACACCCCTAGTGTAGAGTGAATAAACCCAGAGGGTTGAATAGCTTTGTGTCTTGACCTGCCCTCCCTCTTTTTGCTGGTGCAAGCCTATTACATAGCTATGGCAGAAATCTTACTACGCACTGATTTCAGTTATTTCAACAATCAGCACCCCTGGTCATGTCCTCTGACCCCACAGAGATAAATCTCCCTCCTTCACAGAGTGCTTGTTTCTGCAGGTCCCGCATATGCAAAGCCAGGGCTTATGTGGGGGCTGTTCACAGAGATGTGTTATTCTCATCAGACAGGACGAGTAAAGAGTCAGCATGTTGTTTTACTGCTGAAGCACCCCAGGGAATCCCAACATCAGGCAGACAGTGCTTGTATGTCTTCCTCTGTCAGTTCGTTTTCCTCCCCTCTTCCTGGCATCCCCCCCCCCCACTCCACTCACACCCCCTTTCCTTCTTCCTGGCCCCACACAAGTCATACTGCATCTGAGTCACCGCAGCTTTCAGCCCACTCCGTCATTCTTCTATCTACCCCAAATCCAGTCGGTCTGGTGTCTGGCCCAGCGAGTCTGTCTGTCATCTGTCCCCAGTCTGTCTGCACCCAGAGTGACCACACATGAAAGCTGGGAATCAGCGAACCATGTTAGACCAGATGTTCCTCCTCAGTTTATTCAACCAGCGAAGGCCGCACACATCTCTCTCTGGCAGACTGTTGCTGTCTCTGCCTAGCTGCCCTTCAAAAGTCATCACCAAATTAACTCCAAACATCAGCAGCAGCTTTGAATGGCAGCTAGCTTCAGTCAGTGACCCTTGTAAAAGCTGAGTCAGATGTTAGCTAAGTCAGATGTAAGGCATGGTGAGAAATTGTGTTACATGATGTTTGACTAATTTTACTCCATCATTTCCAGAATGAGGTGAGACTCCCTCTTACCCAGCTGTGACGGGGGGGATTGGATGTCCATTTCTGCTCCATGTGACAAGGGGAGAGGGGCTGCCTTGGACTTCACACGGGAGAACAACCTCTGTGCCCACCTCTGCAGCCATCTTCACTGTGCTGCCATGGCCACTCACGCCCACTATCTTAGGCATGGCTGGAAAGCAGGGAGAGAAGTTGTAAGAATACCATGTATATACCTTCCCTAAACAGGACGATTTATCATACAGTCCAACATCATACAGTCTGTGGAGACAGATGTCAGCCTCTGCTAAACCAAACACTGCTATGTTTGGGTGACTGTGGTGTAACGTTTTTTTTTTCCTTACTGTTGACACTGAGCTGGATCTCTCGGCTCGCGTAGCCCACAGGACTGGTGGCGGTGCAGATGTAAATGCCTGCATCCTCATTGGTAGGGTGGGGGATGAGGAGGTATCCATCAGGGTCGGACAAAAGAGAGGAGTGGTCCCTGGGCAGAGGCTGCCTCCCCTGGAGGAACAGCAGGCACAAGACCGGACAGAATATACTTGAGATAAAAGCTGTCCACACAACAGCGCAGGGACACTATAATCTTGGTTTAAGGTTTACAGCGCAACCTTTGATGTCTAATGTAATTACAGAGCACGCCAGTAACTCACTCTCTATCCCAAATGCACGGAAACAAGAGAGCAGCCTGCTGCACATGCACTTGCTTTGAACACGAAATTGCTTTTACAGATTCACTTTTATCTGACAAGAAAAAACTATTTACTCCATTCTCGAGTACTCCTCTGAAAATATTTGGGAAGAAGAAAGGAAGAAAAAACGGACTCAGGTCAACAATATGTATATTGACTCCCCTCAGTGGAGCTGACTGTAATAGTGTGGGCTGTTTATTCTGGAGTGATTTTTATTTCTTCATGGGAAGTGACTGCTTTTAAAGATTGCGGTGGCAACATCCATCTATTTGTCTATAATTGATAATTTAGTGGAAATGTCATTAATGTGCCTTTAATGATCATATTGTTGTCAGTCAATCTGAGGGTAGGCTTCATTCATTCCGCATTCTGGGTCAAGCATGTTAACTTTGCAGCAGTTCTGCCTGGTGGCATATAATCGTTCAGGATTTCTCCTTGTGATGTCTTTTTTACTCAAGTGTTGCACTGGAAGGTGCTGCAAGAAATGGAGAAACCAATTACACACAAATGCGCACTTCCCGACTATTGCTGGAGTCCACGAGAGCGCTCTCATCACTAACCGTATTCAACTACCTCAATGAGTGCACAGGCAGAGTGCACGCAGGCAGGTACATAGGTAGGCCATCAAATCACTTCATGCAAGCGGAATGAAATGGTTGGACGGGTTTATTACAGGTCTGCTACAGCCACGGATTCCAGATGTTTTCTTTTTTGACATGATTTAAGTTTAAGTAGTAAATCTTAAGAGAACGCATTATTAGATGAAGATGGTGGCCATTACCGTCACTGTGATTATGCTCGTGCTGATTACATTAAAAGCTGGTTTGGCTCAACACTTACAGTAGAAGACTGTAGATCCCATCACCATTGCAGGACTGCATGCTGATCTTTTGTTTGATTGTAACATGCTTGATATAGCTACTACTTCAACAAGTATTTAAGGCGAATTAAAGCCAAGTGTGATCCTCACTAGATAATGTAGTGGGAATAAGAACTATGCAGCCAAAGCAATCACCAAGAAAAGTAGATTTTGACGAGTGCAACATCCTACCTTGGACCAGACAACTTTTGGCTTGGGAACTCCGCTGGCTTCGCATGATAGTGTGATGGCTACGCCCTCATTGGCTATGTAGTGGTATGGACCAGCGTTGATCTCAGGAGGCTCTGTGGAAGAAGTAGGTCACAACACACAGCTGCTTGACTGGTTGTGAAGAATTATCACTAGTCTTAGCCAGCCAGCAGTGTCAGCGCTCAAGGTATTTCTTCATTACAAACTGATGATGAACCGTAATCTGGCCTGTCATTACGCGCCTATGAACAAAATGACCCTTTCATCAAAGCATGCAAGAAATGAACCCTCTCACTATGATGACAGCAGGTGGTTAAGTTATAGACATAATGTTGTTTTCCATGCTGAGTCAGCACATAGTTGACCTGACTGTCCAAACCTGCCAGTGTCTCTAGTATTGAGAAACTGAATTCAGGAATTGGAACTCAAAGGAATAGTCACCTTTTTGCTTTCTTGCTGACAGTTAGATGAGAAGATGTATACCACTCTGCTCTTTACACCGAATCTCAACATGTCTGACTGAACATGTGCTCTTACCGTGAACCTCCAGGCTGACTGTGATGTTCATGGAGCCTGCTACATTCACAGCAGTGCAGACATATGTCCCAGCATCCCGTGAGACTGCTCTTTCAATGTACAAACTGCCATCACTCCTCAGGAACATCCTTCCATTCAGCTGAACCTGTGCAGGAGAAAAGCACCAGCTGTTACACAGGAACATGGAGATTATCTGTAAGACGTACTGTATGCATTTGAAAGCTAAATACTTACAGGTTTTCCATTTTGGGACCAGTGTCTTTCTGGAAGAGGTATTCCATCCAACAGCATGCAAGGAACACTGAGGGAGTGACCGATGCCAGTGGTGATGGTTGGGGCACCTTGGGCCAGGAGAGGGGGCTCTGCAGGAAAAGGTCAGAGCATAAATGGAAAGAAAATGTATGTATTTTAAGGCCACAGTCTGTTTGGAGTTGCTGCTATTGTTTCTAAAATGTATGGCAGGGCAGAAAGAAAAGAGAGCTTAGACAAGCCTACCCAGTCCAGTGACACCAACTCTGGCCTCCGTTTTAATGGTTCCAAACTGGTTCTTGGCCTCGCAGATGTACAGCCCTTCATCATCGAGCCAGACACCTGCAGTCAAACACAGGAAACAGACACTGAGCAAACTCAAATCGACTTGTTTAGAAACACAGCACAGTCTTTACATCCGAGATAAACCAACTCCACTCTTGCTGAGAAAGAAAGCAATAAGTCCATGTTGATAGCAGTTAATAACAGTAAGTGTGCTGTAATTAAGAGTTAAAAATAGAAAATAACGGGATTAATGGGTTCGCCTCAGCTGCCAGCCCCCTGACACACATGTCCCACTCAGTAAATTCCCTCGAGATTACATGTTGGAACATCAACATTCACTTTGTGTTTGGATAGTCAGGCCTGTGTTTAAATAGCTGATGAAAAGACATTAAGCATTAAAGCAACAGGTGAGGAGCAGAAGGGCGAGGGATTGGTGGAATTTGTGCGTGACACAATATGGATAAAGACATTTTCTAAAACAATAGCAGGTAAAAAAAAAAAGAAAAGTAATCTGCAACAGATTGGGGTAATTAGGTCAGATGGCAGCCAGAAATGGAAACAGTGACAGAAGCAGCCCATGCAAATATGTCTGGTCTTCCCCAATAAAATATTGCGCACACTATAAACATTTAGTCTCAGGAGAACAAAGGATCACCTTCAGTGGCCAAGATTAGTCATATTGCAGTCTGAAAGGCCTCCAGAGTTCACAGCTTTAAATTATTCTTTGCCCTGATGGGAATACAATCCCACAATGAAGGAGAAATACTTTGTGATATATACTGACTACATACTGTACTCTTACTGATGGCAATGGCATTCTGTTGCCGCCCCCCCTCTCTTAAGAAAAGCTGAATGTAATATGAAGGGCTGCACCTCTTCTATATATAATCACTCAGAAAATGCCAGTCAGTGCAAGGCAACCATGAAGCTGTTTTCGCTTGCACTGCAGACCAAAGCTCTGTGCTGCGATAGTGTTTCATGGATAACTCACTCTGGATTAGAAGATGTCCGCTCTCCAGCTGCATTGTTCTACTGTGGCTGTCTGTCCTTGTAAGAATCTGTCTGCCGTCCTGTCTGCGCCAGGTCACCATCGGTTGCGGGAAACCTCGGGCAGTGCAGGGGAGGGTGATATTCTCCCCTACGTTAGCTGTAACGTCAACCGGTGCCTCCGAGAACAATGGGCCCGCTGTTAAGGGGAGAGTGAATTTTCCTTTTTTGTAAATTTTGAGAGAAAAATAAGCTTTATATGGAACACCAAGGTGTGGTCTCACCTCCAACCTCCAGACTGACGGTGCCAGCGGAGGTTCCAGCAGAGCTGCTGGCCACACAGCTGTACTGACCAGCGTCGACCTCCTGCACCCCTTTAATGTGCAGGGTCCCGCGGTGTTCATCCTGCTCAACGAAAGGAGCGGAGCCCACCTCAAGCTCACCTGGAAACACACATAAAACAAGCCCATTGGTCTCGTGGTAGATATTTCCCCATTTGCTTGTATGTACACATTGTTTCTAACCTTAACTTACCTTTAAACCAGTGGACAAGAGGAGGGGGAATGCCTGTGGCTTGGCACTCCAGCGTCACATCACCACCAACAGACACCAGTACGACCTGCTGTGCCACTGTTATTCTAGGCATCTCTGGGGGACAGAAAAGAAAGTCAGTCTCAACAGAGCAGGGATAGATGCTCTATGGAACAGGCAGACAGCCAAGCTGAAAAGGTGAGATGATCTATCTCACAAGGCTCTCACTGCCTTGACAGATCAATGTTGTTAAAAATGACATTCAGAGACAAAACTGTGTGTAAGACCAGCACGCCCACAGTCCATCAGCATTGAGGTTTCTGTCAACCACTAGCTGACATGCCATGACTGAAACTGCAGGCCTACAACTGTCAGCACTCACAAAACAAGAAGAGAAATATTCTGTTGTGTGAGTCGGAGCAGCATGTGGCCAAACTCACACTGGATATCATTCACACACTGATTGAAAACGAATGCTTCTGAAGAATAGTCAACAACACAGACAAAAAAAATTGTCTTCAAATGAATGCTACCAGAAATGATTCTTCAGGACGTATATAAAAAAAACGAACTCTAAATGGTAAAAAGGATCATTCCAACAACAGCATGTTTTCACAATGGCACCCTTAACATCTGTTGCAATAACTTGACTTACCTGCAAAAGTAAGTGACACAGACTGAGAGGCAGTGCCAGCCTCATTGGTTGCCAAACACGTGTAGTCCCCAGCATCCTCTGGGAGGGCCCCTCTAATGGTCAGAACTCCATGTTGGTCTTGACTCAACCTGTGTCATGCAATCCACAAAATGTGTTGACTCTTCGTGATTATATTTGCAGATGTAAACCGGCAATTCCTCTCTAACACTTTCTGCCATTCTTGGGTATCATGAGAGAAATATTTCTTTGAATATGTATTTTACACAGGCATATTACGTACTTGTGGTTTGGAAAAGAAGATTTTACATCCGAAGTGATGCAAACAAGATGTGGCAAATACGCATGTAGTTCAAGTGGAATGTAATGACTCTGAGTCCTCTGTGCCGGAGGTGTTGAGAGGCCTGAGAGTTCCCTTACCTCGGCCGATTAGTAAGGAACATGTTTCCGTGGCTCCAGAAGAGCTGGGGAGGAGGGGAGCCGGACGCCGAGCAGACGAGGCGGATCTCGTCCCCTCGGGAGAAAGCCTGGCCCTGAGGGTGAACTACCACAGAAGGAGCCTCTACAATTGGAGTCAAACAGAGGCAAAATGCTGTCGGTGACTCAGGGCCTTGTCAGCGCTGCATGATGTAATTTACAACTTCCCCATTACATGTTTAACAACAACAGACTTCTACTAATGTGGGCTACAATGAAATTACCAGCACTTACTTTGTCTGACATCATTGGTACAGAATTTTTACATTTAATTGGCTGTATTTGAAATCCATTACAAACATCTGAACGTGTGCCCACAGTAGAAGCCACACTTTTCAACAAGCATTAGTTCTCGCTGTTGATGAACATTGTGTTTATGGAAAACAGATGATGAGGGCCAGAGAGGAGCTATGAGGCCCTCGGAGTGTTAAGTGTTTAAGCAGGTGACCTGCAGGGTATCGTTCCTGCCGTACCTGGGACGAGAAGCCATGCGGTGATTCTACTGTCTCCGTGGGCATTGGTGGCCACACAGTGGTACTCCCCAGCATCCTGAGTCCGCACCTCGCTGATCTGCAGGGATGCGTCGGACAGCAACTTCACCCTCCCCGCGCGGGCCCGGATGGTACGACCTGCTCTGTACCAGGTCAAGTTGTGGCGCATGGAGCCTTCCACCTGGCAGGAGAGCACAGCCACACCTCCCACAGAGCAAGTCGCATTCACTGCGGGCTTCAAGACCGGAGGAGGCTCTGTTTTAGTTTAGAAACACAATCAAACCATCACACTTTGTGTTATCAGCAGTGAACTAACAGTCCAGAAACAGTTTACTCTTAAATACAAACGTTTGCGCTGGCATGCTTTGTATCGTGTCAGTGTTTTAGCCATGGATCTAAGACAAAGAATGGCTGGAACTTATTTCAAAGCCTTGCTGTGACTGTGATGCATGCAAGCAAGACGACTCAGGAGGTGTGTGCGCTTGCATTGTTGTACATGTGTGTGTAACATACCTCTAACAGTCAACTGTGTTAAGGCACGTCCCTGTCCTGCGCTGCTCTGCACTATGCACTCATACAGGCCTTCATCCTCAGCTGACGCATGGGCAATCTCCCATGATGCCACGGCAGAACCCCTGATACAAAGACACGGTTGGTTCGTTGACTGGAGTATGACAATAGCAACAAGATCCCATTTCACGTCATATTCAATTAGCATCTCTGGCACACACACACACACACACACAAAGAAATAGTTTTCACCACAAGTCAGCTTCACTTCATGAATGTAATTCAAAGCAGAGCGTCAACACAGAGAAAGAATAGGCGCTTTGTTCATTTTTCTAAGATGACACAATCGAATACGTAATGTTTACAAAATTGACTGTATACATGTTTCCTGACAGATGAGCCCATAAAACTCAACAAGCAGCACTAATGCTTTACAGACATGCTCACTGGTTAGAGTAGTGAGTAACCTAATCAGCCTTTTTACAGCAGGTAATGCGCGAATTAAGCTGAAGCATCTGAAGGAATCTGAATGCGGAAGACGTGCCAAATGTTGGAGAGTGCCGAGCTAAAAGAGGAACGACTCACTGAAAGAACTTCTCCTCTCCCAGTGTAATCCCACTTCTGGTGAATCTTAGCCTGTAGGGAATGTCACTCTCCACCGAGCAGCCAATCACAGCGGGCTGCATGTAGAAGCCCTTCACCACATCAGGCATGCTTACAGCTGGGGGATCTACACAAGGGAGGGAACAAAGAATAAAGGTCACCAGGAAGATTGATGAGGTGTGAGAAACACTGCACTACTGAGTGGCTTTGGCGAGATGCGTCTGCAGTGAGGGGGATGTCTTGCCTGGAACAATGTTGGTGTAGGAGACACTGGACAGCCTCTGGAAGCGGTAGCCCTCCTCGTCTTTGCCCGTCACCTTGATGAAGAAGCTCTGTGAGGGGGTGCGGAACTCCGGGAGACTCCACAGTCCTTGTTGGCCGAGGTCAGAGGGCAAAGGCACGGGGATCGTGCGTAGGGAGCGGCTTGAGCCTGACATGAGCTCCACATGGCTGAGCTGACCAGGAGGCTTCAGGCCTGTACATTTCAGCAAAACATGGGCTGGAAGTCCTGAGAGACAAAGACAGATCATGTGGTGAAGTCGTCGTCTGCACATGTTTTCAGTCAAATAAGAATAAAGAAGCTAACAGAAACATATTCGGCACCTTTTATTGGCCTCCCTCTGGTGTGGTTGAACTCTGAAACGGGTATACTGGAAAAGCCGGCCCGGAAGTCTAGATTGCTGACTCCTGTGACCCTCAGAGTATGGCGACCACTGCAGCTCACCTATAGAAAGAAGGTAAAGCAATAAAATTAGGCCATTGTCATGAAATAGTCAAAGAAACAAATTCATGGCTATTTCAGCAGAGCAGTACCTTCAGTTTCCAAGCCCCAGGTCTGGGAAACTTCAGGTTGACGACACGAGCAGAGTTGGGGATGTTCAACAGCTCTTTCAGGCCCTGCTCCTCACCAACTACACGACCTACAACACAAGAACAGGAGCTTTTCAACGTAAGATTCTCTTCCCTTGTTTGGGTGCACTGAAAATATTGTTAATCAATAAAGCAAGAAAGAAAACAGTAATAATGTTTTGTCTACCGAAAGGATCTCTGAGTTCGATTTGTGGCGCTGGTCCACTGAGTGACACGGTGACCTCTCGAAGGCTGGGGTCGAAGGGCACTTCCCACTTGTTCTCCTGGGCACTGTCATGGTTGGAGGACAGCAGGTGGACTTTCATGGCTTGAACCGTCTCTTCTACCCACTTTAAAACCTGACAGCAGGAGAAAAACAGAGCAGCATGTCACGCCGGAGGAGACTCTTTCATCGCTGGGTGAGGCTGGGATCCATCAAAAGCAAACTGTCGGGGATCGCCTCTCAACTTAAAGACAGGACGAGGACAGGACGAGGACAGGAAGGACGCACTTGTGCCTCCCCCACCAACGCCTGCCCTGCTCGAGCAGCAGGCTGCTCTTTGTCTTCGGACTATTCTTCCATCGCAAAAGTATTCCTCTGAGGGATTTTGCTTAAACAAAGGAAAAGTGAAACAGCGCAACTGTCAAACTGATAACATACAGTTGTCTGCACTCTCAAGCATGTATTCCCAGAGGACTGTCTCTCAGTGTGGAAGTCTGTCAAGCAGCAATCCCCCTCCTGCAACACAGCTTTCATGAATCATGAGGCTTGTTCCTCTGAATAGAAAGCAGTGGTGCCTTTGTTTTAGAAATACACTTTAAGTGTGTATTCCACAGCATAAACCTGACTAATGTATTGGATCATTTACGGACAGAAATGGCTGGCTGTTTCACAGCTCTTCTGTGGAATCGAATAAAACGTAAGAAGCCAGATGAGGCCAGACAGCGACACATTAGGATTACAGGAGATTCACCTCATAAATGAGTCATTCCAAAACTCAGAGCAAAGATTACCCAAACTCTGAACTAATAGTGGACAGTTTGATTGTATTTAATGGCAAAAACAATCACGACTTAGACTATAATGTCCTTCAGAGGCTCTCCAGAGAAATATCAGACGATATAGAATTTCAGTTTTGACAGGTGCTTGACCTTCTTGGTATAATCGTTACCATGGTTCGAGTCCGAACACAGTTTTTCTTTTGTTTTCTCTAAAATGAAAACAGAAGCAGAAAAGCCCAGCGGTATTTTGAAGAGTCTCATTCCAGAGGCCGCACTAGACCAAAAGTCTTTCATCTTCTAAATGCTTAACAAGCAACTGCTGTCTAGTATTTGTTTTGACTTCATATGGAGAGGCATTATGGCTGAGCTGCGTCTGTAATGAAACAATCTGGAAACATTTCTTTAGCGGGCCCCTGGAGACAGAGCCAGCGGCAACACATTTTAAGACATTTACAAAAAGGAGCAAAAACTGAACAAGGAAAGACTTAATTATCAGCCCTCCGCTTTTTGCCTATCAGGTCGACTGGGTGCTGACAGCAGCTGGTTCCTCTCGCCATTTTACAACTGGAAACAGCTGTAATGCCTGCCACATGTGCAGACATCACCAGCAGAGCAGGAAACTGCGAAGAAGTGACCTACAGCTGCCTCAGGATAGAGTCCACTTCTTATGCAAGAGAGCAGAGAGGAGTCGGCATGACTCAGACCAGAGAGGGGACGCCTTGCTGTCCGGGCCAAGGAGCACGCTGAGTTCTGCAGCCACTCCTTAGGTCTCAACCACTGGGAATGCAGAGGATCTTAAGTCCTGTGAAACCTCATCCGGCAAGTCTCAGTTCAACTTACAGGAAGGACCCCCTCTGCTATTCATAGAAGCATGGCAGAGAAGAAGAGTGAGCTAAGGCTGGAGTGATGCTGTATTCCCCTCACTCGTCCAGGTGCTTTACCTGCTAAATAAAAACGTGGCCGTGCAGTAGTTAAGCACAACAGCTTGATTGCAGACCTCCCAGTTGCGAGGGTTCAGTTTACTCAGGCTTAAACACCACAACTTCTGACATTTGCAGGAAGATGTATCTCTAAAAATCAAGGCTATTAGTGTGAATCAGGCCCAGATGGACCCCGTGCGCTCTTCTCAGTGAGAGTTTCGACACACCTGCCGAGGCTTTGCCCGTCACAAGTGGCTCTTTATTTTAGAGGCGGCAACTACACCAAAAACGGTGCCTTTGTTTAACGCACTCAGGAAAACAACTGAGGATAAATGTTGCCTGGGCTTCTGGATTTGATGTCTGACAAGCATTACCAGCCCCTAAACTTAGTACTGCATCCCCGTAATGAGAAAACCATGAGGGCCATGTTGTAAATGACTCTTCAAGGCACTTGAGTTGAGTGTATGTGCAGCTTGCCAGGTAGAAACACACAACCACTGGCCATATCCTATGTTATAAACCGCATCTACATTACATGGATATTTAAAACCCTGTTTATCCGTGAGCAGACATCACAGGAGACATTATCTGGGAGCTTAACATCACCTAAGGATGGCATCATTACCATAAAGAGCACAGATCACGCATGGTCCAAGTTAGACAGCACATTAACGAGGCTTCGTCTACGCTCATTAGCGGCTACTCTAGTTGATCACAATTGGTCAAATTTCACAGAGCATAAAGAGTGCGATATGTAGGACTGACAATGAGTTCTTGTTTAAGGACTTGGAGACAACTCCACTGGGCAGCTGCGTTGGAACGAGGGAAGCCGTGACAGATCGTATCCTGGGATTAGAGACTCAAATAAGCAGTCTGTTTCCTCTCCACTCTCCCACAAAGACCACAAAAAGATTTTGTATATTTTTATTTGGCCGCACTTTATTAAACTGCTTCTAAGAGGGAATATTTTGGTTAGATTTGTAGTACTTCTGAGGTTTTTAAGGATTAAAGGATTTGCATTAATTTGATAAAAGCATGCCACCCAAGAGCTATAATCACACAGGTCTAGAAAACCCACTGGCATACAGTAATTCAATGTAGATCCAAGCTCAATGTATTCACAAGTGTGCACATGTTGACATGTAACAGCACACTAAGAACATGCCAAAGGCTGCTTTAGCACAAAGTCATCTGGAGTGGAGGTGTGAGTGCAGAAGTGAGTTTGTTCTCCTATTCCCTGAATAGAGTGGTCTCGTGTGACGTCACAGTTTAGCTGTCGGCCATGTTGGAGGACACACAAAGCCACTGGCATGCGCGGCTGAGTCGCATAACCTATCGATCATGGTGAACTTTTGTGCTGTCTTTGGTTGTGGCAGCAGAGCTGATAGACAAGAAATCATTCTTTCGTTTGCCAGCGGTCATCACACATCAAGGAAATGACACGAAGGAGCTATCCAAGCGACGTCGCGAGAAATGGCTGTCACGCATCTCTCGAGATATAAAGGAATGGGATTTGGCGTACACTAGAGTATGTGCGGATCACTTTATAAGTGGTCAGTGATTTTATTTACAAATTCGTTTGTGAACAGTATTTAATAAAGGAAATATAAATTAAACTTGGACATGAGAAGGTTACAGAAGCTTCATCGGCCCGTGACAGCAGTCGGTGCCAGAGACGTGTCGAGCGTGTACAACAGGCGAAACACAGAGATGCAGCCTCAGCATTGCTTGAAATGAGTTTAACGTCAGATCATATATATATATATATATATATATATATATATATATATATATATATATGTATATGTATACATATATATATATATATATATGTATATATATATATATATATACATATATACATATATATATATGTATATGTATACATATATATATATATATATATACATATATATACATATATATATATATGTATACATATACATATATATATATATGTATATATATATATATAAATACATATATATATATCTACATATATATATATGTATACATATACATATATATATGTATATATGTATATATATATATATATATATATATATATATATATATATATATATATATATATATATGATCTGACATTGAATATTGCTAAATATCGGACCAGATCTGTATATATTTACTCTTCCAATGACGAGATGAGAATTGTCGACGACCGTTGCTTTGACGTCTCGGACCCATCCACTGACAAACTGATTATAAGCGTCGAGCCCTTTGTAGCACTCCAGCTCGTCTTTTGTGTAAGGACTGGGGGTGTTCACGAGATACGTGTAGATGTTGGCGTAGTTTACCGATGGAAGATAAGTAGGATCGGCACTGAAACCATCTGCACTCATCGTATAGGGATCCAAGTTACCAATAACCTTCAATTTGGCCAGGTAGCGAACCTTTGATGCACTATCCAGTGATTCAAAGTATGGTATTTTCGCCGCACTTCCTTGTTTACTCGCCGCCATGTAGGATCTGTATGTACTCCAACATGGCGGACAGACCTCGTAACTAAGGAGATCGTGACGTAGGTGAGACCACTCTATACAGCAACACAAATATCACATTCAAACACTCCTTAAACAGCTGGCAGTATTATGGAGTGATAATGAAGCGAGCTGCCCCCACACCGGCATTGTATAGCTACATGCATGCATGATTTAACAGGAAACAGACCCCCCCCCCCCCCCCCCCACACACACACACACACACATACTTAAACACATCTGAGTTCAGAGGGTCAGTGGGCCACCAGTGAGCAGAGCTGTTGGCTACAGCTCAACGCTGCTGCCCAGCTATCTCCCGTGTTGACATGCAGGATACCAGTGTCTCTTCCAGAGGAAACTCTGGCTTCTTTTACATCTGCCAAGGAAGTGAGCCCTGCTGCCTTTGGCTTCTTAGTCAGGGCTTCTGTTACATGCTGCTTCCAACATAAAACAGTCACTCAACCGTATCATATGAACAGGAAGCTTAATATCAGCTTTGTAATCATTTTATTACACCAAATGAAATTGCTATTATTACATCAGTGGGTCCAATAGTGGGTTGTTTCTCTTCTGCTTCTGCAGTCCTTCATTATTAGTAGATATAAGCGTTATTCATATCAACTGTATTCTACTTTATATTAGTCGGATCAGTAGGATTTATTTGATATTAATACACTTATTATGTATATACAGATGTAATGAGGGTTTGGTGGAGGTAACAGCCATAGCCCTGCCATGTACCCCGTCATGCTCTTACCTCGTTGACCTGCTGCTTGTCCAGGTGAAAGATTTGTCCAGAGGAGGTGGCAGCGATCTCCTCATATGCCCTGTAGCCAGGCTGAGAGCGGTCTCCACAGTCTCCAGTCAGCACAAATACCACCTGGGAACGGAGGGGTGGGGCAGGAAGAGTTACGAGGATTACTACAGTTCAGTGTTTGTTTTCTATGATCTGGCTTTTCAGTTGACTCCAAAGTTACACTAATGCTCATTGTCATGCTTGATGTCGGGGCTGAGACTAAAGTAGCTTTGAAGAGACTTTCCCCTCCTTAGCTGAGCGTCAGGAAGCTTCATTGGAATGTAGATCTATCCCAGCATGCCACTGTATTCCTTTTGTTACAGCGTGTGATAAATGCAAAGATACTCAAAACTCTGTGGGCCAGCACTTGTTTTTAAACCTTCAGATTGAACCCTTTTCCTGTTAACATCACCTAAACAGCATTTGGATCATTATGGGAGAGTTAAACAACACTAATGAAATGTTTGAATACATGTTTTTGTGTTGAACCTCCCTCATATGTGGGATAAATGACAGTAAACTGCCAACATTGTCTCTACAGCCCTGGTTCGTGAGACGCTCACAGCCCAGTCCACTTTCTAGGACTGCACCTGTGATTGCCGGAGCTGCACCAGCTGCAGAACATCTCTCTTTAGGCGGTAGTCTTTGGCTCTGGCGTCAGTGAACACGTAGATGAAGGATCCAGGCAGGGAAACCTCCAAGGCTTTCTTTATGGCTCCTATGCTCATCTCGGGGCAGTCACCTCCACCCTGGATGAGTGAATCACACATGATAAAATACTCCTGGAAGAAATAAAGTCTAAATGTCTTATTTTAAACTGCATTCATACTGATTTTATACTCAAACAATTCTGTGATACCTCAGCTTTTGGAATAGTGTCCCATTTAAGCGGGACTCAGCATATGGCTAACATTGACACATATTAAAAAAACATACTAATTTAAGCAACACTAAGTAACTTCTGAAAGAATGTGACAATATGCCTTTGAGAAATAAAAACTTGGATTCATATACACAATTAAAAAACACACTCTTGCTCAATTCACTTAGGGGTTTTACCACTACAGCCTTACTTGGTCTGGTGTGACCAGTGGCCTATGGCGGCTAATGTTACCAAACGTAAGATACATGTTGCCGTGTAACTGATAATCCTGAGCCGGTTTGCTGACATTATGGCTCTCCTCTTCACTACGTTATACCGTTATTACATTCTTGTCCCTTGTGGCCACAGTTGCTGCTGTTCGGTAGAGGTTACATAGGCTTGCTTTAAGCAATGGCAGTTCACACAGCTGTAGCTTGGATTAGAGTGGAACAATACATATATATAATCATCATGTCATGTGTTCTGTTCCCACCTGGACAAACAGCTCTTGCAGATCCTGCTGGAACTTCTTTGGGTCGGTGGTGATGGACACAGGGCCGATATCTGCGAGATTAGAAATGTATATCGTGAAAGAGACTCCAACAACATTGAATCTGGTCAGCTTAAGAGATATGTTTTGGTTGCAATACAATACCGTATGCCAGAAAATAGTCATCCCAACAGAGTAAGGGCTTAGGTCTAACTCTTCTGAATGTTTCTTCAAGCAAATCAACTATATGGGAACAAAGGATGCAGTTGTTCTGCCTCTGTGAACAGAGACAAAGCATCTACAGCATCAAAAGCCCAAATAAGCCACAGTCTACTTTATCAGAACCAGAGTGATGCCATGTAGCTTTCGTGCGAGACATGAATATCAATCGCACACAGCACAAGAGTGGCTAAATTGGTGCACTGACACAATTACAATGTTCAGGTTTTCTTTCACACAAATCACTACAATCTGCCCAAAGTTCGGATAACAATTTGATGCAGCTGTAGTCAGCATCTTTAGTGTTCTTCAAGCAGCAGCAGACTCCAGTATGATGGATAAGAACCTGCCAGGGCCTGACACTTACTTGGATGCCTTCTGGGGCCAAAAGCTGGAACAGTAAACATTAACCGATACACAGAGGACGCATTGATTTAGCTATAGAACACTGCTGTCTATAAACACAAGCCTTTCATTTTAGACCCTTATCAGGTAGGGTGGAGCATCATGATTTCTGTGTCTGCGCATGTTATTCCGACTGCCAAATACTATTCTGAAGTATCTTTGTGAGACGAATGATACTGAGCTTGGAGACAATGCCTCAAGTTGATGACATTTCTAACTCATTCATCTATTTTCAAATAGGGGAGGCTTTTAAGTCCTTGTCTCCTCGTCATGAGTGACCGTAAAACAGTGACAGCACTGTCACGCTTCTTCGTCAGCCACCGTGGCTTCTTTGCAATCTTGGAGGTTTACAAGGTACCCAAGGGCAGGGCACATTAAACACAGACAAAATGTGTGGTGTTAGTGCAGCCCCCTAACACCCCCTGACTGGCTAAACTGGGGGGCTACGAGGGTTTTCCGGAGGCTTGGATGGAATTGAGGGAGGGGTGAGTGGGGTAATTACACACAAGCAGACAGCATATGCTTCTCATCAGTGTTCAAACACCCTCCCCCATTAGAGCACTCTTATTTTCAAGCTGCAGCGTTCTCATGAGGCTCGATTGGGGGTGAAGAGCCTTACCTGTCCCACAGACTCCTCATTCTAAAAGCTCACATATACTGTATATATTCCTGCTTGATGTCTTTGACTTCAATGTGCTGCTCTGTGTCCAAATGGACTTCTTCTGAAACAGCTAACAACATGTGTAACAGGTCCTGAGATGTGTTGCTGTTTGCTTTGATCTTTTCCAAGTAAATCTGTACAAATTATAGAATCAGGGGCAATGTACCCTACGTGCTGAGTTTGTTTATTATGCAAAAAGAAGGCTACAGGCTGCTGTGTTGCCTGGACCTGGTAAGACACTCTGGCCATTCTTGGCTGATTTGTTAAAAGCAAAAATCTTTATTACATGCATTAATTCAGAAACACAATAAGAATCAAGATGAAACACTTGCAGCAATATGTGCCTATTGTGCGGCAGATTGTTTTGAGAACAAAGTGTGTTTGGTCAAAAAGTACCTGGGTCATGGAAGGGGACCAGGACAAAGTTTTTGATGGGTCTGGTCCTCCGGTTGAGGGTCTTCTCCAGGATCCGCGAGGCGCCGTCTATCACCTGTTTTAGATCGTCGTACATGGAGCCGGTAACATCGAACACAAAGGCCAGGGTCGAGGCGCTGTCACCGGATCCATCATCCTCCTCAGCCAGGGGGACTGCCAAGAGCCTGTGCGCGCCGATACACAGCGCCAAGACGAGGCACTTGAATAAGACACCGGTCATTTTGTTTATAGACTTACTGCATCTGTCTGCCGGAATAAGGCGAATCACATATAAAAAAAAAAAGTTTAGACTTCAAAGCTATTCTATGTCTGGGACTGCTTCCAATCGGTAGAAACGATATGTGGAACAATACGGCTCAGCTGAAACACTTGCAAATCCAGAGTAAAATACTTCCACAGGAGTATATCCGTGCGTAAAGTTTGGAGGAGCGTGTGGACTGGCTCTGTGTTGGAGTGCCCCTGGAGAGCTGGTGCTCTGACGCTTCAAACGGGGGCGGGATGGGTATTAAAAGGTTCCCGAGACTCAACCTGATTTTTTGTGAGACCGCGTGCTTGTGTGAGTCTACCTCGACCCCACGGTGACTTCCAGACTTTAACCCTATCCAGCGCTCCCCCTTCGATTCAATTTTCTCCGTAATCGATGTGGGCCCACAGACGCGGTTTTTAACAGCTTTGCGCACATTACCAGCGACGTCTGGAGCCTGTATTTTGGACACGCCGAGGACATTGTCTCAGTAACAGCCTCGTTTTTATAAATAGCCATCGTTTATATTCAGCTGACACCAATCTAATTTTATACATAGCCCACCCTGAGAAATCTCCCCTTGGCATGTGAATGGGTGGAAAACTTGAGGTGTCACACTTTTTACTGTGTTGCTAATCTGGATATAAATGGGTTATTGATTATTCAATTCAATTGTATTCACTCGATTTCTGCTATGGCATATGAGATCAGACCTCACAGAGGAATCCAGCCTAGATTGAATTCAAATAAATAATTCAGTATTTTCTTCCAAAGTTTAAGTGGCCCCAGAGTATTTGAGATTAGAAGATGGCTGTTAACTTCAAAACTTCTCCATTTGCGGCAATAAGGAAACAGATATTACTTCTTTCAAATACGAAGTGAATGAAAGATGTACCCAACGGACAGATCAGTCTCAGATCAAAGCTCTGGACCCTCCTGACCTCTTGATATCACGTGAATCCGTCCTTGAGTAGAAAACAGAAAGCAGGTCTGAGCAGGCCCAGTGAGCAGACAGAGCCAGAGGCTTCTACACAAAAGCCACTGAGCCTCATTAACCCACCAATCAATGCATCAAGACATCACCGTTTTATGCACTTCATTACACAACAAAAAGTGCAGACATACATCAAAGAGCGAGTTTAAGATGCTGTGTTTTAAAGTATGACACACACACACACACACTCAACAAGACAGTAGCAGAATTTAAGACAGCAGAATTTATGTCTGTTTGTGCCTCTCAATGACCAGGGCTTTGTGTGTGCTGACTGAGGGTGGAGTTCGATGCTCTCAAAAGAAACAATGAGCCTCGGTTCAGATGCAAGCTGTGAGAAGTCGCTGTGTTGCTTGGTCATGTCGTTCAGGATGTGCAACACTAGACGGTAGTGCTAACGGGGAAGTGAAAACACAATAGGATGCAGAGTGCAAACATAGTAAAATGATCCACAGAAGACTCCCGGCTCCTTCAACACTCTTCTTCAAATAAAAACCCGTTCTCTCAGGAAAAGGAAACCTCAGCATGTGAGAAAAAAGCAATCCCGCAATCAGGAAAAATACAGTGCAATACATTTCAACACTTTTGATTAAAAAATAAAACTTCATTCCGTTCTTATGAGGAAAGTCCCATAAACGCAGCAAAGCGGAAAATAAATTACCATTCTATTTACATTATACAATGTACACTATACTGCTTCGTAACTTTAAATTAGAGTTCACATTATCACCAAGTCACACATTTTTCCAGATTCTCCCGGGTTTAGAGTCTCTGCACCTGGTGGTGAAGCAGCAGCGCAGTTCCTCTGAGTGGTTTATGTGCATCCCTGGTTTACAATATGTGAACAAGACGCACACACGAACATCTCAGGGGGAATTCAGTTCCTTTGACTGTCCATGGGGAAACCACAACACTGCGTTTGCAGAAACGCTCGGACACAGTCCGCAACACTCAAGGGTGTAGCGCGGTGCCAAGTGAAGCACGGATAAATGAGGGCTTTGCTGACATGTTCGACTTCTTCGTCACATCAGAGGATATATTTGTTTATAATCCGACCGGGAAATGTAGATTAACAGCTACTTGACACGAATGCCGTACGGCCGTGCAACAAAAAGTTTGTAGTCCACATCTGGCTGAAGAGAGTTAAATGTGGCTGCCTCCCCTGGCAGGTGTGATGGTGTTGGATTGGCGTGTGGCTGCAGAGATGGATCCATCTGAGAAGTCATAAGAATGATCACCACTGAATAGATGACAGTATAGTGTCATGACACGTGGGTGTGTTCATGCAAGATAAATCCCCTAACAGAGCTACTGCATTACTAAAATATGTCTTTGCGAGCTCACTTCGCAGTTGACGAAACACTCAGCAGGATGTCAGCAACAATTGGCAGTGGCCGGTGCATTACATTAAGCAGTGAGAGCTTTTTCGCTCTTCACTCAGCACTCCAAGACTATTTGATTGCCAGCAAACAAGTAGGGTCATTTGAATAATTCATAGACACAAACAGCAGAAAGTGGTTTCTTCACTTTGGTTACAGCCCACAGACTGAATTTTCCTTTTGTATTCTTTCCTCTGATGAACTAAGAATCAGACAGTGTTATCTTGAGTTGAAGCATGACCTGGGATTGAAAACCACCCAAGCAGAGAAGCATGCATGTACTAGCTCATTAATGCCCACTCACCTTACATTCCTATACAAGTCCATCATAGAGAGACAATGCCTGAACAATAGAAGGGTCTGCCTTTGAACCCTCCTGAAACTCCTGCAGAGTCAGCTTCCCATCTGCATTCTGGAAGAGGAACATGAGACAAGATGAAACTGAAGCCCCTCAATGCTTTAATACGGAGTTACCAGCAGGGGGCAAAACAGGCTCTCAAGCTAAATCATGTTACTCCTGTTCTGTACTGATCTTTGGTTCAGTGCACTTGGATGGTAGCCACTCTCTGCCAATACAAATCACTAAGTGCTGCTGTGCTGCACAGCTAGACCGACGGGCTGATCTTGGCAGTGGTGGGCTGACAAACACACCCATGCAGGCTGCATCTCATCTTTCACTAAAGCTGAGTAGATTCTTGGCGCTGCAGGAAAAGGAGTGGTGGAGGAGACTATATATGATGTTTATAGACTGCAGGCGGTGCTAGTGACGCTGTGATGGTCGCAGCTACCAGCTCTAAACTTAACAGTGTCCATGTCAAAGCCCTGAGGGTGGCAACAAAGGCAGACTCCGTCCTCTTAAAGGTAAACTAATAATCATTGCTGCACTTTGTATCAGTGTCAGTCAAACTTTGATGTTGTACTATAGCAACATCAAATGGTGCAGAAACTTGGGCATTATCACATCAGTCTGTTGATATTATGTTGATATTAAAATACTAATGTTAGGGTGACCGCTAGAGGGCCGCTAGAGACCTGGTAGAGGGCGCCCAATTTAGGCTGAGTCCTTGACAGCGGCCCAGTTTAAATTATGACACTATACTGCGTGTCATCCCAACCCCCCCCCCCCACTTCCTGTCATTCTCCTGCTGCTCGTATAAAAGCCTTATAAATAATAAAACACTAACCTTGTCCATCATTGCAAAGATGCGGTCCACTCGCTTTTCTGGTGTGTTTTCTTCCTCTGGCAGCTCCACGGTGTTCCCCTACAATATCAACTCATTACACTTTGTACCATTCAAACAATTCTGATTTATATGTCTGATGTCTGGTAAAACTTACCACCATCTGATAAATGGCATCTACGATGTTCAACATCTCATCTCGGGTGATGTAGCCGTCATTATCCAGGTCATAGAGTTTAAAAGCCCCTGTATAGAGAAAGATGTTACAATACATTTTGGTAGTTGAGCACATACTGTGACTTTGTTAAATTGTATATTTTTCATGGATTACAAAGCACAACATGACTTTGGAAGTGGTGAAAACTGAGTGAAGTTTGGCAGTTACCAGTTCAAAAGTGACAGCAGTAATTGCACATTTGAATACACTTTGTTTCAGGTTTAAAACGTATGGTTACAGCTAAAGTTGCAAGTTTTCTCTGGTGTTGTATTTTCAGAAAAAGGTTGGCAACATATCGACCCCCAGGTTTCATGCCTACTGTATATTCATAATAATCTCCTATTTGCTGCTGTTTAGCAAATCCTGTCAATTAAATGTCAAAAACAGAGTGCTTCTTCTTACATCTCAACTTTTCATCGAGAGTCCCACGGGAAGTCACTGACAAGGCCTGGATGAACTCAGAGAACTCGATGCGTCCATCCTACAGTGAGAAAAAAGGAGGGAGGGGGGGAGGGAGAGAGAGAAAGAGAGAGAGAGAGAGAAAATGGCCCAGAGAGAAGATGAGGATCTTGCTTCACACTTGCTGTAGTTCTTTCATGATTTCCTTGCTGTATTCTTCTGAAAAACGGGGCCAGACGTTTGCTCCACGTCAGCTGCTATTTTAGCCCTACACCTGGCTCTCTCCTGAGGCAGGAACATGTCACCTCTGGTCATTAGTGAGATGGATGCGACTGGCTCATCGTCCAAAAGTTACAGCACACAAACAACCACTGTGAATTAATGAACTAATGGTTCACATTTTCTCAACGATTCCACATGGCGAATGGGCATGGCAGATAATTCTGTCTGACAAGGTAGAAAATACTCCGACACTTATTTCCTCTTAGCTTTGTTAGAATCTCATGCTCTGCATAGAACCACAGCAGCTCGAAATTTCCAATTACCCTCCCAAAATTGTGGCCTTCAGCGTTCCTCTGTGAGGCCACACTCTGTCTCAGAAATGTCTGCTAACACGGATAAAGAAAGGCTTGAAGTGGGTCAAACGCTGCCAATTCAGACCGACTCACCAAGTTATGACCTCCAGCCTTCATCAACTGCATGCGACGTACTCAAATGAAATGCTTAAGAGGCTCTGCATGAAAGACGTGCCATTGACACAGTGAAAACAGCTTCTGGACAACAAGAAATGTTTATAAATCGACGCCCTGGTAGTGGAGCCTTCCGGCTTTGGTCAGTTCATACAGTCTTCAGATACTAAAGGATTGTGTTGCATCAAAAAGGTTGTTCCGACATTCTGCTACAGCAGCTGCTTCCCTGTAACGGTCAGCCACATCTACTTACAGAAGACAGACGAGCTCTCTTCATGGCCCTGGGGTCAGCCAAATTTATCTTTATCTACAAGACATCTGACCAGCCAGACAATGCTGAAGTCATGCATTGCTGATTATGTAAGTCATGAATACTGTTAAGATCAATGCATTCTCTAACTACGGGGTGCCTAACGCTAAGGAAGGTTACAGATAAACATCAGACGGAGGGGTTGTCTGATCTTCCTCACACGAAGCCTCTTAACTGAGTCAATAAACCTCCAGGGGCTCACCACCATCCCAGGAGCTGTTCATCCATAGTTTGTCTTCCTAAACACAATTTCAATAATCTCGTACAGCTGCAATGGGGTGGATTCCTCCATACAGATGTTGCTTTTTAACAGGCCTCATTCACACATGCTTTCTCATCATATCTTCAAATCCTTAGAAGATGCGCCCACATAACAGAGACAGGAGTTTCATTAAAAAAAGAAAACATTCATGTACACCTTTTGAAAAATGAAATGGCAAAACACATTTCAGGCACAAAACTAAGAGTTACGATTATGTGTCACTATAATGACTCATCTTTTTTATGGGACTGAATTATTTGCGCTGTTGAAATACTGACTGACAATTTGTGAGCAGAGAATTATGTCAAAAGATCTATGAAGGGTTTTGATGTAAAAATCCTTCAACACTTGGGAAATATAATAGGGTTCTATCTACTACTACTTACAGGTAATAAAGAATACAACGCACAAAAATATGGCAATCATTTAGCTACACACTGACGGGCAAATTCACAACAAATGGACAGCGGCCGCTGATGGCACCATCACCTATCGACCCCATCTCAAGGTCAGAAATATATTTTATTGCGCAAATAATATTACAGCGCAAACATGGTCAAACGTTTTTATTTTCCCAGTTTGTCAGTCCTTCAGTTACCACCAACTCTTTAAAAACATTGCTAATTTCACTGTAACTGAGTGTGGCGAACATTAGCACTGGTCTTTGTGAATTGGAGGCTTTTGAGGCTCATCTGCATAGAAAGGGACCAATTATGTGCCAAATATGCATTTTACCAAATTTAAATAAGTGTACATAGCAAAAGAGCGCTGAGACGCTATTTGCTTGGCTGCACAGTTACGGGTGCATTTCACCGTTTGTGGGTTCTTTACACATCTTCTTTCTGTCATGTGCAGGTTTAGCGGCCACAAAAGCCGCGTAATCCTTCTGTAAATGTGTCCACTCCACTAAACACAGTTTACTAAACATGGAATGTCCAACATGTCCGTTTACTGTAACACTTTGGCGAAGAAATTCAATACAATTTAAATGTCTCAAACAGCTTTCATTCAAAAGAGATTGAATAAATCATTTTCTGTCTACGAACCTGATAGTAGGCAATTTCCTTCTTTCAAAAAAGCAAACAAACCTTATTTTCATCAAAGACATTGAAGACAAAGGAGGCAAACTTTGTGGGATCTCCAAAAGGAAAGAACTGCTTATATATCTTCTGAAAGCCCACAGCATCCAGCTGCCCACTGGGACAATCTTTAATGAAGCCCTTGTACCTGGAAAATAAAGCACAGACAGAGTATTTAAATTGTTAAAATAGCATTAATAATGGGATGAGAATACATAATCAAGACAAGACTGGAAAACAATGACAGACTGAAGTCACATCTGCAGCATGCAAGATCAAAAAGGTAAAGGGCAAAGCTATTCGCCTCATTCACAGATAAAACGATCGCCCTAATCTAATAGCAAGCCACGAGTGGTTAACTCTAATCAAATGACTCTCTAGTCTCTTTTGATAATATGCTAGGCTGATGGATAAGTCTGTGAACTTCCTCTTGCCCCTAGAAATGACACAACTAGAGAGTGACTTAATACCTCTATTAGCCTATATATAGAAGCATCTCATAAGCAATTTCAAGCGCCGTCACTCAGACGTAGGCAGTTTCCTTGTACGTCTTCATAAAAGGAACACAGCAGCCACGAAGTCTAACTAGACTGTAGCAGGTCAGGGAGCTAGGACGTGAGCTAGGAAGCCTTTATAAAAATAAATGCTCGATGAGAAGTAGGAGGAAATAGCAGAGAAATAATAACACTCTATTTATAAAAAGAATTGCAAAAAGCTTTTGCTCTTGATCAACGGCAAAAATGACAAACGTTCGCACAAGGGAGCACTGCATGTTCGTCTCTGATTCAGAACAAGGCCGGGCTGTAATTACGGCCAGAGAGAAAGAGAGACGGAGTGCTGTGATGAGGAATGAAGGGCAGGACAGATCTTTTCCACTCACTCTCTGGCTCCTCACTCCTCTTTAAACGCTTTACTTTTAATCTGCCTTCGAGATAATGAAGCCAGCTCCAAATAGTTAAAGAGATGGCGAGACGCTTTGAGGAGAAGCTGAGAAGAAGCGCAGCAAGAAGAAAGCAAAACCATCCGATTGCCACATTTGAATTATCTGAAGATATGCTGTAAAATTAAAGCCTCACCCACTACGCATAATTCAATCTAATTGGTATTCAAAGTGCAGAGCACACAATGCATGTAATAATCCAACGCAGACCCATTTCACCTGAATTCTTCAGTCATTTGAATCTGCCACTGTGGAATATTATATCCAGCAACCAACATAAAAGGCTACTGTAACATACTGTATAGCACAGATATAGAGTATGGATTATTTACTGAAAAAACAGAACAGTGTATCTATATAGTATTTAAAGACAATCTTTGTGTCGCAGGTACAGTCACAGTGAACAAAAAGCCGTCATCAAATGGGGGAATGTTGATCCAAATTCATTACTTCTATCTGCTAACTTTTAGGTGTACGAGGCTATCTTTGTCTTATTCAATACGTTCAGTTTTTTTTTTTTTTACTTGTCATGAGGAGTGACACTGGCAGTGGGCATTTAGGTCTATGGCCGACACTCTTGAGTTGCACAACGGTAAATGTTCAGGTTAAAAAGACAAAAAAAAGGAAATCTTGGCCTCTGCTGCTTTGATTGTGACCGCTTTTTAATCTGCCTCTTATGCGTCATAGAACATTATGGTTCAATACTAGATCACTTAATTTTCCTCTGTTATATGACTTTTTTGCCTTGCCTGAGAGTGCCTGAATATTAGTCTAATTTAATAAGACCCCCTTAAGGACTTAAAAATGATGAAAGAGAGCTCATCATTTTCGCATTGCACTTCTATATCTGTCAGACTAACGATGGAGACTTTTAAAAAAAGTGATTCCACATATTCTTCCTACTTCTCAAAACCTGGCGCATACATTACCCACAATGCAACTAGACTCGCCAACCCCAAATCTCAATATGGGGCTAGGGCTCCAGTCAAATTCTTCAATATAATATCAGTTAAGTTTTGACTCGGATACTTATTTTCCCTCATCAGCCAGTCGATGGTCGAATGAATGTGGTTTATTGGGCATACAGTAAGAAACATGTCAGGCTGACGACCACATTTAACATACTACCAGTGGAGACACATCGACAGCACAAAGCTACTGCCCTCGTGTAAACATGTTTGCCCAGTGTCAACTATTCGTCAGAGTCATAATCAGAATCACCTTCATTTGCCAAGAACACACCATGTTCAAGAAATCTGACTGAGTGACACTGGTGCTAAGACACATACACGCTGAACTCTAAGTAGTGCAATAGTTCAACGACACACTGTACTTGCAGGAACATAGCAGACGTGACATCGTGCATCAGACCACAGTGGGGGGCCAGCATGAAGATTAGCATGAAGTATGTATTACTGGCACTGGCAACCTACTCATTGGCATCTGCCATGGTGGTTTGCTGGAGATTTGCGCAGGATGTCTCTCTTGCGACTGCCTTTTCTGGCAGGGACATCACTGAGCTATGGCATTTTGTTATTGATTTCAGGTGAGCCTCGAGCATACTAATGATGTTTCCTGAGAGGAGAATTAGAAAGGGGGACACATTTAATGCACAACACGGGCATTTATCTAACCCCGCTAATTCTTCTATGTCTGTGCTCTAATTACACGCCATCTGGCATTTCCCCTGGTAAAATTCCCTTTCATCCCTCACACGCAGCCGTGTTGATTGCTGCTGATCTTCAAGTGAGGACTCATGCAAACTTTGCTGTGAAAGACAGCGTGAGTGATGGTGAGTTAGATGGCTGCACAGCCGGAGGAGGGGGCGGAGGTTTAAGGGAGGTGGGGGGGGGGGGTATTCCGCCCCAGTGCACTCAGTCAGCCCCAGAGACAGGCCACCTTGGAGGCTCTTGACCTGTCGATGCTCAGGGATATCTAATGCTGCAGCTACTGCTGCTGCTGAATGGCTCCTCGCCCACGTAAACAGTCAACACCCTAACAGGGGACAAAGAGAGCGGCTAGCTCCGGAGACAAAGCTCTTTTCATGCATGCAGAATTAGGCCATAAAATGCAAAACCAAAGCAGGAGAACTGAAGCGTGAACATGGAAGAGTGATCGCTTTATTGCAGCGCTCCCTCCTCTGATATACACTATTCTTTGCTTTTAATTTCCGAAGAAACCGCATGCAGCAAACAAAGGCGGTGACGACGCTCATGCTTGAATCGTCTCTGTAAATGAAGATGCATTGTCTCTTGTCAGTGTGCCAGCGACTTTAAAATGGTGCCTTCAGAAATTCACATCTCAGCAGTAATGAGCCCTCTCACCTCAGTTCTGCAACTTATCATGGTCTGAGGCGTCTCGGTTTCATGAATACGGTTCATTTTGATGTATGTAAGTACGTGTTAGAGCGCTGGGAGTTCAGGCTGGGATCAGACAAAAGGTTTTGTTATCAGACATCCTTTTCGAATTTAGATGAAGAGAGGTTGAGGAATGCATCGTGGATATGTTTGCATCAGTGTTCAAATCTTCAAAGTCATTCAGTCTCAGTTATGCTTCCAAGTCACTCTATTTTCAGAACGCATCTGTCGTCAGGGTAGAGGGAGAGAGATGGCTTTAAATCAACCATGAAACCAAATGTTAATACAATATCTATGGAGTCAAGGAACCAAGTATATCAACGTGGGTTTTGCAAGTTTTCAGACAAGAAAAGACCCCCACCTCTGATTCCTGTGAAGTTTGCCAGTAAAAACACAATAGCTAATATATGACTAGCTTCACATCACGAATGGAAAACACATCGAATTAAAAATGAGTGCACACACTTACCACTGCTGCACCTCTTTCTCTGTAACTGTAAGAGAAAAAAAGAGTGGCATTAGCTTAAAAGGAAAACTTTGGCTGTCCTATGAAAAACAAAAGTAGCATGCCGTTAGAGGAGCCAAGTAGTTGCATCGTTAATCATTATGGCCCAATCCTCTCACACATTCACACTCAACAGTGTCAACGTGCAATTGCAATGTTTTCAATTCATTGATTCGAGCATACGATCAGAGGAGACGACTAGTGATATCTGCTGGCCAGGATAGCAGAGGACAAGTAGGAGTAAACCTCCGGGGAGCCACGGGAAGATAAAACAAGACTGAGGGAAGGAAGGTCAGCCATACAGAAGAGTTTAGGAGGCAGGATGTGTTATCATTCCCACACAAACACCATTCTCTGCCAGTATCTAATCAACCAATCCCTTATGGCTTTCCCTTGACTCTGTACTTTTTCTCAAGTAACCACAGCAATTTTCAGCCTCTCGGCACCTGGGACAGCGAATGAAAACAAGGGCTTAAAATCAATAGTGTTAGTTGAACCAGGTTGAGAGAGACTTTCTGAATTCATACCACGTTAAGTCTGAGGATAGATGCCGACTACTATCGTACCACTTCTGTTAAGCCTGGGGCAAAGCAATAGCCTCATTTGTACAATAAACAGCTAGTTAGTTAATCAATGTCTTCTACTGTAATGTTTAATCTTGAGCAGCTCATAGTCATGGTTACTGCAAAGGTATACAACCAGAGGAACCAAAGGGAGCTTCATGTCATGCACTCCTTACAAATAAAACGTGAATATATGCAAACGACAAATATGTTCTTTGCCATGAAATCCACATGTGTATTCCCTAATGTGAGTACTGCAGCGCTGGAGCAGAATCACACAGAGGCTATCGATGAGAAGGCCAGGTCAGGTAGCCCTCGCCTGCATATATCTCGGCCTCAATTTGTTCTGCTCATCATTTCACCAAGAAAACCCATCATGTGACCGTTTCCTTGGCAATGAATGTCAGGGTCAATCTCATGACTGTCAACCGTGCCAAGCTACCATTAAATTGGCCACAAAAGTCAATGTCGTCAAAAATTGAGGCCATTTTTCATGGCTTCGAGTTAATAAAATATTTTATTACATAAGTAAGTCGGAAGCGATGGGCAATAATACAATCCGAGCATTGCAGGAGAGTGCGGGGCATACAACACTGCTCACTGTGATCCTCTTCACGGCTCTGACAACTTACAAAATCCTCATGCCATCACATGGACCTAGCCAACATCCTGCGGACATTTTAGTAGGACTGCTGGCATTTCCGTGTGATGCCAGAACAGAAAGCGTTCTGGTTTGAATTAAGTACAAGTGAGGCTGCAACTGTTTTTCACAGTTTTCACCAAGAGCAAGAAAAACAGCAGCTAGCCAGAGCCTTGGTACAGCTCAATGTTGTCTTTGGCCAGAAAGGGTTTTATCTGAAATACAAAGTCATAAAATTGTTCTCTCTGAAGAGGATGCGTTTTCAAACCTACAACAAAGCGGAAGGCAGACATCTTGTGAACTGAACAGGTCTTATTTCGTGGGCCTGGCCTTGTTAGCTGCCTGTCAACACAGACGGCATAATTTGCTGGGGGGAAAAAAAAACAACACACAAACTCTTCTTCCACTGAAAGAAAGAAAAAGACACATAGGCACAGAGAAATGTACGTAGTCCCCAATCTGTCAAGAAGAGTAGGTAAGCGCAGACGACAATGGCAGCAAACGCTTCTCATGGGAGAGAAAGAGAAAGAGGTAAGAGAATGAAGCAAGCAGAAATGATAGAGTCAAGTCAGGCAACAACAGAGAAAGGGAGAATGATCATGCTGGGAGAGAAGCTTGGTGCCCCTCTCAGCGATGCTAACCAGATAACATACTAATTATACTATTCCATTCCCAGCTCAAAGAGGGCAATTAGGGGATAAAGCGAAGAAGACAGGGCAAAAGGGTGAGAGTGTGAGAGGGAGTAGAGGACAGTAGCAAGCAGCCCAGCACGAAGCCCAATCTTCCTCCACAGCAATTTCCTGCCACAGCAGTCTTCCGTGGTTGTGCTGTGGAGAGACCCATCACACAAATAACACTGTCATTAGGCAGCCAATGAATGTCAACTCCCACCCACACCTGCACACTGTACTGCTCAAATAATAATAATAATTCTGCACGCCAGAAATAACACACGAATGATAAATATAGTGTCTTACGAGCAGACATCATTGTGGGAAGTATAAATGTGATCTCTGCTCAAATTTGATGGAAAACAGAAAATATTTCTTTTGTTAAGCAAAAGATCGTCAACTGAATTAGTGCTGGCAAGGTGAGAAAAGCAAATGCTGTTCATTTGGAATGTCCTGACAAGTGGACAAGAACAACACAAATCCGTGTACTTGCAATGTTGCAGATCCGATCACACCATTTCACTTGAGACTGTTTATATATCCTATCTATCTATCTATCTATCTCTGCATTCACATAATACAGAGGATCCATGATCAGCGTATAAACCCACATCCTCATCTCAAACGCCCCCAGCTCCGATAGCCGCTAACAAACTAAGCAACTCCATATTCATATATCCCTTCAGCATGATTTAAAGATGCTGATTGCAACTTCTGCCAGACCTTAACCAATCACAATTTGTGACAAAACATTTTAATGTAAATTGAAATAAAAGGTGGAGCATATTCCCAGCTGACATTTAGTTGTAGCGTCTGTTTTCTCGACAACGAGAAACTGGTTTAGAATCCCATTATAGCCCAGCAGGCAGCGTTATATACCATACAGCCGATATGGAACAGGGTGGAAAATAGGATGATTAACCTTAGGGATTCCTCACACATTATATCGTCTTTTACCTTTGGCCAGAATGTTTTTTTTATTCTCATACAGGCCAGCTAAAAAATGAGTTTGTGTTAAGCAAAGGCAAGCAAAAAGAAAAAGACGTGAAGGTACTCACAGTAGGTTTTCCTTGTCAACTCCTCCACCACCTCTGGCTTAAGCTTGCTGTTTGATTTACCCATGATCTTCAGCTCTCCTCCACACCTCCACGTCCACCTTGGCACGCAGCACCTGTTACTACCTCCTCTCCAGTCTGCTCCTCGGCCAAAAACATACACAAAAGTGGGCCAGTTTAGGTGCAAAGACACCGGTGAAATAAGAGCAGGAAAGTCCCTTTCAAGCTACACGAGTCGAACAGTCTGTGTAGTTCACTCTAGCATGCTGTCATGATCCGCTCAGTCATCAGCCCCGGCACTCCAGACAGGCAAGTCAGACCCCAGGGGCCCTGTGAAGAAGGGCCGGCATGTTGTTAAGTCTATATGAGCGCTGCTGAGTGCCTATGTGTGCGCCTCATATCTCCACAGCAGTCCGTGGGCGCAGAGTGGCGTTTGGATGCGTTGCTACCTTCGTCCTTGGAAACAAGAGTCACTCAGTGGCTGGGTTAAGCACGTTCACTCCCTCACAGCCATCCTCTGTTCTTCTCACTCCTCCCACCCCTCCTTTCCCACCACTATCTCTATTGCTCAGAGTAAGTCACTGTAGAAAAGAATCCTCCCTCTTGACAGCTGAGATAAGGATGCGTGTTCACTAAAATACAATGAACAGAGCTCGTCTTGGATGCACCCTGCTGCACTTTGCATTCAACGCGTTAACGCTAATCCCTGGAACGTATACAGACATAACAGTTTCAAAAAAGGTTTCAGCAATAATTGATGGAAGGCCAAAATAGAAGCAAGGTCTCCACGTAGTTCTACAGTTCTAGATGCCAGCTGAAAAAAGATCTGGTCTTAAAATAAGTGTGTGCTGTCTACCAAGCTTAGAGGCGGATTTGAAGAGTGACAGTTTTCTTTTCTTCTCCATTCTGACTCATAATTCCCCCCCTCCTTCTTCCTGGCCTCACAACAGCATGGCATGGTGATTTCCTCCTCTCTGTCACAGCAGACAGGAGATGAGGGATAATGGAATTTCTTTGTACCACCAGCCTAGCGCTGGCATGCACCGACGCCTAACCGCAGCAGCTGTCTCAGCCACGAAATAGGAAACTAGGCACTAGGCACCTTCACTGCAAACATCTGTTCTCTGTGTCCATGGCCAGTGATGTCCTTCTGAGGGATGCCACACTGGTAATCACCATCTTGTGTTTGCTCAAGCCTTGTGGTCCTGGGTGTTACTTAGACACTATGAAAGTAAACAGACAGACAGCAGTCACAAAGGGAATGACAAGCATTTACTGTGCTCTAGTGGAAATGGAGTGTGTGGTCACCTAGAGCCACAGACACATGGGCACTTGACTGGAAACACTGTTTGCCAAAGCAGCTGAATATATCCTACAGACAAGGCACAGGGTGGAGTGTTGGTAATGTGTTATCAAAGTCTGAAGCATGATCGACTCCATGCAAGTCTTGTGAAAAACAGTTGGCTCGGAGAAAACAGCGCCGCTGAAAACACATACGCACGCACATGAATTCATGGCAAATGAATGGCTGAATTAACACATATGGAGGAGCACTCCGTTTCCATGTTTTCACATTTGTTTTGGTTGACAGGAGTGAAGAAACAAGAGTCGCAGCAGCAGGTGGGACGTTGCCTGGCAGTACCATAGCAACACACAGTGTATGGCTACAGTACAAACAGCTACCGTGCGCGGAGCTTGCTTAGTCGTTGTAGTCGCAACGCTTTGGTGCCCACGCTGTTCCTTGTAACGAAAAAACACACATAAAACTGTCCTCGACATGAATAAAACTTCGGTTTACCTGAGCTATAATAGTGGGGAAGTCTCAGCCCGTCCAGGCAGTTCCCAAAGCGCAGAGCCGTTGAGCAACGCAGTCTTCCTCCGCCGAGTTCCGGAGCGACTCGCTGCTGCGCGGATGGCTCCGTCCGTGCTGCTCTGATGCCGCCGTCAGGGAGTGACGTTGCTGCTGGCCGCTCAGTGCCGGGAGAGACACTGACGTCGCTGTACCATCGGTCTGACAAGGACTCTTTGTATGCTTTAAGAGCCTTTACACGTGTCATCTCGTAATGCAGTGAAGGATTAATATACCCAAACTCACTTTGTTTTACGCACAGTCTCGGTTTCAGTTTTCGGGACAGTATGAAGGCAGAAATGGCACTTTAGGTATCGTGTGCCCTGTGTAACATTGATGTCTTTAGTAAGTAAGTTCTGGGATAGTCTTTCGACGGGGGTACACTAATAAATAGCTCCTTTTTTGATGCTTATTTTACCATCTGGACGACACATTTCCAAGAAGCTTAGGCTCACATCTTTGGCAAACACAATATTCAAAGTGGTACATCTGTGTGTTTCTTGGTGGAGAAACTCAGTTTTACAGATCTGTCAATGAAATCAACTTATCGATTAGTTCACAAAATCGTATGAGTGGTATTCGACTGAGGACAGCCATATTAATGTAAAAACTAAAAACAACTAATTGTTATCCTTCTAGGGCATGACGTATACCGATTGTTGACTTCACATGTTTTCTTTCTTTATTCATTAGAAGCTGCTTTTAAAGGGATTCTTTGTCAATGTAGCATTGGGGAACTATCACAAGAGATAAGAGATTGTTCTTTAAAACGCTTCAATTGATTCAGCAGAAGCAAAGATATCCTGAGTTGTAGTGCCTAGTGAGGGTCAAGCTCCAAATAAACCACTACAACTCCCACAATGCAACACAACGATCTTCAGTTAGACCCTGACTGTTCAAAATTCCATTCCAATTTCAAGTCTGCCATTACCAGCAGACTGGTCACACTGAAGTATACTCAAGCAATACGTCTTCTCTGCATCACATGACAGTACCAGCACGACTGTACCGGTCCGAGCTACTGTTGTTGAATGACAATCGTTTATCGCAATTGTAAATTCAAATGACCACTTCCACTCAATTCAATATTTTCCAGTTTTATTTTAAGGGAAAATTAAAATTGTTCAATATTTTTGTGTTGAATATATGTATCCAAGAGTTAATTGTTTTAAAAAAGGTCATTGGACAGTTTGAGGAGTCGCAATGCAATTTGGAGCGGTTATGTCTATAAGCTGACATTTCACACTCACAAATTATTGCCAATATGACATCTGGTCATTTCTGGCGTACAAAATATCGTGTTAGTATGCAATTTAAAGCAGACCCCCAGTTTGTAAAATTCCCAGGTCTTTCAAACTCAACCCACAAGGTCTTAACACAGACTGTCCCTGATGACATTATCTCCACACAATGGCATCATCAGTGTCATTTTCTCAGACCTTAAAAAGCTACAAAAGGCATTCTTCATCTGTCGTCGCAGGCTGAGTTGTACTCCACAGTACAATTAAACTGATGTGTCAGGTTTAAGAGTATTACGTAATTTAAGTTATTTCAGAGGTTTGCTGTAAATAATTGTGGTTGCCATTAGAAAAATCTATCAGGTATCTTGCAAGCCGACTGAAAGAGAAGTTTAAAGAGTGGGATATCAAATTGAGAAAGCAAAAATATTCAGGTTGAGTTTATCTAAACATAGCCTGCTATAATTACTGATTTGGAGAGCACAAGGCCAGCTGAAAAACATTGCAGCATGGGAATGAGGAAAAATGATTTCAGATACTACATCTGCTGAAGGAGAAGGAAAGTAATTCAGATTGGTTCAAAGCAACAGATGAATGTTCTGCAGTCTCCACAGGTATTGATTGCTCATTAGGCTACACGAGGAACGCAAGGACAAGTCATTTTCCCTCGAGTCTCATTGGTTACTCACGCGTACTCATGTTACTTGTGCTCGAGTCCAAACTTTGCAATCAGACCTTTTCATGTGCAGCATATTAAAATTCTGGTCCCATCAGCTGCATGCCGACAGATGTTCAGTAATAGCATTTGTCCACTAATAACTGCTACACGATCATTTTACAGCCCAACGGTCTGCCCAGTCATGGGAGGTCTGGATCCAATGTGGGCTGTGTGGCTTAGCCATCTTGGTATCCAGTGCCCTTCCCTGCAGTCCCTTATTACAGTCAACTGCAGTTATGATTAGAGAGAACAAGGCTGAGCACAGGAGAAAGAGGCCAGAACAAAATGAGGTAAATGCAATCATTTGCATCACCATGATATGCTGACATGTGCTAAAACAGCTGGGGGACTACTGGGAGGAAACCACTTCCTGGAAAATATCTGTATATTTTGCACTGAGTTTTGCATTACAGGATGGAAAGTCAACACCTGAGGGTTGACAATATACCACCAACACAATATTTGTCTTCATCAGCAGCAAACACACAAGAAGGTAGTAACATCTCCATCAGCAGGAGGAAGTATTCTTGAGTTTACTGGTTTTCTTATACAACCTGAAGACAGACATTCATACATAAACAAAGCAAGATAACGAGGGGAACATCCATACATTTGAAAAACGGATGTTTTGACCATTTGGTGGTGATATTTTTATGTAATGGCTGCAACTTCTATTCAACACCTGATCCATCACTCCAGCAGTTTTATAAATAGCCACATACCTAACAGAAATGCAGCTTCAATGAGTCACACATGAAAGGCGTGCTAGATTTAACCAAGACAATTGATATGTTGCAAGATAAGAAGAAGCAGTCTGTCACTCTGTGCTTAGAAAGCAAGATTTCTATGCCAGCTACTGAAATTAACATTTTTTTTATACTTTTCTTTCAAACCAGTAACATTCTAGCAGGATGCTTGTCCCCCATACATTATCTGAACAAAGAAAGTTTAAGTGATGAGCTGTCATGAAGAGGCAGGTGAACATTTATAGTTTTTGCCCACATGAATCATTCACAACAGTGTGACAGATGGAGGGACGACGGAGGGCAGCAGATGAACAAGAATCCTTTTATGTGCCTCTCTACTTAAATGCATCTCAAAATGAAACACTGAGACAAAAGGCTTCACAATAAAAAATGTAGTCTGTACAAAAGGTTATACAAAGTAGCATACAACTTGAAGGTTTTAAAGAATTTAAATTATAGATTAACAACAATGTAAGTATATTAAAAATAGAAAAGACGACAAAAATGTGGCCGTAACAGAGTAACTGAGATCAAAGGTTTTCAATTTATTCCATCGGCAACTTCCTCCTTCTTCAATAACCACAACCAAACAACACTTTCCCGAGGCGTCATCTGTACCCACTTGAGTATCCCATATGGCTAGATATGTATAATTTAGGACCATAAATATACAATCCCTACCCTCCTCTCAACAGACACGGGTAATGAGGATCCAACAACACTTATCACAGTCTGTTGTGCTCGATAAATCCAGCAGGACATTGAGGTTTTAGTGGAGCAGCGATGCTGGTGTAATGCCTGTGACACCCAGCTGTTAGTTCAGACGGACAACAGGCAGATCTCTGGCAGACTAACGGCAGATGGGGCTTGAATCCTATCTTTGTGGAGATAAACTACTCCCTGCTCGGGTGATGGAGAGGACATGGAGAGTGTGGTGAAACAACATTGGAATTTGTTTTCCTTAAAGGTGGAAATATTCTGGTTATTTATGAGCATTCATAATCATAGCAGGGGGGAAATGTTTCAAGCTGTAGGGCCCATTTTTACAGTATTTGTATCATCAAAAGCAAATAAAGAAGTAAAGTATAATGATATATTAAAAATAACTTCCCTGTCAACAAGTTATTAAAATGAAATCTCTACTAATCGTTTAATCTAGAGGGACTAGACCATCATCTGGCCCAGATTAAGGAATACAGAGAAAGTATTTCCACCATGACCCAAAGGATAAAGCTGGTCAGTTTAAGCTTTATTGTTTTTGTTTAATTGTTTCCACGATGAATCTTATGCCTTCGAAATAAATAAATGAGCTTTAGACAAGGTTTTGTGTCTGCCATGGACATAAGGGATGATAGTTACACTCTTGTGGAGGATGTGCTTCTGTTCCCTCCCAATTTCTTATACAGTCCAACCACAGGATCATGTCTGCCCTCTAATGGCTAAGACAAGAAACAGCACACAACATGATTTATGATACCGTAATTGAGATTAGTTCAGCAGTGATTGCAGCTGTGAAAGGACTAAATATAAATAGGGTTTGTATCCAAAAGTGGATTTTTAAAGACGATCTCTTATCATCAAAATGTTTTAAACAACAAAAAGTCTGACGGATTGTAATACTTTTCATTGTTCAGTTACGAAATGCAAGAATATACACATTAGTCATAGTACAAAAAAAGGAAAAACCCAACCAATGAGATCTGTCCTCTTGGCCCCAAAGGGGGTAAAAAGTAGCAAGTGACGTATGCCACCTATCAACTTTGTCCCTAATGTTGACATAAACACGTGTCACTCATCATACCCTGTCCTGCTGAAGAGGAGGCTCACATATTGTCCTGCTGTTAAAGCAGAGCAGGTAGACGCACAGGAAGACAGGAAACATGTTTTTTACGAGCGTGCTCTGTCTGCTGTCACTGTGGCCTGGCTTAGCCGCTCTAATGAGTTCTCCATTGGACGAGGTAGGTGGAAAGCTGTGGGTGAACAGGAGCACGGCGGTACATTGAACTCTTCAACTTTAAACTGTTTATCATCCTGTGAAAACCCACGACCAGCTGTCATAACTGGATTTACAGTCACTAAAAAACAAAAGCTCTGAACTACTTTTGTGTTTTCATCCAGTGTTTGGGCAGACGGATCTAAATTTGGTTACACGGGTTTGAAGATGTAGTTTCTAAAGAACCTACAAGTGGTGCTTAAAAATAACCTAAAAACGAACGTTTGTGTCCTCTTGAAGCATTTTCATCACTCCCCCAGTCAAAGAGACATAGTTTCATCTTCTGATGCCTCAGGTATGTCTCTCTATGGCTGAAATGTAAAATAATGCAACGCATAATGCAATGACTGTGTTCTCTCTGTGATACTGTAATTACTGGTGTTTGTCCATACCGTGTCTCCTTCTCCTTGCTGACAGTGAATGGGCGGCTGCGTCGCTGGGCTCAGATGCCTGATATCACACATCTGGAACTGCTGGTAGTGGTCGGGCCTGAGGTCCAGCAGGTCCACAAGCAGGACACAGAACGATACATCCTCACCAACCTCAACATTGTACGACTGAGCACAACAGCCGTTGCTTTCTACCGATAGCCGTTTCTATGCCTTAAATACATGTATGGGGAAATGTGCACAGCAGGAAAGAGTCCCGAATGTTTAACTCAAGTAAAATGTATTTATGCAAAAAGGGGAAATTAATTGTAAAATGTACTACGTTTATGTTACTGCCTTACATATTTGAAAGGGCAAACAAATATTTATATCTATCAAATCAAATAATGTATTTCGGCTACAAAATGACTATACTTGAAAAAGTACACACACACACACACACACACACACACACACAAAAAAAACGAATTTGTTAAGAGAGTACATGTAATTTGTTACTTCCACCCCTGAGTAGAACAAACCTAAACCTACATAATTTATACCACTGTTAGGCTGAATATAGATCAATGAATGAATGATGAGGAGAAATATCAGTTCAGGTGTTGAAATGTTTACATAGCCAGACGTTTAAAGTGCACTGCTATACTATAGTCCCATTACCCTCTGAGCATCCTGCTGAAAGACTGTGTATTCATCTGACTTTTTTTCCAATTTCCACCCAGGCCTCAGAGCTGTTGAGAGACATGGCCCTCGGTGCCAATATGAGGGTGCACCTGGTCCGCATGATCATCCTGTCAGAGCCAGAGGTAGCTGGCTCCCTGTTATAAGCTCAATGAATCAAGTAGTAGCTACATGATGTGTACCTTTCATGTTATCCAGGCTGACTTTAAGTGCGAGCAATGGTAAAAATGAGCATAAATTCAGCGTCTTTATGTTTTATTATCACCACCTTTCTTTTGTTATTGTGGTCACTCTTCCAGCCAGAGATCCAAATGTCTCCCAACATCACCTCCTCTCTCAGAAGTGTGTGTGACTGGGGCCGAAGGATAAACCCCTCAAACGATACAGACCCACTACACGCTGATCTTCTGTTGTACATTACACGGTGTGTTGCATGTAGCTGGCTGTATTGAGAGAAGATGTGCTCTTGATATTTTACGAAGCCATGTTTTATGTCTAACCATCACTAACAGGTACGACCTGGTGTTGCCCGATGGGAACAATCAGGTCAGGGGTGTAGCGCAGCTGGGTGGGGCTTGCTCCAGTGAATGGAGCTGTGTGATCACAGAGGACACGGGCTTTGACCTGGGGATCACCATCACTCATGAGATTGGCCACAGGTAAAGCAGAGTCACACACATGATCATCAGGGAATCTGCAATATCTACAATATAGGTTTTAAGTTTACATCACAGCTATTACATCTTATTAGGTAACACTTTATTTTGAAGGTCTGTAAAAGAAGAGACAGTATTCAATTGGTACACTTTCAATTAATTAATTCAACATAATTGCTGCCTTGAACTTGATTAGTCTTTAAGTCGGTTCACATCAAGTTAGATAAACATGCAACGATGTAATATTTGATGACAGGCAAACATACAATTACACATATATCTCCAACAATAGATATATAATGAATTCATGTTACTTTTGTTTTTAAAGTTTTTCCTTCGAGGACATTCCTATTTTCCTTATAATTAGCATACTCGATAATATAGGTGTGTTCTAATTGAAGATGTCAATTTTCTTTTACCCAGTTTTGGAATCAACCATGACGGAGTCGGAAACACCTGCGGCAGGAGTGGGTTCATGATGGCCTCCGATGGCGGCTACAACAGTGTGGATCTGACCTGGTCTCCCTGCAGCAGACAGCAGCTGCTCACATTCTTCAGGTGGGTCAACCAGTTCAGAGCAGCTGTGCTGGGAAGTGCCTCTCATTCACCATGCAGACCTGGGACTCGTTTATAAGATTATTAGACACAAATCTGCCACAGTCTGGACATGATAATGAGATGTCACTTGTACTCATGTTCCCAGTGAAGGTAAAGCTGAGTGTGTAAAGGACCTGCCTGCACTGGAAGGCTCCCTACAAGACTGGAAGCCTGGTCTATACTACGGAGTTGATGACCAGTGCCGTATAGCCTTTGGTAGCACTGCAAGAGCCTGCTCTTTCACCAATCCTGACCTGGTTAGTCACCTGTAATAGCAGCTTGATGTCACCAGGTGGCATTTCACATCAAAAATAAACACACCACCACCCAATTGTTAGTCCTTTTTGGTCTTCTTTTCCATCAGCCAGCCTGTCGTGTCCTGTCCTGTCACATTAACCCTGATGATAACAGCTCCTGCAAACGTCTCCTCGTCCCACTGCTGGACGGGACAGAGTGTGCACCTTATCAGGTACTGCTCTGTTATTAGTGAGTCATTTCGGTGCAACCCTTCTCCCATTGAACCAAAGAGTAGGCCCATGCATGCTTGTTCATGAGGTGCATTCCTCTCCTCCAGTGGTGTCTGAAGGGGCGTTGCGTTTCCTTAGATGAGCTCAGCTCTTCTGTGGTGGTTCATGGCTCCTGGTCCAGCTGGTCTGAGTTCTCCCCTTGCTCACGGACATGTGGAGGGGGAGTCACTCACCGCACACGGAAATGCAATAACCCAAGGTAACAAATGTGATGCAAGCATCAGTCATAGCCGGAGCTGACCATCCCGTGTACTTTATGTGATGTTGATGTTTGAAAGTGAACAGCTTATTGTATCATGTCTCATTTTTCAGACCTGCTTTTGGAGGGAATGATTGTGAGGAATCGGATATTGAGGCTGAACTTTGTCACCAGCAAGTACGTACTGAGTTTCTGACTATTTACATTGGGCCTCCATACAGTAGGTCAACACTATTTACTCAGTGGATCACTGTACCCAAAATCGTCCCACTGTTTGTTGATCTTTTGTTAGCAGTTTGCAGCCTGTGCCCCCATAACAAGCCTCCAAAAAACACAAGTACTGATGAGACAACTTGGAGAATTAGAGGCAAAGTAATTGAGCTGGGCTCAAAGTGATATTGACACGAATACCTCTATAGTGGTTTGAGGGTTGAAAAGGCAAACAGACATCATTATCAAGGAAGAAAACATGCTTTTCTTTGTCATACCACACATGTTGTTGCAGCCATGTGAGCACACTCAGCTGGATTTCATGGCAGAGCAGTGTTCCCAAACAGACCTCCACCCCCTCTACCTGTTACCAAACACTGCCACTTTCTACACCTGGATCCCTGCTGTAGGTTTTGCACAAGGTGGGCCTGAATATTTATTTTTCCCCATGTCAAGAAACAAAACTAAACATTTGTTTTAATGTGAACTCTTCTCAACATAACCAGGGGATGAGCAGTGCAGATATGTGTGCCAGTCAAGAGGAGAAAACTTCATAGTGAGCCGCGGCTCTCAGTTTGTTGATGGGACTCGCTGTGAGTCAGACAGCCCGCCTCACTTTGGATCCACAGCTGCTTGCTTAAGAGGGAAATGCCAGGTAAAAAAATACTGAGTAGATGACAAAGCAGATGCAATCTTACTCCTTCACACTTTATTTTTTTCGCAGTCAATCTAACAGCTTTTTAAATGCACTGTTTGTCTCTGACCAGCTGTTTGGCTGTGATGGTATGCTGCAATCTGGGAAAGTGAGGGATGTGTGCGGGGTGTGTGGTGGAGATGCATCATCCTGCACTCTGACCTCTGACTCCTACACGGGCGGTCAGGCCAGAGGTAACAAACAACAGTGTCCAGCTAATGAACACATTCAATGAATAGAGAACTAATTTGGTAATCTCATTTAAGTAAGACATTTTTTCTTATTTCTTTCTTATTCAGAGTATACCACTTTCCTGTCTCTGCCAGTGAATGCCACGCAGGTTCATATTGTCAACCGGGCACCTCTCTTCACTCACATGGGTGAGCCTCATCCCTTTACATGAGATTTCTACACCAGGATTAACAGGTACTAAAACTGGGAATTGTTTTTGCCGTTTATGTCTCCAGCTGTAATGGTTGGGGATCGGTACATTGTTTCCGGGATGGGCAGCATGGCACTGACTACGACGCACCCTTCCCCGCTGGATGATAACCGCCTAGAGTACCACCTCCACCTGACCCCTGACCTTTTGCCCGAGATGGAAGAGCTGCTGTTGCCAGGACCGCTGTCAGACGAAATAAGAGTACAGGTCAGGAGAGGAAAACATTCAACAACGTTAAGAAAGAAACACTTGCAGGACTAAAATGGGGGAAAAAACTTTGTGTTCAACATCTGAGTGTTTTTCTTTAAAGGTCTATCGCAAATATGGAAAAGAATACGGAGAGAAGACTAATCCAAACATTAGCTACCATTTCTATGTACCTATCAGAAACAGGGATTTGACAGACATCTCACCTAACGGGAAGTGGGCTGTCTTCACAACACCCTGCTCTGTCTCCTGTGGATCAGGTAACGAACAGTTAATCACGAGTCCGATTGAAAAGCACCAAAAGAAAACCGGCATAACAATGTATTCGATGATAGATGTCATTATGAATTCACAGGCTGATTGCACATGATAGTCTTCGCTCTCTTGTTTTAGGAGCCGATGGGTTTTTACAAATGAGACGAGGCATTCGTATGATAATGTGCAGCAGAATTGACCTTTTCGAGCCAGCTTTTATCCCACACTTACAGTGTCTGTCTATTATACGGACAGGCAGTGGTGAATATGCCAAATTCATTTGTCATTGTTCTGATCGCACATGTTTTCAGAAGCAAATACCAGAAAATGTCAACTGAACTGATTAACTAAATGGTCACATACAATACAACGGATGCAATAATATGAAACATTGTAGGTTAAAAAATCCCCCTTAATCTTGCAAACTTCATTGAAGGTGTTCATGAAGCAATTCCTTCTTTCTACACATATTAACTTTCTTAACAGGTGTACAGAAGCATGTGTATGTCTGTGTAGATGAAGACACCAACAACCATTTGGAGGAACACAATTGTGAAACACCTCCTCCACCCGTACCGCTCCGCACAACCTGTCAGCTGCCCCGCTGTCCCCCCAGGTTTGGTTCATACTCAACAATGTTTTATGTCCTTCTGTGCTCAGCACAAATGGTTGAACATTAATAATTGACTGTTTTACAGCTGGGACACGGGGACGTTTGGGTCTTGTAGTGCCTCCTGTGGTGGAGGAGAGAGAGTGCGTCCCGTAAGATGTGTTCAGATACATGGAGCCAATGTGGTAAAGGTTTCAGACTCTGAATGCCCACCTGATACGGCTCCAGATACTGTTGAAAAATGTAACCTGCAACACTGTCCTGCTAGGTATGAAGTCTACACTGTACTGTTGATCATTATGTTCATGGGTCAAATAACGTCATATGAAGGCTTTCCGGTGTTTGCTTTTTTAAAAAGAGAAATCCATTGATGTGTGTTTGCAGATGGCGAGTGTCAGAGCCAGGGGAGTGCTCAGCACTGTGCGGGCCAGGAGAAGCAAAACGCAACGTGTCATGTGTCCGGCCAGAAGATGGTCAAGATGTTGAAGTGGATCAAAGTGTTTGTTCTTTGCAGATTAAACCGACTGATTCTGTGCCCTGTGTGGTAGATGTGTGTCCCATTGGATGGCAATCTAAGGGAGAGGTAAAGTAGAACATGACTAAAATCTCTCTCTTATTTCAAAAGGTGAAGGGTGTCTAAACATTGTCTTTCTTGACCAGGAACAACTCGTACTAAAGTCTGGTGTGTCGCCACGCTCTAAACAGGCTCCTGTGTATGTCTGGAGTCCTGTTATCAGCCAGTGCTCAAAGACCTGTCATAACGGTAAGTGAAACCTGTGCTCACCGTCACTCAGAAACAGCCTCATCAGATAAGGTCAACCAAAGCTTGATGCTTGTGTAGGAACCCTGCGGGTCTGGTTCTCCTGTGTGGACCACCAGACCAGACTCAGGGTGACGGACATCCACTGCGATGCTTCTACCAAACCTCCTCCTCAGTCTGAGACCTGCAACACATTTCCCTGCCCCCCCAGGTGAGACACTATACTTGACATCCACATGCAGTATTTATGTATCATATAATGAAGTGAATCTCATGTGTGTCTTCAGTATGTAGTCTGCTGTGTATCCATGTTAGAGAAAGAAATGATGTTTAAAATAGGGACAGCAGCAAAATGTCTTTTGTAACAACCAGGTGGCGGTCTAAGCAAGGAGTCTGCAGTGTAACGTGTGGAGGAGGGGTGGCCAACAGGGTGCTGTACTGTGCTGTAGAAACAGAAGGGGAGGAGGAGGAGGTGGTGGAGGATTCAGAGTGCAGTGTGTTTCTCAAACCCACAGCAGTGGTTTCATGTAACGACCACAGCTGCCCAGCAAGGTGAATCACACACAAACACACATCGTCTAAATATGTATCTTTTTTTTGCAAAGGCAAAATTATTTTAAATACTGCCATTCATCCAGGTGGAAGGTATTCAGCGCGTCGCCCTGCTCGGCGTCCTGTGATTTGGGCGTAGCTCAGAGGACTGTGTCTTGTGTCCAATTTGTTCACGGCAAGGAGAGTGTGGTGCCGGAGGAAAGCTGTCATGCAGCTGTGAAACCAGCCACCACAGTGCCCTGCCTGGTGCAGATCTGCACCTTCAGATGGGAGGTGAAACCATGGAGCCAGGTACATGGACTGGACTGTGAAGACGAGATTAGACTCAAGATGAAACAATCAGTTGATCAGCCATCAAGTCAATTGACATAACATGAATGGGACTTTTTGACCGATTCATTTTTTATTTTTGATCTATTAATTATCTAAATTATTTTTCAAGCAGAAATAATAATCTATTTTAAAAGACCGTGCAAGACTTTTCAAATCAGTCTGCACTTAAACTGCATGACCATGAAATAATATTGCAACACCAAATGATTTTCATATTGTATGGAAATAACTAATAACCAATTGAATGGAATTGTCGGGGAAAAAACATCCAAATCTTAAAATCTGTGCATTGAAAATGCAGAATATGAATAGCTGCCTATTATAGAAATGTACTAGCAAACACAGTGGTATGGCCCTTTAAGAGCAATTTCTTTCCCAGGACACAGAACTCCTCTTCTTGTTCCCAGTCATGTTCATGTGAATCAGGTTTTTTTTGTGATATCTTGCCAATCCAGTGTTCAGTACCATGTGGATACGGGATCCAGTCCAGAGCCGTGCCCTGCATGGGCCCCTCTACGGCGGAGCCCCTCAGCCCTCCGTTTTGTATGCACATGCCTAAACCCATAACCATCCAGGGCTGCTATTTGGGCGGCTGCGTTCTGCCCACCTCAGATGTCACCACTAAAGTTACGCCACAGCACCCATTGGACCGTCTTTCACCAAGTCCAACAGAGCCAATCCCCGTTCCACGTTCCACAGCAACAATCCCAGCACCTAAACCCAGTGAGTACACATAATCTACCTGTTCTCAGTGAGCGCTGCAGGCAGCTGCAGGAGTATCATTACAGTGTCTGCTTTTGACCAGGTGCATGTGGACAGCTACTCCTGGAGGAATCCGGCACGGTGGATTTGAAAGACGTGACCGGCCGCTGCACAGTATCCATAGGTCGACCCCTTGATGAGGTCATTCACATTAAAGTGGAATCTGGCTCTTTGAACTGCAGAAAAAGTAAGTTTTATCGACTCGATAAAAGGATGATATGTCCTATGTCGTGACTATTGCAGCTAAATAAACGACTGTCACTCTGTGAATGTCTTTTTTTTTTACAGAGGAATCTGTTGCATTTTTTGACCGACTGGTACTTGTGAAGAAGTGCGAGCGGGTAGCGGGTAGCGAACTGACAACCAGAACCAACATCCTGCTGGTGCGTCAAAAACTGCTGACCCCCGGGAACGGGGTTGTGTTTACCTACAATTCACAGAAAAACACAAAGAAGAGCCACCATCAGGGTAAGAGTGCTTGTGTGTTCAGCACGATTCCTTTTCCTTTTCCGTTATTTTAAAAGGAGGCGTTACTTGCTTTTTGGAATAGTTGCAGCTACAAGTCAATTGAGCCCAATGTTGCAACACAAAGGTTGAAAACTAGAACTAGAGAGAGTACGCAATATGGTGAACACTTGCACAGTCTAATGCAATCCAATACAAAAGCCCTGCAATAAGTACAGTGAAGCTGAAAATATCGTAATAACAATATAATACAGCGGCAAAGGTTTGTGTTGTATTGTGCTTCTATTGTGTCCTCTCACCTCCCCTATGGATTTTGAAGTGTTAACCTTTTAGCACTTTTAACTGCCTGAAGAATGACTTGAACCAGCACCTGACACAGTCTCAACTAAAACTCACATCTTTGTGCTTCTCAAATGGACGACTCACAGCCTGGCCATTGCATTGGACTTGACAGGTGTTCATAATATTTTGTTGAGATGAAATGTATTCTGGCTTTTGCCCCACAGATTGTGACATTCAGCTGTTTTCGCCAACCGGTGTCTTTGAGAATCCAACAACGTCCAACACCAACCACAGCTGTCGAGTGCTCATCAACGCCCCTCCCTCAGTGAAGATCAGAATCCAAGCGCTACACATCGGAGCAGTGTTCAACGCCACCAACTCCCAGTCTACATACATGATGGTGCGGACATGTTTTGTTTGCTATTGTTTCACAATTGTTTGTATGTTACAGTATAATAACGACTGCCTTGTGTTACTTGCTCAGATCCGGGACATGGACGTCTTAGCGACCAACGTGTTTAAAGGCCGACAGCTGTTTCAGTGGCACTCCTCTGGCAATATGGCTGAGATTGAATTTCATGGAGAATACCTGCATTCCAAAGGGAGCTTCAGAGCCGAATATTCCTTTATTCGTCTTTGATAATAAATATTAACTATTATTGTATGAGGACTTTCGGAATTTACATTCAGCATTTCTTTCGTTTACAATCCTCACATATTCTATCAACAAATATTAACTTCTATTGTGTTCGTGGAAAGACTTAAAAAAAAAAACACATTCTCTTGTTTTGTTTTCATTTGTGGTAATTATTTTGACCCGAAATAACTAATAAACAAACTAAACCAAAGTCAAGCGAGGACAGTGTTATTTTAAAGACTGCACTAGAGACTTGTAAAGTATAAATATTCTACCATTACAATCAACCAATTATCTTAATTCAAAATGAGGTAAAACACAATGTATTCAAATGTAGAATTTCCATTTTGAAGAATGACTTCACATCACAAAGGCAGTCACGCATCGCACTTCCCACAACCCTTTCGATAACAGGTCCCCCCCCCTCAGCTCCAGCACATTCAGTACATTCAGTTCCAGCTCCCGCACAGCCCGCCAGCACAAACGCACCACGCCAGGCCCCGGTGTGGGATCACTGCTCGGCTGTAGCTGTGTCTTCCAGGAGAGCTCTCATGTCCAACAGAGCATCCTCTACAGCCTGGGCAAACTTGGCCGCGTTCGTCTCGTCACAGCTGTTGAAGGCCGTGATGGCGATGTTGATGTGCTCATCCATGGGATTGTAACACACTCCATAGCCATCTGGCACCATTGGACCGAAGCACATCACACAGTCTGTCTTGGAGCCAACCTGGACACGGAGACGGGAAAGATGAGGGCAAGCAAACAAACACGACGACAAACAATCATTTGCTCGGTAATAATAGACTGTTGGTTTTCTTAGGTACAGATGTACCTGGCTGGTGGAGAGATTATAATGCTGAGCCACGGCAAACGAGGTATCCATGAATATCTCAGGCATGGAGGTCAGCTCGGCAATACTCAGCATCTTCAGCCCGAGGAGGTGTCTGTCGATGGCTTGTCCGTGAATTGCCTGAAATAGAGTTGAATGTGTAGCGCTGTCATTAATCAGATGATGAATTGAAAAACTAAGATTTTTTTTATATGTTGATAAACTCCAGTTCTCACTTTGTACATGTTGTCCTTATGTGTCCGAGCGGCCGCCTGCAGCAGCGCCAGCCTCTCTGTGTTCTGTTGACAGGATGTTCTGTTCAGTCAGACGGCTTCATATTCAATACATTTATTGAGAATTCTGGTGGTTCGACTGTACCTGTTTGGCCGGGTCTTGCAGTGCCTGGACAAATTTAAACGAGTCTGTAGTAGTTGCACGAATTGCATCTGTTCGCCCATATTTAAACATCCGTAGCGATGCGCTCTCATAGGTGGAGCAGCAAATATCATACATCCTGGGATTCAAAAACAGGACAGAATATTTGATGTAATACATAAAAGGGGACATATCATGCTCATTTTCAGGTTCATACCCGTATTTTGGAGTTTCTACTAAAACATGATTATATGCCTGAATATACCTGTATATCACCCTCTGTCTGATTTTAGCACCTGTCTTATTGAACCCCCCTGATAAACCCAGTCTGTTCTGATTGGCTTGCGAGAAAAATATGGCGCACCTTTGCGAAGTTATTTCTCAAGCCGAGGGTGGAGATACTCTATGAGTGTGTGTGTGTGTGTGTGTGAGTCTGTATGTTCTAATGAGCCTGCAAGTACGATAGGATGGGAAGCCAGTTCTGAATGGCTTGTTGAATCACATGTTTTCTGATCTAGGCAGCCCACAAACAACTGACTGCGTTGTCCTATTTCACAGTTTGTGGGTCGGAAGGCACACCAGATATCCAAATGTGTGTGCACAAGCACTGAAAAAGTGTGTTTGTTTCGTGATGTGTCCCTTTAATGTTCATGACCAGCATTTGAAAAGGGATTTCTTACCTGAAGTAGGCCAGTTGAAGAGCCATTTGCACAAAGGCATCTGGACTCAGCTTGTGTTTTTGTGGCAGTTTTCTTCCAAAATGAGAAAACATGAGCACCTTCACATCCAAGTCATGAACCATTCTGATGAAACAAAGATAAAAGTGAGTGAAACTAAATGACTGACATCAAAGATGAGACAATAACAATAACAATCATATAACTGCACTTTACATACATGTTCATATTTTGTTTGGCGTTCTCAATGTCTCTCTTGACCTCAGGTGTGATGTTGAAACGTAGTTTCAGAGGCATGGGCAGGGGAACCATGGGAGTGCGAACTATTTCACTCCTCGACCTGTTGAGAACATATGAAACATTTTGTCCGTTTGAGTTCATTCAAAAAACGTCTGACTCTCATCTAAGAATTGAAGGAAACTTACATGTATCGGACAACGAAATCGATGAGGAACACAATGGGTGGACCCTCAGCGGGTGAGTGTTCGTACACGAGTCCACTTGTGCCGTCTTCACCAACAATGAACTGAGGAGGATTGGCAAGCAACATTCAAATTCTCACCCATTACCACAGTGCAGCTGATCATTTTGAATGTCAAGTCATTTGTCTCACACTCGCCTGTAATGTCTTGTCAAACCAGCGGTTGCCGCTGTTCCAGCGAGCTCCGCCTCCATGCAGCATCTGGGCAGCCACGCGGCTCCGATACAGCTCGTCTGACACCCGCGGCATCGGAGCGTCCAGACAAACCGTGAAGATGCTTTTCTGGATGGCACGGACCGACTCCTTATTTGTTTTATCTGAGGAGATAAACATTTTCCGTAACACATTTTCTCTCAAATACTCTCAAAGACTTGATTTATTCTCAATAAAAAATACAAATCTATCGATACACAGCGTTTCACAGGCTCTTGAAGTTTTGGTTTCTCTGCTCACCCTTAATCAGATTGTTATAGGCTTTTCCCCAGGTGTTGCGGTGCTGTGATGTGAGGATGCCAATAGGCTCCTTGTTAGTCTGCAAAGAGGAGTTCCAGATCTTCTCCAACTGCATGTAAATCTGGTCTACGGTCAGCGGGGTGCCATCGCTGTGGTACACATCCAGGACAAAGAACTGGGGGGGGGGGGGGGGGGGAGACCAGGTCAGGTTAATTCCGCCATAGATCCAGTGTTTCTTTAGCCACTGGACCAGTGATGATTATATTCCAAAATGAGTTGCAAGAAGGAGAAGAACAACAGAGCAATCTAGAGTACCTGGAAGTTGTGGACCACAGCGATATGAGTGAGAGGTGTTTTCCCGATGCTGTGATTGACAACAGTGTCTCTCTTTGGACCAGGGATACGACAGGAGGACAGGATCTGGTAATACTGGTCCATACACAGCGGCTTCCCACTCAGGTACTCTATAGGCAGGGTGTCACTACGACACAGCAGCTCACATTATACATCTGAAGTGGTGATAAGGAGCTCTCTGATCAGCAGTCTGATATTTGCATTCGTTTCAGGCAAACTCACGTGTCAATCATTTTTTTAAACTCCAAAACTCCTGCAATCAGCTTGGCAGCAAACCTGCGCAGAAGACGTCATTGTGTTACTGACAAACGTATGTTGATTGTGAACATCAATTATCAGCAGTTAGCTCTGAATGGAGACATTTACAAGTACATGTCATTCCATATGACCGACTAGTGTCACTGGCTGACAAATTGTGGGCCTACTGTACCTGGCTCGTCCTAAACTCAGCCATTGGCTTCACTGGAGTATTTCTCTTCGGGGCCACTGTGTCCATGGCATATCCCATAGGTCACGGTAGACAAAAACAGCTGAGCAATGCTATGAGCGGCTAAAGGGCTTTAAATAGCCAGCATGTGGAGGGAATCCTGCGCAAAGGTCGGCTTGAAACTCCAGTTTCATACGAGCCTGTTTACACTGCACTTCAACACAATGGAAATCATTTTTTTGGAAACAACTGTGTGCATAGAATAAGACCCTTTGATTTGTTTTAAGGCAAACAGCTTAGTTACTGTGGTTTTGCAGTGGATCCTGGTTTCTCACCTCATCTGTCCTTGTCGATCGTGGAAGTGCATGCGAGGCAGGACAACCCCGGGGCTGGTGTAGACCGCCACCGGCATACGGCAGTCGAGATAGGCTGACTGCATCCACCATTCTGACAACTAAAATAAGCAGTGGTCAGAAAGCAGAATAAAAAAATGCTTCTTTACAGTTCTCCATTGCTTGTTTAGACTGCAGCCGTCAGACATATAGATGTCTTATACACCAAAAGATTCAGCTAAATACTCCCGGATATCTACCCAGTTGTCTGTCTTGTGTGCCCGTCGCTCCAGGCCTTTCTGCAGCCTTTCCCCAACACCACCCGTGAGAAACTCCTTCACCAGCTGCCGGGTGTGTTCCAGCTCCTCCTCGCTGACGATGGGCTCCAGAGCAGCCAGGTACTGCTCACATGTCTGCTTCAAGGGCGGCACGGGCAGCTTAGGCAAACCCTCCTGGTGCACCAGGGACCTCTCTGGGATCTGTGTTACTGGTCTGACCAGGCGACATGGCTTCACCAGGCCGGGCCGCAGCTGGAAGACACGGTCTTAATGAGCACAAACTCCCCTCATCCATAATGGTCAGAACTGCTCTTTGTTCAAATAGTTCAACTGCCCATGTGACCATACTGTAGACGTGCTGCCTTGATATAATCATCAAAGAGTTTGGTGACAATCTCTCTTGTTGAACCTTAACATTAATTGGACTAAAGCGTTGACTGATGCTGCCTCACAAATCCAGGTGTCAACATGTTGTAAAATATGAAGTGCATGCAATCAAAGCCTCAAATCGTAAATGACTCGATGGTTCCAAGTAAGAACAGGATTAAGTGTTGTGAACAACTTTTCTAATTATTTTCAAAAGGCACATACTTCACAGTGAGGTGATTTAAACTGTGAAAACTGACACCAAAACAACTGCAAAACAGCTAAACTCGTTATTTGGACCGAGTGGTGTCAGCTCTGCCAGGTTATAAATAGAAGAGTGGCACAGTTGAACCTTTGAAATGGTAGCTACATCACAACACACATGAGAGCAAGTTGTCTAGGCCTATCTGTGCCCTCGTGCTCACTGGTGGTGACCAATAGTTATCCGATATATTGATGATAAGATGATCCATTTATAAATGAGCGTTTATAAATTAAGCAACAGTGGGAATATTCAGAAATAATGATATAACTCATTCACATTAACGGGCTTCGTTTTCATCTGCGCCAAGTCTACGGGCGTACAATACAGAACTTCCGGTAGACGCTTTCAAAATAAAATTGACATGACGCCCGTGTGTTGCAGTGTTGTTGTTGTGTGTAGAGAATGAGGGGCAATACTGAAGAGGAATCTGTTGCCAATAAAACTATGTCGGCATACGCCACAAGTCGATGTAACGTTGTGCTATCAGCTAACCTTAAGCTAAGCTAATGTTATGCGTAACGCTAACGTTGAAATGCGGGGCTGCTAAATGAGGCTCTAAATCAACACTATTCCACAATAAATGTCGTACCAGGCCAGTAAACCCTAGTGAAACACGAGTTATATTTAACTTATATTGTCACCTTGTTGCTGTCCCGTACAGCGCCCCACCCCCGTCAGTCAGTCTGATGCCGTAAAGCTAAACGTACCGTTACTGCGTTTGTTGACACGCACTTAAAATACATGTCGTTAGGCTGAAAAAAAAGCAATAGACTCACCGCGGCCTTGACAAAAACACCCAACATCTTGTCAAACAGACGCGTTAAAGTATTTGGCTGTCCCGGGAATATAGCAGGGAGACCCTCGGGCAGTCATGTCTCAAGGACAAGCTCGGTGCGTATTCTCGGAGACCCGCCCCCTCCCCGGACCCACCGAGCCAACATAACTGCGAGCTCTCCACTGAAAGTCCTGTTTTTCTCCAAGTGGAGTGAGGCACAAGCGTGGCTGCCGTTTCCAAATATTGCACACAAAATCTTTCAGCTATGACAAGCTGCCTTATTTCATCATTGTATTTATTTTATGAGAAGAAAAATCCCGAATTGATTCCAGTAATCCATAATAATTATTAATGTGTATCTTCTAGTTTTAGTCAATGCATTGTCATGAAATACAGATAACCTGTATGACGTCCCACACGACTGGTAAGATGATAGCAACAGAAAAAAATACAAGGTCACTGTCACCCTAAATGTATCTATCATTAACCCACTCTTGTGTGCACATATCAAATGCATCATTCATCAGGAGTTGAAGTCGCGATTTAAAGCCAATACATCAATGTTTTTTTAAATAATGTAAGTTTTATTGATTGATAAAATCAGGCTCTGAAATGAATAATACATTTACAGAATGATATTCTGCGTTGAGATGGTGCAGGAGGCTGCACAGATCTTTTCTGGCCACATGATGGAGCTCGTCCAACGTCTTTCCAGAGAAACTGAGAGTTAATTTCTTCAGGAAATAGGCTACAAACCAAAGACTGACTCCAGTAGCCCAAATGAATCACCAGACTATAAGGTTTAAATGAAAGATACAATTCATGTATACCATGTGAAGAAAGTATATCATTGGCACGAGAAATGTTACTGTCCAAAAGTATTCCAATATGAACATGATTGCTCTTTAAAATCACATTTCATCAACCTTTTTCAATAACAGAGGAGAGAGGGGATTGCAGTCGTGTCATGGTTTATTTGAGAAGCAATAAAATAAAACAATACAAAGAAAAACAATCATACAAATCAAAATGCTTCAATTGCTCTGGTCCACCCACTGCCTGTTAACAGTGTATGTTTTAAACAAATAGTTTGGGCGGCGAATATTTGTTCAAGGTCCGTCTGCTGCCAACTCACAAACTCAGATAGTCCACCTGAACCCAGCACTGAGATCAGGTTGGAGATGTTTGTGTTGTCCAACTGGTCCGAGTCTGAATGGAAATCATCCTCAGTTCTCATCCTTTTACATGGCACTGGCCCAAAGTCTGGCAAATAAAACTCTGGATCGACAATATGATAACTTGTGTCCATCTTTCGCTTTTTAGTGTAGCACTGCGCGCCCTGCGGCTGTTTAGACTGCGCGCAACAGTCTGAGTGGAAGTATCCATTCGTGACAGTAGTCACCACATGCGTGTCCAAGTCCAGGACAGTCTTTTGGTTGGCTTGTAGGTTTGGGATAGGTAACTCCCAGGAGGATTTGTCTGCACAACTCCAACAGGCTTCCGAAACCATGAGGTCAGAGTCACTTGGTGAAAGCATTGCGCAGGCAGATGCATCTTGGTGCGCCACTTCGGCAGGCTGGCCGTTGGGCTGGTGCGCTCCGCAGTGCCAAGTCTCCGACTCAACCCCAGTAAAGTTGCAGTAGAAGTCATCAGCCAACTCCGTTAGGCTCCCGCTCAATTCAAAATAGTCTTGCCTTTCACGGACTGCCCCTACATCCTCATATTGATGCGTCCTTTGCGTTTGCGACACGTTTTTGCTCATGTAAAACTGCCTGGCGTTTCTCAGTACGTACGTTACCAGTAAGTTCTTGTGGAGCTTGATGCCTCCTCTTTGCGTCCTGGAGCTTTGGATTTTCCTCAAAGAAATGGAGATCAGGTTCTGTGCTTCAAATGCACACTCCATCCTCAACCGGGCCAGCCGTTCTTTCCTCTAAGTCTCTCAAATGGGTTGTTTCTTCACTGAAGAAATTTGTCTTTAGTTGAGATTCCTACTGGATTCGTGTAGAGACTGTGTCCATAGCGCTCCATGTCTCCCCAGTAAGGGCATGGATTTGCAACTCTCATCTTTCCTTGCCACGCCCTCACATAGACATTGTCCAATGGGAGGGAGGCGGTGCTTCTGTGACACGCAAATATCACTACCAGCCTCATTCAGAATGCACGTAGGAGCGAGCATGCTGCATTTCACTAAATGTGTTCTGTGCTTTTTAAGTCTCGGTGCAGACAAAAATCACCACAATTATTGTCCATGTAGAAAAGAGCAGAGCAGAATATAATAGAAAAAGAGGAGTTGGATAGAACAGATAGAACATAGTTGCAGTAGATTATAATAGAGGGTAATATAATAGATTAAAAAAGAAAATAATGTGGTAACGAACAAACTGAATACAATAGAGCATATTAGAGCGTAATATAAACAAATAAGATCAGCATATACAACAGTAAAGAGTTACAGAGTAGACTGGAATAGAACAAAACACAATGGAAACAGAGGAGCCAAATAGAGTAGAATAAAGCAGTTAGTAATTACAATAGAATAGAGTAGAGTGAAAGCAAAGCGATATAACCCAGTTAGTAGTTACAATAGAATAGAGAGTGACAGAATATGATAAAATAGCATTGGGAGTAATAGAATAGAAGGACATGTTAGAGTATAATGTTATAGAGTAAAAGAACACATAAGAAAATAATAGAATATAACCTACAGTAGTAGAGGGTAAAGTAGAATAAGAGTAGATTAGAGTAACATCGTTATAATTAGAATAGAATAGAAGGTCCTTGAGAGTAATAGACTAGAATAGAACATAAAAGAAAGTAACTAAAAGGAATATAATAGAGAGAAATATAATACAATAGAACATAATATAGAGTAATAGAAAATAACAGGATAGAGTTGAGAGTAACATAATGGAATAGAATAGAATAGAGAGTAATATAATTGAATAGAACATAATAGAGAGTAATAGAAAACAATATAATCGAGTTGAGAGAAATAAAACATAATATAATAGCAAGTAATAGAATACAGTAGAGAATGACATCATAGAAACGAACAGAATACAGCAAATATAACATACAACAGAGCATACAGGATAGTTTAATATAATAGAAAACAACAGTAGTACCATCATAGTAGATAATGATAGAATATAATTTATAAAAGAGTAACCAATAGAGCAGAATACAACATACAGTATTAAAGAGTAATATAATGGAATTGATTTGAATAAAGACTAGTACAGGGTTATAGAATATATTAAAACAACAATATTAGAGAGTTGACTGGAGTATAACAAAACAGAATGGAAAGAGAGAAGTATAACATAGTTGAATATAGTTTGTAATCACAATAGAAAATATAGAACATAGTAGAGTGACAGAATAGAATATCCTTGAGAGTAATAGAATAGAACAAACTAGAAAGTATTAAAGTAGAAAAGAATAGTAGATATATACACACTAGAGTATAGAGAGGGATAGACTAGAATGAAAAATGTTAACGAGTACCAGACTAGAACACATTAGAGAGTAATAGAACACACAAGAAAATAATATCATATAGCCTACAATAGTAGAGAGTAATATGATAAGAATAGACCTGAGACAAATAGTTATTATTAACAATAGAATAGAATAAACTAGAGTGACATAATAGAATAGGCTTGAGAGTCAAAGGGTACAATAGAACATAATAGAAATGATAAAACAATACAGTAGTATAAAACATAATAGATAATGAGTAATAGAATAGAAGATAATAGAGAGGAATACAATGATTAGAATAGACGTATTAGAATTGAATAGAACATAATATAGGTTAACAGAAAACAACAGAGTAGAGTAATAGAATGGAATAGAGTAGAGTAATATAATATGATATAATAGATAGCAATAGAATAGAATAGTGTAGAAAGTAATAGAATAGAATAGAATAGAGAGTAATAGAATATAACATAAAAGAGAATAGTAGAAAAGAACATATTAGAGTAATGAGTAATTGGATACAATATAATAGAAAGTAATATAATAGAATAAAACAGAACATACAAGATAAGCTAATAAAATAGAATACAACACAGTAGAGTGATGGAATAGAGTCAGATAGAATATAGTAAAGAGTAACTTGTAGAGCAAAATAGAACACACAGTATTAGAGAGTAATAGAATGGAAGATAATTGAATAGTAGAGAGTAATAAAGTAGATTTGAGTAGAATGAAATAGAATATAAAGAGAGAGAGAGAGAGAATAGATGATAATAGAGAAGAATATAGCAGTTAATAATTAAGATAGAATGGAACAGAGTAGAGAGTAATAGCAGACAGAATATAGTAGTTAGTAATGGCAATATAATATAATATAGTAGAGAGACAGAATATAATAGAATATCCCTGAGAGTAATAGAAATAGAATAGAACAGAGAGAAATAGAATGGAAACAAAGTAGAGAGTGATGGAAAATAGAATATAGAACAATAGAATAGAAAATAACAGTAGTACATAGAGAGATAGAACAGAGTCAAATAGAATAATAGTAAAGCATAACCAATACATTACATTTTACATTAAATTACAGTCATTTAGCAGACGCTTTTATCCAAAGCGACTAACAATCAGTGTATATTCAACATAGGTATTCAAGAGAACTGCTAGTCACCAGAAGTCATGAGTGCATCTCCTTTTTTAAACGCACATCTAAGAGCATAAACCAGAGCAAAAGTACAGTGAAACAAACTAATACAAATACAATAAGTGCCACAAACTAATATAGAGCAGAATAGAATGTGCCACATAAAAGAGTGATGGAGAAGAATTAGATAAAGAATTGTAGAGAGTAATAGAATAGATTAGAACATACAAAGAGTAATGCAATAGACTAGCAGAGAGTAATAGAATAGCATATAATATAAAAATTATTAATCGACCTATTTTTGGAGAAGTACATGCAGTTCAAATAAGCTTCTCAGAGCCATGAATGAAAGAAAGGCCAAGTCAAATATGTCACCGGCAAGATCTTAAAACTAGAAGGATGCAAGAGTATGAACAACGGAGAAACAAGAAGCCAGCGTAAAGGCAGACTGAAAATGGTAGGTTGGGATTGCACAAGAAGAAGCACACTGTAAACCCCAACCCCAAAATAGAACAGAACAGACTGTGGAGAAAACAATATTCACTTCTACACAATACTACACAATTATGTAGGATAATACCCTTCTATACTATGCTGTACTGTACTGTAATATACCTGTTTACGAAACAAATCTTTCCTCAGAAGCCAAATCACATATACTCGTGCAGAGTTTATTTCACACACACACAGAGTTGATTAAGAATGTACTGTTTGGATGTGACAATGATGTCATTAGGACTGCCTCTGACAATAGAAATAGTGTCACCGCACTCACATGTGTGGGGTAAAAGCTCTTTGTAGAGAGATTACCTGTCATCCGTGCCCCACATCTGTTTGTGTGTACACACACAGATGGCTGACATCATCCTGAACACCTGGATGTGACTTTGATTTCCTGCCAAATGCGTGAATCAGGAGGACAGCCACTATTATGGTTATCATGCTCTGATAATGGTGTAAATTGGAGCCTGACATGTGTGCTCTCTCTGGGATCGTTTAAAAGGCAGAGAGCAGATTGATATCATATTTTATGGTACAGCGTGGGATGGTATGGCATAGCATTATATTCTATGGTATAGTTCAGCAATTTGTAGTATAGTAGTAGTGGATATTCAACTTTTATTTCACTCATGAGTCCATATAGCAACAAACACAAATACAACAACAGATAGATTTGTTTACTTTCATTTCAAGTACCTTTGAAGGTGTTGTATTTAACATTTAGAGCATTAATATAGCAGCAAACAGCATTTTGCTATGTAAAGATAAAGTGGAGTAATGTCTACCTGAGCAGAGAACGAAGTCGCTCTCCCTCTGTGTGTGTTGTTATCAGAGCTTCTCCTTGCTTTGTTGACATAGTCGGGCCGGCAGCTCGTGCTTTTAGTGCATGTGGGCATGCCCCACTGGTTAGCTCATTGCAGGCACTCGTCCCTGCTCTCATCCAGAGGTTACAGCTGATAATGCCATCGCGACGGACGGCATTGTTGCTGAAGTGTATAGGCCCAGCCTCAGATTACCCCTCAGGTAAACTGTTAAACTATTTGCTCTGTCAGTACTTTCGCTGTAGTTTGCACTGTTAGCGCCGTTAGCAGCTGCCCATGTTGAGAGACGTTGAGAGGAAATCAAAATGTTCCCAATCTCGGATCTTGCACCTTTAATGGTAATATTTCAACACGACTATCACTATCTAAATCACACTGGAAGAGAGAGTCTGGATTATTAGCACTGTTTGACAAAGGAGATTGTGTAGTAAAGCATAGTATAGTACAATAAAGTACAATAGGGGGAAAGTTTAGGGCAAAATATATTAACATCTTGGTTTGTTTTGTTTTTGTGGGAGCAAGACCCTTGAGAGCAAAAAGAATACACATGCCTTCGATACACGTTTTGTACATCATGGTCTGGATTAAGTGTTGCATTATGGGTGGCTAAATGTTAAAGCCACTGGCATGCAAATGTGACAAAATGAAGGTATGTCACAGTGAAAAAAATAATAACCGTGACGAACATTTTATTGAGCATCACTGGAGAAAAAGCAAAACGTACAATCTGTGAGAGACAGAGGCAAAGGTCAGACCTAATGTCAAATGGACCACGTTTCAGTTTTGAAGACACTGCTGTACTTCCACACTTATGTTGATTTAAGTAATCTTACGCAGCTTATAAAACAGAGAAGGCTTTGCTGGTTAAATATTAAAGCACAAACAGTAAGAATGGACCAGTCTTTTATTGCTGATCACATGGACCTCAGTGTGCACAACACAAATACTAGTAGAGAAATTAACGTGCTATTTTAATGATGAATCGTGTTTAATCTTAAATCATATATGCTTTTTGGACAATTTTGAATAAACTGAACATATTATGCATGAACTGAAACATGGCGTTGGTTCATAAACAGACAATGCACAAACGTCTACCAAAAAGATACAATAATAATACGAGAATAAAATGGTGCATGATTCTTAATCTCTGAAACAAATATGGGCATGGTCTCTATGAAATCTTAAATACAGCAAGACGCTAGCAAATTGAATTATACCATTTAGTACTGTGTATAGTACACTATGTCTACAGTCTCACTGTTGGGGCGAGGTAAGTGTCAAGCTGAATGTCTTGAATACAATTTGATGTTGACTGAGGGAGATTAAACATACAGTGTTCTTTATTTTAACGGTGGTTTGTTCTTGTTTATTTATTTTCTCTCTGTACTGCTTCATTCCAATCCCATTACCACACACAACACACCTGAAACTAAGACTTTGATTTCAACTTCTAGATGTGTTTTCACAAAGAAAACAAAGAAGACTTTATATTAAGTACAGTACAATTCAGATAGTATAGTTATACTAGGAATTTCCACAAAACTACCTCTTGCATAATGAGTATATTCAATACAACCAGGCTGTAATAAATCCGGCTTTTGTTGTGATTCTTTTCATGCTTTCAGATTTCTAAAACACCTTCAATATCACGTAGTTCACTATAGCATCACCACTAATGACACCCTCATTACGTACCACAGAGTGGAGTTGATACACAAAAAAGTATAATTCTCACCAAAAAGTGAGCGTAATGTAGGCAGCACTTTATGCATGAATGGCATTGTGCAGGCGTTTCTATTTTTGCAGTACATTTTTTGCTTAATAAAGAAAATGATCTTTATAACAAAGACTTGCTGTGTTCACATGTTCTATTTTAAGAAGAGAACACTTAACTTTTTTTTAAACCACACATGAACCACACATACAACTGACAAAGAGAAAGCATGTTTAGATTTGAATATTTTTTAGGATTATGTGAGCCTTTGTTAGGACAACAAACTGTACCAGCATCGGCCACTGAACAGTTTTTCTGTCTCTCACTTGTGACAAAGAGTTTTTTAAAGAAAGGAAAAATACCACTGTAACTTTGAAATGAACATCTGATAAACATTTTTTTATGAGCTGAAACAAACAAAATATGAATTAAGAAAAATACCAATTTCATAACTCAAAAACTATATAGGCTATATATTCTCATATATAAACAATTAACAATTCAGCAATGTTTCTTTATTAGTATTAAACCTAAATATGAAATAATAAAGTTACTTCATACAAAAAATTTGAAGTGTTTTAAGTAATTTGCCTGAAATCCCAGACAAGGGACTCAGCCCCGCCCATAACCAACTCCTTTTTAACCCAAAATTGAGAAGAAGAGTTGTAACAATTGTACTTCCAGCTGTATTCTTGTCAATAAATCTATAGTTCTGAGTTGGTGGATGAGTCCAAACAGAAAAGAATCACCTGCTAAACAAAGAGAATTGAGTCTTTCCATAGTGCGTCCTCTTAAACACAGAGCTAAGATATGCAGCTCAGTAGAAGATGCACACAATTACTTCAGAGGCGGGGTGCTTTATTTACATATGCAATATGCATAAGCAAGGTTACTGTGAGGGTGAAATAACCGCGAGATAGAAGGAGAGAAAGAAGGAGGGGTTTGAGTGTGTGATGTGTGTGTACGTGTTTGTGTGTGGTGGTGGTGATGGAGAGAGGGTGTGTGGGGCGAGGGGGGGGGGGGGCGGCAGAAAATTGGTGTTATCAATATTTAACCAACCCTTCCAGCATATTTATGGCAGACAATAGAGCAGACCTGCAACTGTCTCGTGTGAGTGGAAGAGTATTTATTACAGAATGAAATAGAGGCTGTAAATAGGATGTTCATTGATATATCCCTGCCACACTTGCAGGGAATAAGTGAAGAGCCCACCACTTGGTACACCACTCTGACAGTTGATTCTTACCAAAATAAACTGTTAACATATCTAGTAATTGCACATCACAACCCCCGAGTGCATTACACATATTCATTAGGGGGCTATTTCTCCATGTGGCAAGCAGATGTATGTAATTCAATCAGTGAAAAAAAGGAACCGAAAGAGCTATGAAAAGAGAGAGAAGAAGTAAAATGTCTGGCGCTTTTTTTTTCCTTTTTTCACAGACCCATGGCCTCTCTGAAAATGTTTCCATGTGTTGTGTCTGAGCACACTGAGAGCAAAGAAGGAAAACATTCTCTCCTCCAAACCACATGCAACAGATTCTTTCTGAAGCCAAATAAATCAACCCTGTGCTTCAGATCATGTGACACTTTTTGTGCTTTGTGTTATTCCCAACATATCCTGTTTCACCCCCCCCCCCCCCTTCCACCCTCATTCCAACGCTCTTATACATGCACGTACTAACACTGCGCACACACACACACACACACACACATATAATACACGTGCACATTCAGAGTTTCCATTTCCTGTGCGTAAGATCACCTGTACAGACAGAATGGCGGGCTTCAATGCGACATGCTCAGGCAGGAAAACAGGAAAGGGAGTTCAAGGGTGTCCAACATGAAATACTCACAGCTAGGGGAAAACCCAGAGCTCACGGCAGCACTTCAGTTTCTGAAGAAAGTAAGTAAAGTTTGTTTTTTGTTTTTTGCTTTAGCACTGCCATCATGCGATCTACTTTTGCTTGTGCAAAATTGTTCTCGAAGTACTTAACTGCCTGTTGGAGGACAATACGTACATTTCGGTGCATGTTAATGGGATCATGCAGCGTACATACAGTCGGCCTACGGTATACCTTCGGAACAAATGTGTGGCCTTTTTAAAGGAACAGTTCAACACTTTTTTATTGCTTTCTTGTCGAAAGTTAGATGAGAAGATCTATACCACTCTAAAGTCTTCATGATGAATATGTTGCTGTACTAACAGCCAGTTAGCTTCGCTTAGCATAAAGACAAGAAACAAAGCTAATGGCATTGGCAGTGTCCAAAGGTCAATGCTTTTTCACTAAATGCTAATTTCAGCATGCTAAAATGCTAACAATGACAATGCTAATATTCTAATATCTGTATAATTATGCGGTTTAGAGGTGAACCATGTTAGTTTAGCATGCCAGCATGCTGATGTTTTCTATTGACTTAGGGGAATATGTTGTTTTGCTGTTATCAGATCAATACCACTCTCATCTCTGTAAATCTCATCTTGTAAATATGATGCTGGAGCCAGCTGCCAGTTAGCTTAGCTTAGCATAAAGAGTTGAAACGGGGGAAACAGCTAGCACTGTCCAAAGGTAACAAAATGAGACTACCAGCACCTCTAAAGTTCAATAATTAACTTGTTTGTTTACTCCGTACAAAAACCAAACAACAAAGAAGCATATAGCAGCACAGCTAATATTTAACTTTTCCTTTATTAAGCATTCCATATTTTTCTGACGTACTCTATCGCCTATCTCCCATTTCTTTCCTCGAATACCTTCCAGCGGTTTTATTTAGCATGTACTATTGTTACTTTGTAGTTCTTGCTATATGTGTCATGCCACACTGATCAATCGCCCCTGTACTCAGTGGGGTAACACAGTGTTCCCCAGTGCATCTGACAGCCATCCCAAGCCCATTTACTGTCAAATGGGCTCCGCTCTCTTTGCCTGAGCTCAGATGCAGATTTATGCCAGAGCAATGCCGGTTCTTGCATATTAGATGAAAGCCTTGTTTGCATATACCCGCTCTCTCTCTCCACCCCTCCCCTCCCCTCCTTCCCCCCCATCTTTCTCTCTCTTCCTTTTTTCCGAGGCGTCACTTTAATATGTATGCAAATGGGATGCGCTCCACGGGCAGATATGTGTGGAGTCCTGTCCTGCAGTCAGGAGGTGTAGGAGAGATTGTGTTTGTATTTATGAGGCATGGGCCCTGCCGCTCTTGGGAGAGAAAACGCTGCGAGTGGTGTGGTGGAGGCTCTGCAGTGCAGGCAGAATGCAGATATGCCAATAACAGAGTTCATGGTTGTCACTAATGATAAGAGGAGACAATTAGACAACAGCATAGCTGTAATGTAACCCCCCCCTTACACCCTCTTATACACACACACACTCGCTCTCACACTTACAAACAAACACACAAGCCTCTCGCATCCCTGCTCTGGCATGAAGCGAGCTACAACAGACTGAGGAGGAGACGCTTCTTCTGGAATGTTCTTTATACTGCAGCAGCTCTTCTCAGCTCTCCTCGATCTGGATCGGGAGTCGTGGGTGATTGGTGTGGGTAAAAGACCAATCTATCGATCAAGAGCATCCCTCAGGGGGGTGAGGATCACTGTCAGGGGCTGAGGCAGCAGAGACAAGGTCAGGTCACCTATGAGAGAGGCACCTTTAACCCATTTCATCAGTCTGATACTCCCCAGACAGGCCTCAAAAGCCTGTGATCAATAATGTCTCGGTAACAGTAGAAACTGAAATAAATACAACGGCTCCTAGTTCTGTAGCTCACATCGTCTTTATTTTAGCATGTAACAATTTCCTGTTACATGTATGTATTACAAAAGCACAGGAAACATCTAGTCTTATCTGATTTCGGTGTGTATTGTAAAATGATAGAAGAAAAATTAAATGAAAATAACAATGAATGCCTGGTATTATGTTCCAAGACAAAATAATATCTTGGCTTGGTGCCAATCAATGATCTACTTAGGGAACACACACAGAGAGAGAGAGAGAGAGAGAGAGAGAGAGAGAGAGAGAGAGAGAGAGAGAGAGAGAGAACTGTGTGCAAATCAAATGTCTGTTTCCTTTCTTTTTTCTCTCTCTCTCTCGCTCTCTCTCTCTCTCTCTCTCTCTCTCTCAATAACACACACACACACACACACACACACACACACACACACACATCCCCTTCCTCCATCATGAATAAACCATACTGTGTCTATGAGTCATGTACCACCCCCACGTCCTTCTCTAACCCACTCCCCCTATTCGCCGCTGCTGCTAGAGTAAAAACGCTAATTAACTTGATGGCTAGCTCCAGCTCCTGTCAGCAGCTTGTGGGGGCCTCTCAACCAGGCAGGCTCCACCGGTCTCTGGTTTTAGCAGCTCTCTCCCCAGCCGCCATCTCTGGAGAACCGGGGCCCCTCATTCATATTCAGCCCCAGTCGCAGGCACCTGGAAGCAGCCAGCAACCACCTTCACAACCACTACACAACCCCCATAGTGTCTATCACCAGCCCCCCTGGTCAAGCCCACCGCCTGTCAATGCTGGATCCCCCTTACTGCTGGTAAAAAAAAAACACCCGCAAAAGACACCCATTTACCCTCACACACACACACACACACACACACACGCGCTTTCTCCATTTTCTTAAACTACAATCCAATTGGAACACAAGTCCAAACTGAAAAACTCCATTTAGGAGATGTGGGAGCTAGAAACTCCATCTAGGAGATGACACAACCCAACTGATGGGTTAAATCAGCCAACGGTGGCAAGAGAGGGAGAGAGGGAGGGGGGGGGAGGGAGAGGGGAGAGGGAGAGGAGAGGGAGCGAGGGGGAGAGGAAGAGAGGGAGGGAGAGGAAGAGAGGGGAGAGGGAGGGGGGGAGGGAGAGGGAGAGAGGGAGGGGGGGAGGGAGAGGGAGCGAGGGGGAGAGGGAGAGAGGGAGGGAGAGGAAGAGAGGGGAGAGGGAGAGAGGGACAGAGGGAGGGGAGAGGGAGAGGGAGAGAGGAGCTGTGTGCCTTGGTGGACTAGCTCGGTAACCATGGAAACGCAGCCGGGAGAGCAAGAAACAGGAACATACAGAATCTGTTTCTGCTGAGACCTGCACATGTGGCACAGTACTGCTTCTCCTCCGAGAAGAAGTGAAGGGGAGGTGTGTGTGTGTGTGTGTGTGTGTGTGTAAGCCCTTATGAAACATACATGCCTGCTGCCTCTCCAACCAAGCTCACTGGCCCGTCCTAGTCACTGAGTGAGTCACAACAACCCAGTGTTTAGTGGCAGGCTTTCTTCCTCCCTCCCCCCTCCCAGACTACTGAATACAGTGAGGTAGAGGTTGCATGCGTGGTATGAAGAGAAAAAGATAAAACACAAAATATAAACTACAAAGGTGAGAAAAAGCAAAATCATTCCCCTCCACAGCCGCTGTTTCTGCCTATTTTCTCTCCGCCGCTCCCCTTCTGCCTGTCTGTTCTCGCTTTCCTCTTGCTCCCTCTTTCTACAGGCTCAGTCTAACCTCCCCCTCCCCTTTCCTCAAGGGAATAAAGGTCGTAACGCAAATGATTACTCAAACCCGAGTTGCCATGGAAACGCAGTCATGTGACTAGAGCAGGCATGCATAGACCACAACAAAGAGGTGGATCAGAAAACCAGCGCTGGAAAGAGCTGTAGCTCGCCTTACTGGTGCCTCAGTGCATTTCACTCAAATTCAAGCTTTTAAAAATAGGCGAGCAGCTTGAAACGCAGGGGGAGAAAAGCAGAGAAAACGACACTCCAAAGAGCCTGGACGAGAGAGGCTGTAGTGAATCTAGGCCGTAGCACTGCAGTGTGCCATATAGTCTACCATTCACGAGCATACCAAGGGTGTGTCCTATTCATCATGTCCTTCTTGAGGCAGAGCTCAGGCGCCAGTTGTCTGGAATTTCTGTGAAATGGCGTCAGTTGTAGAAGTGTAGAGGGTGGTGGATTTGTGTGCTTCTAAAATAGGAGTCGACGTATGGAAGCGTAACTTTTTGGTGTGCTACACTTTCAAATTATTCCCCTTCAAAGAGCAAGAACAGCTTTGTGTTAAAGGTAGCGTGTAGCAGTATGGGTACTTTACTCGTTGAAAGATTTGTATGCAGAATTTTGAACAGAATCTAAATTTAACAAGGAACTAGGAAAACACATTCTGGAAGAGTTGTATGAAACAGTATAACAGTGAATAAGTGAGAGTAATTGTGGAAAAGACAATCTCTCAGTATTGAATTTGAATCTTGACATATTTTCCCTCAACATAATAGAGAATAAAAAAACATACCGGTACTTAGAAAAAACCCTCAATATAACCTTAAAGCATGAACGCTAAATGAGAACTATAAAGGCTGGTGAGCACAACAGTCAGCATGTGTCAGACTAGAGGAGGAACCAACACCTAGAGCAGAATGAGAAGGTGGCCTGTCCCAACAGGATTCACTTATCCGGCATCCAATCCAACCACACTGAGATTAGTCCTGAGTGAACCCGGCGACCTGCGACCATCTCTCAGAGACCAACCGACACCCCCCACCCCCCACAACCCACGCACACACATCCCCACACCCAGTCACAGCTTTACATTTACCAGCGCCTGAGCCAAACAACAATCATCTTACGTGAGATCAAATATGCTGTATGGAGAGTGCATACGTGCAGTTGATGTCAACTGAGAGTTTGCTTTTTATTCGCCTTAACATTAACAGCGATTAAGTTTGGTGAGCTCGATCAACGCAAGCAGAGCACTAGGACGGGGGCACATTTCTTTCAGATGAAGTCACCACATCTGCAGTTATGAACACTGTGTTTCAATGTCTACGCTCTCTCCCACTCACGTCTGAGTCCAACGCTTGCCTTCACACCAGCAAACACAGAGCACGTAGATGTACGGGCAAACACATAAATACACAATCTAAAAGGGTAGTGTGTGTGACCCCCCCCCCAACACTGATGCTGGCCATTTCCCTCCAAAGTCCACCACAACTCCCATGAGGTTTCAGGCAGCAGCTGAGTGTTCAGTGATGTCTGCAATCATCCCGTGTCTAGACAATGTCTACTGGAAGACAAGGAGATAGATACTCTCCACAGGCTGCGCTCAGTCGAAGAAAAGGCCTGGGACAGACCACAATGTCTTTCAGTTGGTGACACGGCCAAGGCCAGACTCATCCAACAACATGAACAACAACAAAAACAGCATCATTCGGGAAAAATTCCAGTGAATTTCAAATCAAAGCCATTGTTGCCCAAATGCATAAACTAAAAAATGGATTCACTTTGCAGGTGTTATGCTCATCGCTGCTTTGCAGTAGTTCATTTTTATCTCACCAAAGAGCCTAGTGTCTCTTACTGTCATGAATTCATATCAGTGAAATGAGTTGTGTGGTTCTATCCTTCAAAATGTGGTATTAAAAGTCCTTGTACTGCGTATTATTCTTTTGTTCATAGACTGTAGAGCTGAAGGTGATGATGGTGTCAGGGACTGGCTAAGACCAAGAACTGGGGATGAAAAATAACAAATACGTGGTTGTTCTAACATGGAAACAGGTTATTTGAAGAAATAACAACTGATTGACAGAAAGACTTTCAAATGAAGAGGGCAACATACCAAACATGCAGAGTTGGGACCAGGTCATTCTAAATTAGTCAGTCACAAGTCTTTGCACTCTAGTCCAAGTCCTAAACTTTGAGTTTTAAGTTTAAAAAAGTCATAATGCACTTTTCCCCAAATGTAATGCAATTTAACCAACACTAATAATACATACAAATTATGAATGCTTTTTAAAATGTATTTGTGAAAACAAGTTTGTTGTAATAAGCATGACTGAACTTATAGAAAAACAGATCTGGTGTTGATTTGCTGGGAATGCATAGTTCGTGGTTTTGTGATACGAATTGATTATTACCACACTTTAAATTACAGAGACGTACTTTTCATCTTTGGAATTGGGGAAAGGAATCAAATATTTTCAGTCAAAAGTGTTGAGTCCGAGTGTTAAAGTCCAGGTCGAGTCTTTTCTGTATTTTGTGAAGCCGAGTCTAGTGATTCAATTTGTGACTAGAGTCTGACTCGAGAGGTGACTCGAGTCCACGCTTCTGCAAGCATGTTATATAAGGTTTTCATTTAAAAATGCCATTTTATAAATATTGTGTGAACTTTGTTAACTTAGAAGCATTTAAACGTGTTACTCTGTCAACCAAAACCCATCCACCCATCTTTTGTTTGTAAATATCAAACTTTCTCGTAGATTATCGGGATCATATTTTTGAACGACTTCTCCGTACGACAAGGTGATTGTAAGAAAAAGATCTACAACACCAGCAAAAACAAAAGGCGCAGAAGCTCTAAGCAACGGCTGAAAGACACAATGGGTTGCAGTGAAAGAAAAGGCTATGAGAGAATGAGCAGGTGTGGTGGGAAAGACCCATGGGCTTCAGGGAGAGAATGGATCAATAACTAATTTCAGTACCGAGCTTCACTCGCACTGTTTTCCAATAAATGCTGGATGGAGGGAACTGCCTCAGCCCTCCCCCCCTCTATCTCCATTCTATCACCTTATTGGCAGGGATTGGACCCTACACAAGGAGGCTGTTTTTTTTCCACTGTTGTGGTTGTTGGTTGGGTGGATTATGTGCCTACAGCTAGTGCATTGTATAAATGCAATCCAATGTTGCCATTTTCATTTCCATGAGTGCTCCCACAACAACTCCACATATGTCGTCTCTGTAACTTTTATTTATTTATTTTTTTTAAACTGCTCTTCCTCCTACACCCCCCACCCCTCTCTCCCTCATTCGACCAGGGCCAGTGTTGAGGTTTTGTCAAGAGATCGAGACAGACAGGAGAGTGAAGCGTGTGTCATGCAGGGCTGCTGCTGCTGCTGCTGCTCTTCTCCTCAGAGGCTGTGACCTAGATAACCAAGAGGAGCTGGAGCGCTTGCAAGCCTTGGAGCCTTAGTTTGCTCGTCACACACACACAAACACACAGAGGCAAACACACATGTACTCTATGGTGTTCCTGTACATTCATAGTATGTTTCTCTCAGCCAATGTTTGTTTATTACCAAAGACGGGATGTGCAGAATGCGTTTTGTAAATATTTGAGAGCAAAAAACTAAAAGAAAAGAGGACGGGGGTCCCTACATTAATTTGCATTTAAACATAAGCATTAAGAATGCTTGGCAAAACTTTCCACGCCAGCAGCCGCTGCAGCTACATGATGTCACAGCAACACCATGTCAAAACATCTACAGGCTTCCTGCCGTGTGGCAGCATTATATTCCTGCTTCTTTATTTTAGCGTTCACTCAACTGATGCTTAGTGTATGAACACAACCGCAGAGGTAAATATAGAAACAATTATTTTCCTCTAAACAAGTAGCCAGAGAGTTTGAGTCACATTCAGCGCTGCACTGCCACTACCTGGTCAGTGTCGAGCTGCAACATGTTGACAAACATAAAATAACGGCTAACAGATATTTCTGGATAGAATAAGGCTTCCGGGACACATGTTGGTGAGACGCATGCCTTGTTTTATTGGTCCAACTTCATATTAAGCAGGGGATACACAAATTCCACAATACACCACCATCACATTGAGGAGATGAAATATAGATGGAGCCTACTGCACTGGAACAACTTAAGTAGGCTGCACTGTGAATAACTCAATCTTTGACCCCGGCATCTGAGACGCAAGAGCAACACTGCCATCTGGTGGCTTTTATTTTGTATTGCACATCCCTTTACACATCCCTCAACTGTACAGATGTGACAGTGAGAACTTAGTTAAAAGCCACAGGGTCATTTTTACAGACACACCTTTGTGTCTTAAAGTAAACATACCAACATGCGTCTGTTCATTTGGTAAAAACTACAACAATAATTAAACAAAGGCCTCAATGGTTTGTTAGGTTTAGGTTCATCGATGAATCACTTATGCTATACTTATGTTATACAAATGATTACAGGCCTGTTCAGTCTTTAGATTTGGGTTTTAGGTAGAACACTAAGTAGTCAGTAGCTTATATTGTCAGCGCTGGCTATGTTTGGGCTTGAAGCGGTCCCAGCCAGGCTTTGGGATATATGTGCGTTCAGGAAGAATAAAGTCTTTCAGTCTGTCGGGTAACGGCAAGGCTTTGACTCTGTCTGCCAGGGGCCAAGGCTGTAGCTGGCTCCTTATGAATGCCCTGCAAAGGCATTGAAGAGCGGGAGGGCTCGCTTCGTGCTGTACCACACGGTCGTGCAGGTCTACCAGAGCCTGAGCGTAAGGGTCCCGACCGGGCACAGGGAGCTCCAGCCTGAGAGGCAGATGCAGCATGGGGGCGTCTACTCTCGCTAAGTCGAGCAATGCCTCAGCTTGCTCCAGAAGCTCAGAATTGTGACTTTGATCAGAGCACTGCAGCAGGGCCGTTTGCAGCCGCTGGAAAAGAACGCTGTAACCTGACCAACAGGACTCGCCGTGATAGGAGCAAACCAAAGAGGCCCCGCTTTGGATGAAGAGCACAGCCAGAGGGAATAGCTGGTCAAAGAGCACCAGGCTCGTCCGCGTCAGGGACAGCGCGCGATTCTCGAGCTGACAGCAGCTGGGGTCCATACCGTGAGCCAGCAGGAGCTGCGTGGTTTTCAAGCAGAAGTTACCGATCTCGGCAGCGTCCTCCTCCTAGGCCTCCAGAGCCTCCAGAGCCAGAAACACCAAGGAGGTCTGAACGGTGTTACCTTCTACAGTCGCAGCATTAACGTCGGCACCTGTAGTGAAGAACGCATCACTCAGAACAAATCTGTTACATGCACATTAGAGCATATGCGCCTTAGCACAGGTACCGTAGATATTTATCAATGACTCGTTTGACAACAAAGTAAATGTTTCGGACCTTTACACAACTAGTGAGGATAGCTCAGAGAGCTTTTACTGGTTACAGCTTTAATAATTGATTAGCCTTTTTTAAGGGGTACTCCAGCAATGTAGTACTTCCATAAAGTTGCTGGACTTGTGAAACAGGTAAACGAAAAGGTAACAATTGAAGAAGGTATCCTGATGTCCTTATTTTCCAAGTCTACAACGAATAAATGTCAATGACGTTTTCATTTTATTGTTAAATAACAATAAAATTATATAGTATCATGTGGCGTCAGTCATCAGTAGGCAGGACGCCAGTATCCCAAACTGCATCTCTCTTCTCAGAATGTTCCACACTCACTACTGACCTCCTTTAACTGCCATACGGAGAAAATCGGAATAAAATGATTTCACGGTACACTTACCCCTGTTAGATATTTGAACAATATCTTCTGTTTCTGACAGATAGATGCATGTGTATGATTTTAATGTTCAGTAGGCAGTTATGTTTGAAATAGTCACAGTCAAGAGACGTATCTTAAAAGACCTGGCTTTGGAAAAAGAAAAGACCCGAGACCTGGTTGTAATTACCTAAAAGAGACAAGACCATGACGTCTACACGATGTCCATATTTTAGCCTGACAACCACCGACAGTTTACTTTGATCTCAAAATGCATACAGGTGGGCAGGCAGGTATGCACACTAACAAAAGTTGTGGTTTAACCACGATCCTGTTTGAGAGGGTATTTGAAAGTGGACAAAGTGAAGATGAAGGGTGTTTTACAGTCAGTACCTCTCTGAAGCAGAATCTGGATGTTCTCTGTGTTATGGCATCGCTGCTGGCCAATGCATGTTGTTCGTGGCCAATGCATGGAGCAAAGGGCTTTTTCCTTTAGAGACAAGAGCAAACCAATCGGTTTTCAGAATGAAGGAATCAGTAGCAGAATTCATTTTGGTTAAATCGGCCGAGCCAATGTAAATGTACCATGTTTATCCATTGCAGTCACATCAGCACCCAGGTCCAGCAGGGTGAGCAGGCAGCTGAGCCTCTCCGACACCTCGCTGGCAAGATCCAAAGGACTGCTCTCTTGGCTCCACAGAGTAAAATGTATATTGTTCACATGGAATACTAAGAAAACAGACAGGGTACCACGACAACAAGAGAGGACATGAATCCAAGTTTGACCGTCGCCTCACCCTGTCTCTCTTTTCAACACTCGCTCCGTGCCCGACCAGCAGCTTCACCATGTTTGGCTTGTTACTCAAAATGGCGATGTGTAGTAAGAGACTGGGTCTGGAGGGTAGACACACACATTCATATTAACACAATGATTCTTTATCACAGAGATTAAATATAGAAGTCAGACGGATAAAGATTTCTGACAATACTACATTGTCTTTAAACGTGTCTGGGCGAAGCTACACAACCTCCTGTATGGTGACCAACTGGCCCCAACCCAGTGCATATGCTTGAGAGGATTTTGGTGAAGGGTATTCTCTGTATCTGCTTGTGTTTTCTGTATTAACCAAGTGTTTCAAATGCAGCATATGTTTTGTCAAGCTGTTGTGTGCCCTCTCGCCTCCTGCAGTTGGCAGTTGGCAGTAATCCAGTATAAAAGCACATAATAAAAAGGTAATTCTCAGTTTTACATGCAACAGAACTGTCCTAACTATATATGCTCTTGCTTCAGCACAGTGCCTGTCAGATAACTGGCACAAGATATTCTTAAACAGGAAGGAAAAGGATGTCAAATAGTTGAAAATGAATAGAGAAACTAGAACATTTCTGCATGCTACAAGGGAGAATTTGTCAGTGTTAACTTTCTTGAAAAAGACATTCAAGAAATGTAAAAGATGAATGAAGCAGCCTCTGCCAGGTTTCCCTAATTATGTCCCGAGGGAAAGACATTTTTACTCCCACTAGAGGTCACCATAGCAGAGTCTGGCTGAGCCCTGGCAGGTTTCATCACATGCCGCACTTTCCGTTGCAATTTGCTAAAGGCAGACGTATTCTCTCAAGTGCATATGGACGGCAACTCGCTCAACTTACAATATGCTGGAAGAAGTAAAAATTGCAGGTCTACTTATGTCTCGAAGTAAAAATCTGTCTTTAAATGTTTCTAATGAATTCAACAGACAATGTAGCAGAGACTAACAATCACCCATTAAAACTGGAGCAAGATGAAAGCTACTCTAGCCAACACGGCATATATTTCTATTTGGTCAAGTAGGATGGAGTGCAATAGCCAGAGTAACCAATATCAGTGTGTTGGTTTCTCTGGCTGTCTAATCCTATTTTAGGTGCTTGGTTATTTTACTAAAACGTTGTACTATGTACTTACAGCCCCCTCACCTTCAAAATTTAGATCAGCTCCATAGCGTAGAAGGATGGCCGCTGCATTCACCAGTCCCTGCTCTGCCACCTTAAACAGAGCATAGCTGATGCTTTCCACAAACTCGTCCGACTGGGACTCCCGCTCCAGAAGCTCCGCCAGAGAACCACAAGCGCCAGACGGATCCTCGGGGCTTCGGACTCTGGACACAAGAGCAGAAAGTAGCACTGATTCAGACAAACTGTGTTTCTATCGAATGCATTCTGAAGTTACAGCGGTTATGGTACTACAGCTGGAGTAAAATACACTGCTACAAACAATTTAAACAGAACTACTGTTTGAACTTCGCTTTACCTGTCCTCGTGAGTACCGTAAACAACACGCAGGACAGCATCTACCAGCGGCTGGTACTCATATATGATACCACGAAACCCATCGATGAAAGGCATGGCTCCTCCACTCTATACCTGGAGCACAAATGTACAAGAGAACACAAGTTATATCGAAGGCTTGTCTTCAGATCAACATGCTTAACACTCATCCTGCCAACATATTTAACACAGAGCGACAACTGACCGGGGAACACAAGAAGAAACTACTGTAAGAAACAGCCATCATAGGAAATGTTAACTAGTAATGTTTTGAGAATAAGTTATGTAATTGATATAATCTGGAGGAAAAAAACTATTACAAACAATTAGCATATTGTGTAAAAGGAAAACAGCACAGTTAATCTGTGTCTACTTCTAAAGTGCTCCAACCCCCCTGCAAGTGTTTAAGCAGACATGTTTTTTAGTAGAAAGGAAAGCAATGATATGAAGTAATTTGGAACAAATTGATTGACAAATACATGAAATATAGAATTGATAGAATAAAGCATCAGACTTGACAAAAGAAATGTACCTCTGGAGTCTACAGTTATCCTAGTTGGTAGGATGTCGATTTCAGCTGACAAATGTATTTCGACACTTCACGCTAACTCGTACTTTGCAAAAAACATTTTACAATCTCAATGAATGTATTTTGTAACTCATGCTCAAGCACCGGTCAAATATCTTCTTTACGTCAGTTAGTTAGTTAACGTTACATTTGGCTAACGTTAGCTAACTTTATGTTCCAAGACAAAGGTAACTCGTCATATTGTAACGCTAGCGAGCTGACTTAGCAGGCACATGTTAAACGTCACAGTCGACGCTAGCATGGGTGGTTAAATGTATCACTCATTTAGTTTCCGAACTCATGAATTTAAGTCTTTGAGATAAATTACTTTAATAAGGTAAGTCGTTATAAACTCACGCAGACACTCACGGCAGTTGTACGCTTGTAAAACCGGAAGCCTCCCGCACGCCGACGTCATTCGCGTCAGTTTTGTTTTCGTTCCCCGTTAAAGCACAAGAGGGCAACGATGGTTCCTCTTGACGCTCAGTCCCTGACCTGCAGCTACAATGTGATGAACAAAACAAGATTTATCCAGTTTAGAACTCAACAAAAAGATTAGTGAATAAATGAACAAGCAAACAGGCATCTGGCGTATCACTCAGTTATTAAATAAACAATGATAGAGATTGGTAAGCTTGATGCAGAGGCTTTTTTCTTCTTTCTTTGAACAGTAGTTCATACCGGGGTGTCCGGATTATTATTATTCTTTAACAATTTGTAAACTATTTGTAACACAGATCATTTATTTATTTGGTGCAGATATGAAAATGTGCTTATGATGTGTTTTCTATTGAGCATGTAATGGTTTTACGGTTTTACAGGTTTCAAGCAAGGTTAATAAGACTTTAATTGAATTGGGAGGGTTTTAAGTTGTGATTGTGCAGGAAACTGTCAATCTGATCTGGCAACACTGTTCACAGATCATAATTCCCAGTCCTTTGTTTTACTTTGTCCATATGGCACATTTGTCTAAGACAGCAGCAGATCTTTCTTTTTTTTGACAACTACTTCATTATTCTGACAGCATCTGGTTGGTAACAGTCGCCTTTGTCCTGTTTAGCAAACAAACCCCTGCCGTGTCTGGGTTTGGTGACAGATGGCTCGCTTTGAGAGCTGTTGAAATATGCTCTCTTACAAAAGAGATAATTTTTAACACATCTGTGTGTCTAATTTTGAACACATCATATGGTAATGACATTGTACAATTGATATTTTTGAACTGACTTCAATGAAAAAGCAACATTCAGTGACAAGAAAAATCTGAATATGCGGTCTCTGTTTACAGCTATTTTGGTACCCTTAATAATAGCGCTTTATGTGAAGCTCCTACTGTACTTATAGTATTAATATTAATAATACATGCAAACCAGAGATTCTGTGTGTAAAATGTGTTAAAATTATGAACAAATACATACAATGGGAATCATTTCAATGCTTTTACTGCAGTTGTGTGTGTATGATGTTATGTTGTGATGTTATGTATGTTATGTATGATTGCAGACCAGAAAATGGTTGATTCAAACCCAGTCTTTAGGTGGCAGCAGTGCATCACTGGCCTACACAGGTCTCTGAGCTTGCAATCAGTGGTACACATTCGTACAGCACATACATGGAGGCAAACACAAGCCCTCATGTAAACATGGGCAAAAATGCAAACAAACAGTCCTGGGAGAATCTGTTCTCCATACTCAGAGCTCCTCCTCTGAAGTGGAAAACAGAATGCAGTAATTTAATCCATCAATAATTTTGTCACTTTCAGGAAAATTATTATTTTCACATCTAGTCACCCGATCAATAAAGCATTGTTCCCTGAACACATGGCAGGCTGCTCAGAATCCCTCTAATGTGGCTGAAGTCTCTTTTGCTATATTCCAAACACGCTCAATTTACTCCAAATGTTTGAGCCATGTGCTCATGAATAATCTACTTTACCTCTCCTTTCATAAATCTGCCAGCGATTAGTGCTCAAGACTTTGTGCACACACCTGTTGTGGGTTCCCCGGGCGAAGCACACAATCTCTCTTTTTCACTCTGAGGTTAATTTGTCACTTTGCCACCATGTGGTCGCAAGAGCATACTGTTTCTTGTCAGACAACAAGAACAGTAGGTGGCAACACGCACGCAGGTTCTTGAGGAAGTTTAGGAACATCACTGTGGCACAGCGAGTGTCAATGTTGTTCACAAAGCGTTGCATTTGAAGTGCCTGTAGTCATCAAAATGCAAGGTTTGAAACAGCTTCTTCAAAAATCCTGTAAGCCACTGTTATTTGTATTCTCCCTGAAGTAGAAGGAGGAAATGCTCACGTTAACATGACCTGAAATACTGAGCAGGTGTTTTTTTGGTCCTCTGTTAAAGCTTAACAGTCAGCCAAAAAATGTAATCCAACAAAAAATGCACTCAGACAGTCACAACAATTTCAGAAGATCTCTCATACTATATGTGATGGAAGAACTCACAGGCATTACCAAAGAGTAATGGTGATAGTTAAGAGCAAATCTTTGTCAAAAAAAGATGACCCTCTGTGCTGTCTGTCATTCTACATCCATCTAATTTGAGCTGGATTGGTAGATTGGAGGCAAAGAGGGAAAAAAAGAGGGGCGATAACTGCAGCTCCATTCCTATACCGCTGACGAGTAAATTGTCTCTTTATCAGATTTAGGCCCCATTTATCAATACAAAGAAGGGTATCGAAATGACTTTGTTGGCCACAAATCGTTGGCAATAGATTGAGCCTCTCTTGAAACAAGGCCATCATTTATCTGGTTCACATTTCCTCCCGAGGTGAGAGGGAGCAGCACACAATAAGACTTTTATTTGTTCCCTGGGTGATAGATTTAACCCCCTCGAACCTCTGATTACCAGATTACTGCAAGTAAAATAAGAATCTATTCAACATTTAGACCTGTTGCCCTTTGAGATCCCCTCTAGTTCTATCACACAGTGCTGTCAAGGGAGCTGGAGGCATGGTGGGTCTCCCAACACTGAGGAGATTTACACAGCTACAAATTATTCTGGGCTACGCAAAGCTGTCTAGTTTGTCCCGGGAGGGTGATGCATGAAGGAGAAGTTAATTACCACAGAGTACATTTAAGATGTAAAAGAGATGACACGGACAACTGTTCAGCTCCTCCTGAAAAAAACTGCACACTCCGAGGTGAAAGGTGATTGAATAGCAGTGGGGAAGGTGAAAGTGGAGGCAGTGAAATGACAATAGAGTGGCACGACATTGTGGTTTGGTTTCCCTCAGTTCCTTACAGAGAGGTGGAATTATCAGACCAGCAAGTTTGGGCCTAATATCCTTTTGTGCTGGCAGCGTATTGCCGAATGAAGATTGTGGATGGAAATAATCAGCTATTTTAAAGGTCAGAGGAAGTCATAAGCACACCCAAAGTAGACTGCGACACATTCTAACTGATAAGAAAGAACTGTCTGGTTAAGGAGGAATGAGGAGCGTTTACCTCGTCCCATTTATGCTATCATGATTGCTCAACTGTCAGTCAAATATATTGTGCACATATGCAGTCACCACAACTGTAGGAAAGTCTTTGCTCTGGCTAACATACTTTGAGACAAACAGAGTAATGCACTGAAGCCTGATAGCGTTGTAATAGTCGTCTTTTAAGTATTTCAGAGCAATAATACGTCGAAACCATCATAAATTGCATCATATTAAACCAGCAATAACTTAACTTTGACACGTAGGGAAAACGAAACAGCAAACAGCACTGACATATTACCTGATTTGAAGATAATATGGCTAACGTGTTTGCCTATTTACACATCAAGCAGACATACAGCAACATTAGCATTCGTTTGGACTTGTGTCTCTGGCCACTGGCAGAAGGGATGCTCTTATTTTATCTCTATTTTTTAGTCAGCTCGTTGCTACCTATGCTTCTGTAGCTTACAGTCAGTTTCTTGAGCTTTTTTAAAATTCCATTTAAAGGAATATTTTGAACATTTTGGGCTGCCTGGCAACCAGACTCCAGGAAGTTTCTGCTCCCAGGTCATAATTAGTGTGGCACATGAAAACCCGCCGTAAAAAGACAAATTTAACACTTTAGTTTTTGTACAAACAAGATATGACGTGTTAATTAGCGAGCTCTAGAGGAGCCGGCACGATTTAGTAACCATTGGACAGAGCCAGGGCTGATTGTTTTTGTGCTAAGCTAAGCTAACTGGCTGCTGTTTATAGCTTCATATTCAATGGACAGATATTAGAGCTGTATCATTTTATGAATCGAACTATTCGACTGTAAAAAAAACAGCCACGGGTCGATACCAATTTAAAATAAACTCCCTTTCTGTCTCATTCCATTGGCTTTATGAAATTGTCTATGTCTCGTTATAGAAAGGGGCTAACGTTGCTTTCAGTAGAGTTTAGGCAGCAAAATAAAGGACGTGTCATTTGCGACTGGACTAGTGACTTACAGCACAGCGGACTACAGGAAGGTCACCCTTTGCCATCCCTCTGGGCATCAGTCTTGAAAACAGAGTGACGGCCCCAGAGAGGCTGATAAGTAAATACAGTTTTAATGGGCTGTGAATGGCTAGTGGTAATCTGCGCAGGCGGCGAGTGGGCAAGGCGCAGAGGGCGACGGGGCATTCTGCAGCGGTTATTATTAATGCTGTCATACATCAGATAGGCCAGAGTTGGAAAATGAAAGGTGGTGATGAATTTGGGCCTCCTGTCTACCAACTGACTGGAGGACAAGGTACTGAGGCTGGTTAAGGTCATAGATGAAGGATACCAACCCAAAAGGAGACACAGGGGACGATTCATCATAGAGGTAGGTATATACCCCAGGGGGGCAGTGGGAAAGTTCAAAAATACGGTCTATAGTGTGTTTCTATTCACCCATATGGTATTCTTAATATCTTAATATATATCGTAAATTTACCAGGAATTGTTTATGTTATTGTTTATCAGAAAATCTTTGCTCAGAAAACTAAACTTGCGAACATTCAAAAGTAAAATCTGGCGACCGATGAAAGTGTAGATGCAATGTGTTGTATGTTCGTGCGTCTGACATTTACGTCTTCGGCCTATTTTCAAGGTGTGGAAGCTTCCAGATCTTTTTTCAGACATCAAAGACTTGATCGTTTTCTTCAGACATCAAAGTCTTACGACCTGTCCTCGGAGAGGTCTGCGGATCTAAACGTTGAGCGTGTCAAGACACGTCCTACATTTCTCTTTAAATATTGCCTACAACTGCTCGACCTGTTTTTAAAACTTCCATCTTTTCCTCATCTAATGTTTACGTCATCGTCTTCAGGAGGGAGATGGATGGTGTGTGAGTTTTTACAGCAGCCAAGGAAATGGACTTACCATGTGCAGGACTGACAGGGGTTCAGCTACTTCTTTTTAATGACTTGCAGCTACACAGGCGATGTAACCCAAGCCATTCTGGCTCTGTCTGGTGCTCTCTCTGATTTCCAGCTATTGAATGGACCGCAGTGTAGTGCAGTGCTTCAAGGGATTTGTTTGAGTGTTAGGGTATATACGGGCTACTTTTGGACAGCTACCAGCCTTTGTGTGAGTGATGTTCCAGCTCAACCATTACAGCTAGAGAAGTGACTGCTCTACATCAACACTTTTGTCCCCCCCACCCCACCTCTAATGCTTCTTGCAGCTGTACAAGAGTGGATTAGTTTCCACGATCAAATTGCACACATTTGGGAGGAAGCAAAAGCCTGGCTCCTGAAGGAACAAATGGAATTTGCTCCTTCAGGAGCAAATTCCATTTGCTCCTGAAGGAGCAAATGGAATTTGAAGTCAACTGTAGGATACCTTAAATAAAGACAGATGCAGTGGCTGTAACTATGATTTTTTAAAGGGTTTTCAAGCCTGTTCTTACCTTCAAAAACATCTTTTAAACAACTAAATGGAGTATTCACACACTATTTGTGTGAATGTAAGTGCTATGGGTGATTTCCTTTCACAGTTTGACAGGCCTTTTTAGACATACCTGCTGCATAGAATCAGAGTTTAGGTTGTGATATCACTTTTGCCCCACATCTTGCTTTGCTGATGATGCTGTGATAAACTGACTGCAAGCTATAAGCATGCAAACTAAAATATACAAAATTGGTGTTTTTGCCTTAAGCAGTGTGTAGCATGTAGTCAGAACATGTATTTTTAATCTCCACATAAAGTATTATTACATCGTACACATAATATTAGTTTTAAAATGGTTAGGTTAGTATTTGTCGCCTTTAGTGTGTGATTCATTTGTGATTAATAAACATCGTCTTCCTTTGTAAAATCATGCTTACATTAATTACATCTCAGAACAGCATGAGCATCTTTCCCACGATCAAAGTACAAACCAGCAGAATGTTAGGTCCTCACTTACAGTGATCACAGCATGGCAGACAAGCAAAGACAAACACTCATGAAAAGAATGATTAGACTGCTGGGTGACTCATCTGATATTTCCGTATTTAGCGTTCATGGATCTTTAATTATCTTTACTTCACAACACCATCTGGCCTGCCCAGAAAAAAAACCTGGCTCACGGTTTAATCAATTACCAGATTACAGTCATAAACCAATTTAATTTGATTTTCCCGTCTGAGGTTGTTTTAATCCTGAAGAATCCATCAGAGGCAACAATTACGTTGGAGAGTGGCAGTAAATTATTTCAAACATGACCATTTCACGATATAAAGCCATGTATGACGTTGCATCAGAGATCATATGGCCATAGAGCCATAGTTTGCTGATGGCAGTATGCTATTACCTATCTTACATGTTTGGTAGACGATGTTACCTTATAAAAAGAGCTTGTAATGTTCAGGTAGTCTGCTAGAACATACCATAGGCCGCTATACACATATTCGAGATGCATGCTGGGATAGAGCATATGTCTCTTATGGCCTTGAATATGAATAGGAATGGGAAATAAAATGAACGAAGAAGTCAAAATGCAACAAGGACACTAGAAACTCACTGTGGAGCACCACCGCACATCAAATTGGTGATTTTCTCGCTGTAAATCTCTTTAATCACTGGTTTCTAATTGGATCTTTATGGTTCCCCACAGTGGTAGGTGTCCACTGCCTTCTGTCCTCCTTCACACCTGAGCAGCTCTGTTCAGTTCACTTCCCGTGCCACACGGGGTCACTAGTGCATGCCGAGTGGCGCAATCATGCAATCAATTGGACATGTTCGATAACAACTTTTCCAAGTCATTCTTTTTTGTCAACAGACGGCAACGGTGTCGGTGGGAAAGTGTAAGGCATTTAGTAAGGAAGGAGATATATGATTTAGGTGTCCTCTCCGAAGAAGAGCTGAAGGGGAGATGCCTTTTGGGTTGAATGTGAATTAAGTTGGTCAACAGTGATTAATATAAATACGTACGTGTATTCTCAGCACTACCTGTGAAAAATGGTGTGTTGCTGGAGCGCCACACGCCTCCATGTGTGCCAGTGTCAGTTATTGTCACAGCTCTCGGCTTTCCTCTCCTCTCCCGCTCGACGCGCATTGGACGGCTGACTGTGCGTAAGCTCCACTGAAACTGTAGCCTATTGCCTGTCTACATAAACATCGAAGGATGAAGGCTTGGAAGCGGACTTTCGCAGGTTATTTGAAGCACTTTGTTCCAAAGTGTAATTAGAAGTGGCAGTTCTGAACATTTGGCTCCGGGATCAGAGCTCCGCGCGCTCTGCTGCGGGCTGCTGGAGTTGCGCTCAGGACTTGCCTGGGTGTGGATGTACGCTGACCTGTGTGGCAATTTAAACTTCTTTACTTCTATATGTCATACCATACATGGTGCCGAGTGGGAGCTGCTTCTGTTCGTCCCCAAGTGTCGTACTTTACGCACTGCATAGCAGCCAACTTCAAGTGCCTGGTAATGCGGAGGAAACTGACCAACTGAGGGCAAGGGATTGAAACGTTTTCACTCCGGCTGTTTTTTGGAGAGAATTGTTTTTGGAGAATCATTGTGAAGATGTATAACAACAGACGTCTCGCACCGGTCATTCTACCAGGCGTCTAAGCGTCTTTCTCTTCCAAAAATGCTTCAAAGAGTAATGCAAAGCTGCGCGCAAGTTTCTTCTCTTTAGTTCTTGAATTTTCCAGACGAAAACAACTAAGACGCAAGTGAAGAGGCTTTCGCTTTAATTCGTCACACGCACGATGCTTTTTTAGCATTTGCAAATGACTGGCTAAGGCATGAGACATTTTTTTTTACCAGAAAATATGATTTTTCAGTTTCTACTCATGATGCCGCAAAAAGGACTTTTTTCTTTGAATTAAGCCATTTCGGCTTCCATCTATTTTTGGGGGGAATTCGTATTTGCTCAACGACTCAAATAAACATGTTGCATATCCTTGCACTTCAGTCGGCGGTGTTACTTTTTGGAGGTAAGCACAATATCATTCAATGTTCCCTACTATTCCATTGTTTCAACTGAGGATCTGTGTTTCTCCAACAAAGACAATGCAACTATCGCCAACACATATGACGAGTTCAAGCCAGGTATTTGGGACAAATGCTTCCTGACACACAGGGGGACACACTGTGTGGGTGTTAATCTTCTCGAATTCAAATCTGAATATATGAACCACCCGGTGTTATTTTGCATGGTATCTAATTAAGTTAAACTCCACACAAAAATTAGAGTCCGTACCTGTTCAGATATGTGTTATGTATGATGAAGAACCCACTGCACCTGTACAACATTCCCAGAGCAGTTCTGGCCTTAAATAACATTTATCTCATGAATATTTCAATGTGACAGGGATTCTCTTGTGCAACAGAGGCATTGTGGCTTTATTACCTCTTTATTACCTCTTGGCTTGTCAGGTTATAACATCAAAATTCATCTCACAGCCCATAATCATTTATGGGAAAAGTTACAGAGACCCGCAGTGGTGAGATATCAAATCACAACAGGACACAAGCAATAATAATCACTGTGTATTGTGGACATATAGTTGCAGGACTTTTTCTCTATCTATCTGACTGCTTGCTAAAACAGTGATAATGTAAATGTACCATCAGTCGCTAAGTGCCACAAGGAGGAGAGCGGCATTTACTTTAGCTGTTTTACAGCCAGAATTTACAGATCTGGGGGCCACTGGTGGTCTGGCAAATTATTCCCATCTGTCTGTCCTGTGGGAAAAGGGTTTAACCAAAAATTATGTTTGTAAAGATTGTGCCTTTAGGTTTAGATTTTTTGTCAGTTTTGCAGCTGCAAATAATCAATTTAAAATCAACTGCAATGAAAAACATCTTTCTTATTCACACCGTATCATGTTTGCCTTTTTTTTTGGCCTTGAGGACAAGAATCACCATCTGATGATATTCACGTAAAAGCCCACACAAAGAAACACCGACATTGATTTCCATATAGAATTTAGAGGTCATGCATTTCCAGGAAGTTGATGCTTCGCACGTCTACTGTGCACATACACCTTGATTGTGCTTCTTTCTCACCGCTCAGAGGATGGCTCCTTTTTGACAGCACCTCTATCATGAGTGCTGACTCACTGGCTGGAAGTGCACAGTAATGATGTTTACCATGCAAAGGTCTTCTCAGTAACCATACACAGCATGATCCTAATTGAGCATTGTGTGTCATGAAGCTGCAGGACACAGATTCTCACTGTGAATAGTGATGGGAATTGATAACACACTCCAGGAAATGAGAGGATCAAATCCATGCTAGAAAAATGTCTGCACAGCATAATGAAGGCATAATTAAGGAGTAAAACCTTCTGGTATTCTGGTGTGACTGTGACTACACACTTTGTTTGGGAAAAGCACACATTTTATTAGCACAGAGACCTGAACTATTGATTACAAATCTCTTGAATAAAATGTCATCGTGATAAAGTAAAGATAAAGACTAAAGGTCTTTTTTTCAGTTTTCAGAGAACTGGCCTTATTTAATATATTCTAAAAAGTATGTCCTCTCTATTGATTGAACCCGCTAGGTGTGTTCCAGTGAGACACCTCGCTGGGATTCCTGAGTGGAATATCCAATCTTCCTTCTCTGCGTCTTATCCTTGAGCTTAACGTGATCCAAAAGGGGATCAAGCAAGGATAGCCTTCAGTCTACATCTTTAAGTACTAAGCGCCATGCCTTCTCTTGTCCCTACTGTGTGTCTGTCCTCATGCGTTTATATCCCAGACAAACGATTGGGCTTGTCCTGTAGAATATTCTTTTTTTTTGGAACACCAACATTATACCAACCCAGCAGAGATTCTTCGGCTCTTTCTCAGCGGAGAGTTTTTATCTGTAATTGTCCTCTGAAAGACCCACTGCTGTGGTCCTGCGCCCCAGCGCTGTGGCACACATCCAGCTCCTCTTCTCTTGCCCCTGGCAGTCTTTTAAGCCTTGCAGCTCATGTCCTTGAGCAAGCAATGACCAAGAAATGAGAGAGGGGATTGACATAGGCTACTGCAGGCACAGAAAATGGTTTGTTTTCACTGGAAAAAAAGAAAAATACGACATAAATCAATGGACCAAAAGTCATCTATGAGATGTTGAGTTCAAAATCTCGACGGTGCAAAAACATAACTTCTGTCTGAGAGAGCACACGATACGGACAGACTGTTTAGCATACTGTCACGTTTGTGTTTCTTTTGTTTACGTTGTACTACATCAAATTGACTTTAAACTAACAGCTGTTTTTTGTTGAGTTAAAGATAGCCACATGGTCTAATTTCATCAGCATTCTGGTGCACATTTTCATTCTGACCTTACGCCGCGTCAAAGTGTTTTATAGCAATGGAACATTTCTCATTGAGAACCACTCATCCTAAATTCACTTTCAAACCATTAACAGATTATCAATTACATTTGAATAAGTAGCATATGGTCATTAAGTTGCAAATAAGTCTCTGTCTTAAGTGAGCTTGCATTAGATAAAGACCTGCAATATAATCGTTCCTGTTATTTGGCATTAGCTCGGTGATGTTTACGGTTTGTTTACGGATCGGAGAACATGAAAAGAACAGAGGTAATCCCTGGCTTGGTGTTGTTATCAAGGCTATTGTACAGCTACGATTTGAGCACACTGTAGTGCACTTTTTAGATTTGTGAGGGAGGACACTGATAAAAAGTGGCAGATTTTTCCCTTCTCTCAAATCCAATTTTGGTGTGGCTTGGGTGTTTTCCGCAGTTCTCTTCATGGACGGAGAAAAGAAAAGAGAATCACAGTAGCAGCCCGGCGTAAGCAGGGTTTGGACTTCTCTGCCGTGTGATTATCAACCATCACAAATGTTTTACGCCATTGGTTTGTGTGTCAAATTGAGCACCGTTGTTTGTTTAATGACCGTAAACACACTGAGTAGGTGGACTCTCAAGTAAATCTCTTGTATTGCTCTTTTACGCTCATAATACACATAATAATAGTGTGTGTGTGTGTGTGGGAGGCATACATTGTAGCTTTGAGCACTGAGTCAAAGAAGGTTTTCTTTACCCCCATGAATTCATCTATCATCAGTAAAATGTCCTATAATATTCCCACAAAGCACATCTGCCTTGTGTTAATTGGCTCTTTATAACTTCCGTGATCTCACATTCAATTTAATCAGGTTTAATGATTATGGAAGGGGAATGGAGGAAATCGGTGTAAACGCCTTACACAACTATCCCCTGATGAGAGAAAGCACAAACACTGCAACATGCTGATGCAGTGTTTGTGCGTTCTCTGATCAGTGGATAGTTGTGTCTGAATGGAGGACTTCCCCTCATGAATCTGTCTGGGAGTTCACAGCCAGACTGTGCGTGCTTCAGTCGCGCTGCGTCAACTAGATGTGGTGCAAAACACCAGAGACCCCCAGTTTGTGTCAGACTGCAGGCTGTCTCAAACCTCACACACTTTAATGTGACTTCACTGTTGATCATGAACTCAGGCTGCTCTTGAAAATTACAATTTAGAATTGCGAGGTATCAGATTTAGAACTCATGATTTAAAAAATGTGTCTTGTGTGGTAGAATAAAGTGTCTACAGCTGTGCATGCACTTCTGTAAGGCGATAACTTCAGCATGCTAACATGCTCACAATAAAAATGCTACCATGCTGATGTTTATGAGGCAATGCCTGCCGTGTTCATCATCTAAGTTTAGCATGTGTTCGAATGCTAAGATTGACCAATTAACACCAAACACAAAGAACAACTGTGGGTGATGTTGGGACATTTGGTCGGAAACCAAAGTATTGCACAACTCATTATTTTGACTTGATGGTGGCGCTATAGTTGAAAAGACACGGGGCCGCCAAAATTGTTATAATTCATTGTCTGGACACCACAAATAACGTGCACCAAATTAAATGCCAACAAAAGTTGTTTTTAGATAGTCCACTCAAAACCTAAAATGTCAGCCTCATGGTGGCGCTAGAGGAAAAGTCTATCATTAGGATTGATCCTCTGGGGACCATGCATGACAAATGTGTTGCCGGACAAATTCCCGAGCATAGCTTAATCTCTTACTCAGACGTCGCTAAACAGATCACATTTAAGTAACAAATGTTTTGCAGAATTAAGAGACTGAATTGAATACTGATGAAAAGATATAATAAGTATAAGTTTAAAATTGTAATTTTAATCATCAACAGCTGAGTGTAAAAGACCCTGGTTTGCAGTTTATCAGTAATTGTAAAAAGCATATGCCTTGATGTTTTCTTCTAATCACTTAGTTTGCTTAGTGGGCATTCATACAAACCCAGCTAAACTATAAAGGACATTTCCCATACACACTGCTCAGACATCTGAATAGTGTGTGTTGTGCTTTATTTCTTGCAAATAGTGTCCCTGAAAAACACCTACACATTTGCTGTCTTCAGGTTGTAACCTATATCTTTAATGTATTTCTACTGCTTTTAATAACAGTTGAACATCTTCATTCTGCATGAAAGAGGGAGAAAATACATGTGTACTGTTTATTGCAATGTAAAAGCTATTAAATTATAGGATATTAGAAAAAAACACTGAAGTAATAAAAGGATTATGTTTTTATGTCTTCAATAGATTAATAAAATGACATGGGAGCTTTCTCTAAAAAAAGAAAAACACTTCGAGGACAGCATCCTACAATATTAGATATTAATGTAATATATTCTGCATCAAGGCTTACAGGGAACAAAATGAATAAACCCAATAACTTCATTTCCTTGTACTGTGATTTTGTGGCTTCAGTGCATGCACAGATGTGAACAGGAGGAAAATTAACATCAACATTTATGCTGAATTTAATATAACACTTAATATTAATATGATATAAAATCACAGAGTGTAAAAAGTATTTTGTATAAGGCATACTGAGGCATATTTTTACTGTTTTTCCAGCCATTTATAGCTTTCTATGTGCTGTTTCTTAGCAGAGTCTTGCTTCCTTCCTGTCAGCGGAGATGCATCCATAACTCGATTGGTTATGCATTTGTGATTTGAATAATCACAGGCAGGTGGCTGGACAATAGGCTGTCACTACGTCTGAGAGAGAGGAGCGCTTGGTTGTGTGCGGAGCTGTCGCTGTCTATCAGAGGCATCAGAGCTTAATGCATTAGAGGCAATGATCTGACAGGTACATATTGTCAAGGCCCATTGACTTCTTTGTGGTGTGGCTGATTGATTGTTGAGATTATGTTAAAATGGGAGCCGTGCCGCTCTTTGTGACTCAAAGTTGTGAGCTCATGCTGAACTGAGCAGCCTTAAAACTACCATTGGATTTTCATTTTGAAATATTCGTTTTGTAATTTGAACAGTCCATCCTGTTTGTGAATAATCACGATTGTCTGCTGCAGCTGGAACAAGGCTGGAGAGTTGGCTGTGCCCTCTCATCTATGACAGCAAACCAATGTGCAGCTGCATGAGGAATACTTATGGCAGATGGAAAGGTGCCTCTGACACAGCACGTTTTATAATTTGAAACAAATAGCATTATCAGAACATAAAGCTCTTTTGGACATAAAAATAAATCAGTGTATGAAATCAACATATCTATTGTCAGTGAAGCAGCTCTGGGCTTTACATCAGCATGGCAGCACAGATTTAAATTTCACTCTCTGGTAGCTCAGTTTGACTGAGTTTGTCTCTGTTCAAAATATTGTTATCGGAACGATCACATACATGCTTAGTTTATATGTTCAGTACCAAGAGTGGTGTCTAACAGCTGCTGTATTAGTATCAATTAACATTTCTGCTCTAGTATTGCTTTGCAGGAACTAAGTATCGCCAATATACATAAACAGAGCAACACAGCACTATCACTGTGGTAATACAGTTGTATTAATGTTAAAATGTACTTTCAGTAATGAACAACACACATCGTCCTCGTCACTACTGTATTTTTTAGAAATGTTAGATGCTGAGATAAAGCAAGAGTTCAAGAGATCAGTGTTTGAGCTTTTCTCAAATGTATCTGTTGAGTAGACTTCCCCTAGGCTATTAGTTGTGCACAAGAGATTAGAGTTAAGGATAAGTCAGTGGAAGTTAATAATAGTATTAGTATCATTGATTTACCGGTAATTGAAATGAGTATGCACCAGTTGAAAATATTAGAAAATATAAATATTTGATTTAAGTTCAGGGAACTTGACTTTTTTTTAAATTTTCAAATGAAGTTGACTGAATATATAATTTTTACTTGATATTTACTTAGAAAAATATAACCATTATTTCAATATTTTTAGGTCATCAATTACGTAAAATATTTTGTTTTGGGCGCATCGAGCCAGAAACAGTCCTATGCAGCCACCACTGGAAGCAAATTCAACAAATAGTACGATGATGATAATATTAGTGTAGCCTAATGTTTATCTGCTAATGTGCAGAAATACTAGTTTTAAACAGAATAAATTGAAATGCAAAAAAAAGCTGTGCTGCCTTCAAATGTTGATTTAGAATCCGAATATCAACTTTATGAATGATACTTTGAAGCTTCCAACTTTTAAGTGCAGACGGAGTATTGTCTTATATTGATGAGTTTCATCATACTGATTAGGAGGGTACTCCATTTGCTGTCCATTGAGACAGGGTGCTGAATCCGGAGGCTGCATTACTCACCAGTTTCCGGTGAGGCTGTGTGAAGCTTTGTTTAAGCTCACTCGCGAGGTACTGTGGCGCAGGCCTCCACAGATGGCGCGCGAGCTACGAGCACGCAAAAATGCATTTATGCTCAACGCGTTGTTCGTTGCAGAATTGTCTGAAGTACCAGAGAGCATACAGACATTTTATGAAGAAGCAAGGAGTCAATATGTCACCGGCAAAATGCCATAAACCGAACTGGTCAATGCCGGGGAGAAATGAATTGTAAAGCGCTGGCGGCTAGCAGCCAATGACGCTAAAAGCACCATTGACTTTAGAGCAGGTTTTTGTTTGTCAGTTGTGCAAATGAATATACCTCATTTTAAGACCAACACATGAACTCCCTCGAGTGAACCCACTGAGTCAGCGTCTGTGTTCATAGACAAAGAGCACAAAAGACCTCTTACGCGCTTTAACTTTCTGGATCTAAAAAGCATTGTCCTTATATATCCCGATCTTCTACCACATGTGTAGCAAGGATTTCACGCTGTCATCTTGCCCTGGCTGTCCGGCAGCCTGCAGTCCTCGGTTTTTGGCAGCTTGGAGCGTCGATGCTTCTTTGTTTCTCTCATCCTGGGGGACACTGAGCTGATGACGAGGAAGGATTAGATTTGTCCAGTCACAACATAGACAGCGTGGCAATAGTGAGTCATTGGCCCTGTGGTGCTCAGTGGTGTCACACAGGCCAGGAGGGGCAGCGCTGGCAGTTAGCAGACCCTGTCGCAGCGCGTTCTGAACCACTATCTGCTCCTGCAGATTCTCCTCTTAACCCCCGAGGCCCTCAATTTCACACAAATTGGAAAAAGCCACACCATGCTGAGCCAAAATGACCCCAATGATAATGAAGGGTTAGCTTAAAAAATATTAAAGTTCAATTCAAATTGGGAAATTAAATTGATGTTAATGCAACACTGAATGCTGTCTTTCCCAATTGCTTGGGATTAGAATTTGGATTAGTATATTATATCATAATTATTTCTATCATATCTGTCATGGCTTTATGGATGACAATGTTGGTCGGCCTGTTTCTCTGTTACCACTTTGGCCCAGACTGAAATATGGCATAAAATCTTGCACAGACATTAATGGTCCCCAGAGGATGAATCCTAATGACTTGTGTGTAGAGATGGGTATCGTTAGGATTGCATCGATATCAGATCTTATTGATTCTGCTTATCGGTTCGGTTTCTTATCAATGCTCTTATCGGTTATTTTTGATTATATTGTGAGAAAAAAAGACAATTAATTAAGAAAAGAATCATCATTGCTTTATTATTTTTGTTTGTATACAAGTAGTCATTCTCGAGCAGCAATGCAATAATTACCTAAATCTTTAGAATGCATTTGTAGTTAAACAATTAGCTAAGTGATGAGCTCTCATTTATTAACCGAATCTTATGATCAAACTCCGTATGGCATCGCTAACGTTACCTGCAGTGGACGAGGATAGACGGCTGCTCGCCAAAGGGTCGAAAACTGTGCATGTGAGCAGTTTAATGTTCCGCTTGTTCGCCAAATGTTTTTTATAAATTGCTGGTATTACCTAACCTTACTTGTAAGACTTTATTGCATTTGAGACAACGAGAGTTATCAGCATCTACTCGAGTGTAGCCACACTTTGGATCTTTTTCTTCTCTCTGCCATAATGTGTGTATCAGGCACAGAGACAGAGAGAGGAGGTTTGAGATGCTGCTGTCTTTCACTTTGTAACTTCTAAGGTACCAATAGCAGAACTGTTAACTCCAGACCTTATAAATACCGTGGCCTTTTACTAACTTGGAACCGATTCCCGTTCAGAATTGAGTTTTGCGGGTAGCCCTACTCATGTGATCCCTCTGAGTGAAATGTATCAACAACTACGGATGGATTGCCATGAAATTTGGTACAGAAATTCATGTTGTCCGTCAGGCTGATTTACACTCACTTTCATCTAGAGTCATGATCAGGTAAACATTTTAATTCTAATACTTTAGTTTATGACCAAGTACCTACAAATTGATACAATTGAAAAATATATGTATTACACTTTTGCATTTAAGTAAACAGACAACTGCTTTCACTTTCACATTGTGCAACATTCCTGCTAATGTATAAATCTTTGCATCAAAATTACACTTAAAATAAGGTTTTTCTTTACCTGAATTCAGTGTTTTTTAATTTTTGGAAAAAAGAGTAATATGCAGTTTATTACTCTTCTACTCTGGACTGCATCCGAAGGGTGCGTACGCAGTGCCATGACAGCTCCCCAAAAGTAAGAGCTAAGACAATAATTAAAGAGAACCCCGGGTTCTGGGTTAAAAGTTCAGAAATGTAGGCTAGATGCAGATCATTGACTGTGTTGAAGGTGCTGATTAAAACCTTCTAATTGACTCTGACCTTTATTGGCAGGCAGTGGACGGAGGCTAATATCGCGGTCGACTTTGCATCCATTAAAAGCTTTGCAGAATTTTTTCTACAGCAGTAAAAATAGCAGTATGGACTTAAAAATGATACAAGCATTTTGGCAGCACAGAAGTCATAACTTGGTATCCTTTAGGTACCATGTGGCCAAACAATTATTAAGATTTGATTTGACTATTTTTTGGCTGTTATGATTCGCTCAGAGGAAACACTGAGCGAATCATAACTATTACAGGGGAATAACTATTCCCCTGTATAAGCCAGAGATAAGTGCAAACAAGCAGTTGGCAAGTGCTTGCCCTGCTGGATTGCATTTGATTACTATTGCTGTCTTGTGTCATGCTGTTTTTGTGTTTTCTTGGAGAACCTTGAAGATTGTTGTGAGAATGCCCTGTAATTAGATGATTTGGGACTAAGGCAACCGCTGAAATTGAGTGATGTAATCAGTGCTCCATCCTTAATTGCACATGCCATGTGTAGGATGGCTAATTTAGCCCGTGAGAGTGAAGAAACCGCAAGCTTTTTACCAGTTGATTCAAAAATAACAATCCGATTTGGCATTTCTCTGTTCGGTTGTATTTTGTATAGCCTGTCTGGAGGGACTTAAACAAGTGTATATTGCTTTGACAGAGGATGCAAAGTTCATCACACAAGCTACCTTGCATTCTTGAAGCAAGCATGACTGCTTGAACAATATCCATGGCAAAGGACAGGGGAAAGCAGAGAAAAAAGTACCGCACGATAAGGAGAAAGGACCTATAAAACAACTGAGCATGCTGCTCTTATCTGGTCTTTTCAGAGATGGAAGCCAGACCAGATCCAAAGAAATATTCAGGATCTGACCTGCATGTCGACAAGGCAACTTTTGCCCAAATAAGAAATATGTCTGGAAAGATACTGTGAGCTGACCAGCAGATAGAGGTGGGCTGATCTCTGAGACAGCGGCCTCCTGTGAATGAAGACAGATGAGAGGTGAATAATCACTCTGTGATATGGCACAGCAAACATGAGCTCACCGCTGAGACAAACACTAACAGACAAAAACATAAATACAGATCCTCTCATACAGAGCACATATAACCTGAAAGTGTAGGCTAGAGGAGAATTGTATCAATTATTTGATAAGAGATCAGGAGTTGCACACAATTTCACAGAAAGAACTCGAAAGTGAACTTGTGATTTATTTTTGGTATATCTCTTCATGTTCTAAGAAATAGACTGGTGCTGTAACAACTGGGCAGCGGCAATATAACTCAATGTAGAAGAAGAATTTAATCACATTAATGTTGGTCTCTACACACTCTTGGTTGGATATTTCTCTACATGTCTCATTTTATCTACTTTAACGCTGATTCGAATGACCGAATAAAAGCCACAAAAACAAGACTACCCTAAACTGCTCCGTGTACTCTTGAGTGCAGCTCCAACTGTGTTCTGCTTTTTCTTTATTAGCTCTTTGCGATTCAGACCACCAGAGAAAATAAATCAAGCCTTCTCGCATAGTAAAGTGTAGAACAACTTCAGAATGTCTTCTGAATAAGGTTTATTTAGTTTTTTCCCCTCACATCTCATTTTACAGTATGTAGCGCTGCTGACAAATCACCATAATCCTCCAATGAGCAAGTTAGCTGTCAGTCCATGTGACTTCACGCTTGCTTTGTTTATGACTAAGGAAATGGGAACCCTGTGCACGGAACTGAAATGCTGAATCCTTTAGTGTGGAGAATGAAAACCAAATTACAGTGCTAACAGCCCCAAAAGGTTATTGCATGTAATAAGAAATGTTCTTGCAGGTCGTGCTCATGGTGTTGGATCTTCCACTTCTCAAATAGGAACAGCTCTTTTAGTATTACATTTACTGATATATCACTGTCTTGTCTTGGGCATGGTAGGCATACAGATTTTTGGCAACACTGTTAATGTGATGATGTTTTTATAGCACATTTTTCAGTGCATCACCTAATTTATGAAGGGAGGCAGCTGTGTCAAAGTTATACAGTTAGTAATATTTTACACCTGGAAGCACCATAACCTCAGCTGTCTGATAGAGGCTGAGCAGCTCCACTGCAGCAGTATAAAGTTGATAAGGAATAGGTGATATAAACTCTCTCACCTGAGTATTTAATGGTTTTCAGAGTAATGTCAGAGCGTGTCGGAGATATGAGGAGACATCCCAAAAGGCCAGAGGTCATTATTATGTGCAGTAATAGTGCTACACATCACAGTACTCCAAAACTTATTTTTATGTTTATTAATTATATTGACTTTGGGCTGTGCAAGCTAGTTCGTATTACAGTGTTATGGACTACAATTTGATGGTACTGTTTTATGTGTTTCAATGTTACAATGAATAGATTTTACGAATAATTTATATTTGAGATTTATTATTTGTCTCTCTACTACAATCGCATTGAGTTGTTTCCTCTTCACGACCTATTTTTCCAAGCAAGACATTCAAAACAGAGCTGGTGAAAACTCCTTTTTACTGGGCGAAATACATTAAAACCACAGAAAGATCTGCAATGAAACTTTTCTAAATCGAATCAACTAGAAGTCATGTGTAGATGAATGCAAGTCTTGAGTTTGTTTCTCTAATTCGTTTGTACATTTGAACTTTTTTGTATTGATTACATTCCCATCCCAGGAAGGTTACTTTCTTTTAAAGCTAAGTTGAGGTGAAATAATAAAGACACGTAGTACTTACTTGCACTCATTACCAAGCTGAGTTTGTTTCACATTCTTCAGTACCAGCAGACTAAAGTTGCACACGACTCCTATAGCTGTCTTCCTCGGTCACATGACCCTCACGTTGCAGCTCGGTCTAACGGCTAACAGGATTAATTAAATGTGCCAAGAATAACTTATTTTTCCTTTCCTTTTTTCACAGCAAGAGCACGAGGCTTCATAATAAGTGCTGCCCCCCTCTCGTCTCTGCTTTTCACTGGGGTTCAGTCTAACATTAGTCAGCCAGGAAAACCTGTGGTGCTTTAACTTGGCCTATTGAGGATTAACTCAAACAGTAAGATGTATTGTTCTGCCTGCAGAGCAGCTCTGCATCCAAGAAATGTTTGTAGTACTAAAATTATAATTAGCTTCTGTTCCCTTAGCTATTTATTTATTTTCAACACAATTGAAAGCCCACGTCTAAAGATTTCGCTCAACAGGAATGGTCTAGTCTTCCAGGAGTCCTACAGGCTCGTTTGCTGGAGTGCAGAGTGAGTTGCTGTCAGTCATTGAAATACAATTTAGCCTGGCAGCTCGATAAGTAGGCTTTTGTAAACAAAATGTGCCCCGCCGCATTGCTAGTTGGGAATATTTCTTTTAAAATTAACAGATTTTGTCAGTGAGTGTGAAAGCACTTCTGATCTAGTCTTAAATAGAAACATTTCACTCCCGTTGCTTTAATATCTTTCTTTCCCTGGCCCAAAATACATCCACTTGTTCAAGGAGTTAGTTTCAAATCTGACAGATTTTAGTTCAAACTGCAGCTTTACAGCCAACTCATCTAGATCTGCAAAGAAAAGCTCTTTTCAGAAGGAAACAAGACAGCGTGGGGTGGATGGATACTTCTATAGGAGGGGAAGAAAACATCATATTTCTATATTTCCAAGGATTTGAAAATTCTAACCATATAAATAACTATTGATTGCACTGACCTTGATGTATACAACAACCCACTGGGGAATTAACACCCTGAACTCATCATGTTACCCAGAGAATGATGATAGATCTTGATGAGTGCAGGTTAGACGTTAAAGTCCCAATAGACTGAAAACCCTATGTGAAAAATACCTTACGTGTTTCTATGGATTTTTCTTTGGATGGATCAGACTGTGATCTGTTTTAAAAGGTGAAAGTACAGAAAACCAGATGACATCTGTGCAGAGTGCAACGTCAACCGTTGCTATTAGTTACTATGACCCTAAAATAATGATGATAAACACTGTTGGGATATATATCACACAGATAATTAGGATTTTCTACAAAACGTGATGTCTGTTGTCAAAACTAAGAGCCAATTTTTAAATCCTGTTTCAAACGGATTTAAAATGTCCTTTAAAATGCCTCGATTCCCTGCATGTGTCAAGCAACCTTCTCTTCCACTGCTGTAACGCTACATGTTGCTATTGACTTCTCCCGGCCTGTCACATGATCCGGCCGAAATCACAACATGGTGTCTCACAAGCAAGCGGCCGGATACTGTTGGGCGGCGCTATGTGATCCTGAGTCATTCTTGCCAACACATGATGGATGAAGCAGTGTAGCGCCCAGGAATTATAAAGGTGATGGAATGTGTCAAAACATCGCTCCCCCCTGCAGAGAGAGTAGCCCTGACGTGCGATGTTAGACGACTAAACTAACAAGTCGGATGTTAAGATGACGTCACACCACATCACGACACCACAGCACGATGGGAAGCACCCAGCCACAGTGACAGACAACTTTACTGAATGCACTCTACTTCATATGATTTCAGTTAAAAAAAAGTGTTCAGTGATACAATGAGAATACAACATGCACTTCATTTGCACATCATTTTTTATGGCAATTGCATTTCAGTTCAGTGTGTTCTCTGCTGAGTGATGTGCAACAAAAACACCTGATGAAGCAGTTTTGATGAAATTTGTCCGTTGAGTTATAAGTATGTTATGCACGTATTAGACGATCCACATGGTACACAGCAAGCTGTATTTTCAGCTCTATGTTTACATTTTCATGAAAAAAGAGTATTGCAATATATTGCAATATGTATCGTATCGTATCGCGATACGTATCGTACCTCTCTCTTTGTTTCAACCACATGGTGAAGTCCCAACAACTCAATTCACCATTGCATTATTAATAATATCATTCATTTCTTGCTATGCTGTTTTTCCCTTTGCAACAGTTCACAGACCGTAGCTGTGACAACACAGACCAAAAGCGTCTGTGTATCTGTTTGACTTACAGCCGACAAAGACGGACTCTATAACCAACTAACTCTTCAATAGTTTGTTTCCTAATTTCCCACCATTCCCATTACTTCTTGCTGCTTGCTTTGTGCAAATGAACAGAATTTCATAACTCTTAATTTCTTGCTCGAGATGAAACGTTCAATTTAAGCAAACAAATCTTTGCGTCAGTTCACACCACCTGGAGTGAATCTGCACCTGTCTCTCTCCATTGGCATCTTTCTCATGACATTGAATACATTCGTAACACCTCCAAAGTTTGCTCAGCAATTTATCCAAATCCACCATTCAGTTTCAAATGAAGACATTAAGCATTTACAGGTTAATAGTACTGCAAAGTTTGATCCAATACGGGTCAATTATCATCATAATTATCGTCGATTCATTAGGAATGCACCTAATGTCTGGTGCAGTAGAACTTAGAAGAGAAAGCTTCTTAAGAACTCAGAGATAAGCCTACACTACATTTATAAACACTGCGTAGCCAAGTCTCGCAGCGTGGCTGCATTTACAGAGATTCAGCCTTGTCAGGAGAGCTCCAGGCAGAATGTATCATCCTATATGTGGGTGACCTTGGGGAGAGGTTTACCAGCTAATTTGGGGAGGGAGCGTGGTTGATAAGAAGGTACTTAAGCATACAAAGACACTGCGCTACAGAACTCTTTCATTTATGAGCTGTTTTTCCGCACCTTGCTATAAATAAAGGGATTTGGGGGAAATCTTCCCTCTGTACCGACTATATAAACTGATTTAATTAACTTTACGGATTTTACAGCTATCATCCCGAGGTTCCTCAGCAAACCCTCCAAAGACTTCAAGATTTTGGCTTGAACTAATTCTCGGCAACAACTGTTCATTGTAAGTTTTTTTTGAATGGACCATAGCTGAACTCTGAAGTTATGTTTTTTTAGCAGGCTTTGTAAAAGTTTGTGTTGATGTGTCTTGACCCTGGGAGGAGAGAAGCATGTTTTGGCTTGATTCACACCCATTTTCATGATGAGATGCGACCTCCTAACACGCATCAGAGAGACACTGCTTCATTTTCGAGCAGCATTTTCTAAGACAGGCTTCATAATCAATCTGCTTGATTTTCTTTGGTTCCTTGATTTAGTGCAGTGTTAACATGATTTCTTGGTGATAACAGTGAAAGAGGGGAACTAGAGTTGGAGAACATTGAAAAGTGAATTCCGGCAACAGATCTGAATTTCCATTTTTCAGTGATTGCTATCAATCATCATGTAATCTGCCACTAGAATCCTATTTGCTGTGTAATTATATAATTTCTAACCTAGCTCTCATCAGTAGGTGGCCAATACATCCTGAGTGTATTTGTATCTACTTGTTCCTCTGCCGTAACAGAGCTCAATCACCATTAAATGTCCCTCTGCACTCACAAAGAGGCCGACTGACTCTGTATTTAGTCCTGATTTACGATATGGCTTTGCAATAAAGGCCAGTGTGAGGGGAAGAGATTCATTAACGAGCTCAGTTTATGTTTTAGAGAAGTCCGGAGGGGCCACGTGAATACTGATTGTCACACAGATATGTTCTTGTCTCATGCTCCCAACCCAAGCCAAAAGCTCTCAACCCCTTTCCCCTCCAGCCATGTGCACTGGGTGGAACAAAGGAGTTGCTGTTCTCTGCCCGCAGGATGCCCAGGATGCTCAGGGTTCTTGCCACCCAGTCTGCAGTCTCCTGCTGTGGTAACACTGTTCCAGACACATCAGGCCCACTCGCAGCACCTGGAGGACCATCTCAGCATCCCTTAATGACATCCCCACTGACCGTCCCACGAACAGAGGCGCGTATTTGGGATTGCCTCTTGCATTCATAGCTTCACTAAACGGGCCAGCGGCACGGCGTTGCAGTGTTTACTCTCAATCGATCGATACTCTTTAATCCTCGAGATGATGCTTTCTCTCATGAACTCAAAATAGCTCGCCCTCCTCCCCTCTGAAGCCACGGGCCCCATTACTCTTTATTAGCTCTTAGTGTCTTAAATGCGGCCATCCATTAGCGGCGAGGCAACAAACTGCCCCAGCAGGCCCATCAGTAGCTTGCTAGCACACACACACGCACGCACGCACGCACACACACACACACACACACACACGCACACACACACGCACACACACACACACCTACACACACACACAAATTTAAACTGACCCTTAATCAAGAGCTATCATTGTGCATTGGATTCAGCTCATCTCCAAGATAAAGAAGAGTCATCTGTGTAGAATATTCCCTGAGAAGATTTCCAAACTGTATTGTGGCCCTACCTCAGTCCTCCATGACTCTTACTTATCAGCTGGGCGGACTCCACAGACCTCTATGTGCCTGAATGATTTCTTTCCCATGGAAGCTGGCATGAAGTGAAACCATACTGTGTCATGTATTGATTATTTTTCCAGTCCCTCTTTCTTGAATTTATTGGTGACTGAAAAGCATAAATCATCTGAAAATGATCCTTGAAGGAAATAGTGTAATTATTATTCTTGACGCATGGTCACAAATTCAATAGCCTTTATTAATTGAACATGGTGAGAAATATGATGTGGGTAATTCAATGGGACGATGGAGCTTTTAGTCATCCCTCATGTTTAAGATTGTCCTGTTTGGCATTCATGACAAAGCTCAGAATGATTTAAGGTCAGGATGAGGGTCAAAGGCAGTGTAATTGTACACCTCGACAAACAGCAGCTTCGCAATAATGTGCTGAAAATCCTTTTGTAGGTGACCCTTGTGTAGGAGATCATTCAAAACTGAATATCTTAAGAGAATTCAGATATCACAGAAACATCCAACCCTTTCTCTATTACTTTGTCCGTTGTTGCTCACCATTTACTTTTGCGACTTCCCATTGAGCATTCTGTCCTTGTTGCTTATTTCTGGTCTGTCTTGACATGTGTGATGAAGCATAAAGACAGGCAACACACCAGCCAGCCACCCGGGCAGCCATTCGATTCGGTGTCCACCCATATTACTACAGCCAGCAGTGGACAGCAGGACCGCTGCCTCTCCTTCCCTCGTGTCCTTTATTGTGGCTTTTCATTTACTCAGCTTCTGCGAGTGTGAAGGCTGCTCTTCGCTCCGCCAGTCCTATTCCAGCTCTACATATCCTAACATGGAGCCCCGATGGTAGGATGAGTGAGCCTGTATGAGGCTGAGTATAGCAGGGGTGCTGCTTGGCTAGTTAGCGCTCACCTGAGACCTGTCGTCCTGCACCTGCACACCTCTACACCTCCGCGTCTGACAGGAAAATCTCTGACTGTTAACCTCAGAAACTGGAAAGCCTAAATTAACTGTGTGTGCAGGAGTAGCATCAGCTATTTTAAAGTGACAACTGAACTAATTGGAACAGATATTTGTTTATGGCTTTTTACATGCTGTATGCTTGTACACTGCCTTAGAGACTACATAACACAGAAACTGCACCAGCGCTGAGAGAGATTGTAAATCCATTTCTTCTATGAGACTTTAAGATTGTTTTCCACTGAGCTGTGTTATGGCCAGAGCTAAAGTCTGTCCCCTCAAATTGAGTTATTTCCCTCAAAACCACAAATGTAAATCTCATGGTGGCACTAGAAGAAAGGTCAGAGGATCATCTGGGAACTGTGATTGTCTTTACAGAATTTTGCAGCGAGCAATCCAGTAGATACGGGAATGCTTCACTGGATGAGTGAAAACGTTGACCTGCTGGTTGCGCAAGATGAAATGTCAGGAGATCACCAAAGTTTTTAGGATTCATCCTCCATTAATCTACAGAACTTGATGACAATACATAAAACAATGGTTTAGATACTTTAATCTGGGCCAAAGTGGTGGACCGACCAAGCTTGTGTAAAAATCTAAATAACTACTCATGTGCAGACATAGAGGGCTTTAATAATGCCTATTTGCCAATAACATTTACAAAGCAACCATCCAACAGCCTCAACAGTGTTTCCATGTAGAGAGAAAGAATCTTATTAAAACTGGAAATGAAGAAAGAGCCTCAAACATTTTAATTTATCTGGCTCAGCAAAATGCTGCCCATCATTTTACGCTTTAATGGCACACAATAGGGAAATTTAGTTACACATGATGTGGATCATAAAGTGTATGCTGAAATGGACATTTTCTCAGTTGAATTATCATTATTTTTTCTTTGCCTTAGTATTTCTCTGCGAGCTAATAGCAGAACAGCCAAGAACATGGCGTTCCACTAACTTGGAAGAATCTCGGTTACTCTGGCGAGACAGTCTTAAGACATATAAGAAGGCCCTCCGTAATGCCAGAGCAGCTTATTACTCATCGTTAATAGAGAAAAATAAGAACAACCCCAGGTTCCTCTTCAGCACTGTAGCCAGGCTGACAGAGAGTCACAGCTCTGTTGTGCCGAGTATCCCTATAGACCTCAGTAGCAATGACTTCATGAACTTCTTTAATGATAAGATTATAATTATTAGAGAGAACATTAATAATCTCCTGCCCTCGAGCGATCTTTCCACAAATAGAGTAACCTTAGAAACAGCTGTAAACCCTGATATATGTTTAGATGGCTTTACTCCCATTGACCTTGACAAACTGACTTCAACAATTTTTATGTCTAAACCTTCCACTTGTCTCTTAGACCCTATACCGACTAGGCTGCTTAAAGAAGTGCTACCATTAATTAGCACAACTTTATTAGATATCATCAACCTGTCTTTAGTAACAGGTCATGTACCACAGTCCTTTAAAGTAGCTGTGATTAAACCTCTTCTTAAGAAGCCCACTCTGGATCCAGAGGTGTTGGCCAACTACAGACCGATCTCTAACCTTCCCTTTCTCTCTAAGATCCTTGAGAAAGCAGTTGCAAATCAGTTGTGTGACTTTCTGTGTAACAATAGTTTATTTGAGGATTTTCAGTCAGGATTTAGAAAGCATCATAGCACAGAGACAGCTCTGGTAAAAATAACTAATGACCTTCTAATCGCATCAGACAAAGGACTCGTCTCTGTTCTTGTCCTGTTAGACCTTAGTGCTGCGTTCGACACTATAGACCACTACATCCTGTTGCAGAGACTGGAACATTATATTGGCATCAAAGGAACCGCACTGAACTGGTTTGGATCCTATTTATCGGATCGATCTCAGTTTGTTTATGTAAATGATGAAGCCTCGATGAAGACCAACGTCAGTTATGGAGTTCCACAAGGTTCTGTGCTTGGACCAATCTTGTTCACCTTATTTATGCTTCCTTTAGGCAATATTATCAGAAAACACTCTATAACCTTTCATTGTTATGCAGATGATACTCAATTATATATATCGATCAAACCAGACGAAACCAACCAGCTTGCTAAACTGCAAGCGTGTCTTAAGGACATAAAAACCTGGATGAACTGCAACTTCCTGATGTTAAACTCAGACAAAACTGAAGTTATTCTACTAGGCCCAGAACACCTCCGAAATCAGTTATCTAATGATATAGTTTCTCTAGATGGCATTGCGCTGGCATTCAGCAGCACCTTCAAGAATCTTGGAGTTACCTTTGATCAGGATTTGTCTTTCAACTCTCAGATAAAACTTATTTCTAGGACTGCCTTTTTTCACCTACGTAATATTTCAAAAATCAGGCACATCCTATCTCGCAGAGATGCAGAGAAATTAGTTCATGCATTTGTTACCTCTAGACTAGATTATTGCAATTCCTTATTTTCAGGCTGCTCTAATAAGTCTCTTAAATCTCTCCAGCTGATCCAGAATGCTGCAGCTTGTGTACTAACAAGAACTAAGAGGAGAGATCATATTACTCCTGTATTAGCTTCTCTGCACTGGCTCCCTGTAAAATCTAGAATAGAATTTAAAATCCTTTTACTTACCTACAAAGCCCGAATTGGTCAGGCTCCATCATATCTTAAAGAGCTTATAGTACCATACTGCCCTACTAGAGAGCTGTGATCCAGTGATGCAGGGTTACTTGTGGTTCCTAGAGTCTTAAAAAGTAGGACGGGAGCCAGAGCCTTCAGTTATCAAGCTCCTCTTCTGTGGAACCAGCTTCCCGTTTCAGTCCGGGGGGCAGACACACTCACCACATTTAAGAGTAGGCTTAAGACTTTCCTCTTTGATAGTGCTTATAGTTAGGGCTGGCTCTGGCTTGCCTTGGACCGGCCCATGGACAAACTGGTATTGGCAAAAACTACAGGGGGACTTCCTACACTGAGCACCTCTCTCCTCCTCTTCTTCACCTCCGTCTGTATGCATTGATGTCCCATTAATGCTCATTACTAACTTTACTTCTTCCCCGGAGTATTTGTGCTTTCTCGCCTCACAGGACAGTTTTATCTGGACACTGGTTCTTCAACCAGCCATGGCCCTGCTGACACCTACTACGATCTTCATTATTAATTAATTGTTAACATTATTAATCCTATTAATGTGTTTTTCGATTTCTTCTCCCCAGAACAAAGGAGGGAGCTATTCATCTTGAAATAGCTTTGTACGATTTATTAATTCCAATATATAACACAGGCGTGCTGATTCGGATTATGCTGGATCTGTGTTTGGAGATTTCCAGGCTTTATTTGTCTTGAGATATGGTTATTTTGCAGTTCATTAATTCAATGTTTGTTTTTTTCCCAGATACTGGTTCGAGAAAAAGTTTGCATAGGCTGCAGTGAACTGGGTCGCAACTGTTTTGGGGGCTCACACACACACACACACACCTACACACACACACACACATCTTACTTTAGATTTTGTTTGTACACAAGATGTGCCTCGTTGCTTTGCTTTAAATAGCATTCAACTGGCTTCTTTGATAGGTACACATGGTAGTTTGATGAAAGCTTGTGTTCCTTGAACAGGGTCTTTCTTCATGTTGTTGTTCAGCAGTTGTAATTGTAAATAGTTAGAGACTCATTCCTTTTGTCTGGTTCTTGATCTTATCGATTTTGCTTGCATCAAATATTAACAGAGCAGCGTTTTAGAAGTTCATTATTTGTCATGTTTTCATCATATTCTAAATAGTGGATCATTTGGTCCATGTAGATAAATAAATTACAATAGCCTCTGTGTGCTGCACAATGTAACATCTGTAATTAAAACATACAATGACGGATATAGTCATTAATCAGCAACTTAATATGCATTTTTTGTACGATTTATTAATGAGGAGTGACCAATGATCTGCTGTTTTCTGTACGAGCAAAAGTCTGAGCACATTTTCAACCTTTTCGTCAGCTGTGAAACATCACATTCGAACACAGAGAGTGAGGTGCGCAGGCCATTGGAGAGAGCACTTTGCTTTCACTTTACTTGAGACATGAGAGGCTCAGACATGAGAGTGAGAGTAACATTACCACAGTACCAAGGGACAAGAGGATGACTTTGTTCCTGACTGTTCTGTCTTGCAGGACTATTAAGCTTGTCATTTGTCAGCAGCACAAAGTCATGTACACAACAACTTGCCAACAAACAACACAAGGTTTGTTCAGGAAAAATACAAACTGCTCTGTGGTGCCCTGTTGTTAAGAAGTCAAGGTCTCCGGATCAGAGTGTTTTACTCCAGAGAAGCTAACTAATGCCTTATGGTGCTGCCCCTGGGTTGAGGGTCGCAGCCTGCGTACACCCTCGCACCCCCGGCGGGACAGCAGCACTGAGGTCAAGAGGGGCACCATGGATCACAAATCCCTGTCTGATTTGTAAACTGTCGGGACATTGATTTACACGGATGATAAGAGGAAAGCAATCCTCTGGCAGCTAGCAGGGAGATTGTGGTATGCTGAGGGAGTGTAATCATGATCAAGACAGAACAGTCAGGAACAAAGTCATCCTCTTGTCCCTTGGTACTGTGGTAATGTTACTCTCACTCTCATGTCTGAGCCTCTCATGTCTCAAGTAAAGTGAAAGCAAAGCAGATTGCTCTTGAGAAGAAGGTCAAAACCCGTTCTTATTGTGATTAAAAACCTTTTTTTAAGCAGGCTGTACTGTTCCTCAACCAGCGGAGCCATAGGCAATAAAGGAAACTGTACCGTGAACTTGATCTTTGATAAACTGCACATATCCGGCTTAACTATGATCATGTCTTTAGATGGTTTGATAAGCAGCCATACCAGTTGTCTGTACATCTAAACATGATTCATAATAATCTCCTAATTGTGTTGAACCCTTTAAAGAGTATGTTGTATGATTAGTTCACATTTTGGTCTGTACCAAAATTATGTTGACTTGTTTTAATTTATCAAAATAAGCAAAAAGTCTAAATTTTTAAATAGTAAACAAGATTATGTATCCGATCCGGAATTCAATGGTAGATTATATTTTTTTGACAATTTTTGACACTCGGTGTGGACACGTTTCGGTCCAACTCGACAACTACCCTGAGGCACCACCAGACACCTTGGGGCCTCAAAAGTCCGACTTTTATTGCATTTCAGTGGGTTTGCAAATTTCTTATGGAATATAAAGCAATAAAGTACAACATTTCAGTGTTTTGAAATTTCTATGAAAGTTTATCAGAGCATCACAACATGTTACAGTATATGTCAACCACTGATTTTACACATCGCTGTATTTGAAAATGAAGTTGTCTTTCATAAAAATAATGCTGTCAAAAAATAAATAATTTGGTAAACTATCATTTCCTGAAGATTATACACAGCAATGAGAAGAAAAAGGGCTGTCCATGAAGAAGTCATTATTTGAAAATAAAAGCAATATGAAGTAACATGCTGGTTTAGATCACGTAGCCTAGAGTCTGACTTTACACTGCAGTAAATGCAATAGCAATACAAGACAAAGCATTTTATTTGAGTTTTGAATTCTGTTTGTAATTTCAGTATTTTGAGTTTAAATGTAAGAATGTGAGAGATTGTAAGTGTCAGGAAAACATTATGTAACATCCCATTAAGAATAGGAACACAGTACTATCAGTGTGGTGACCAGTTGACCCGCCGGAGTTGAACTTTAAGATGTGATTTACCAGTTTTTGACTGCTTCAATTGGTTGTCACTCACTATCTTCTAGTTTTGCTGAAAGACTGTCCATATACACCAAGTGAGCCTGCCCTGACTTTGTATTCTCTTCTGTCTTTTAGTAGCCGACTGTCGACTCTTAGAGGGATTGCAGAGATATTCCTCCATCCCCACATACCTGCCGGTCAACTATCAGGTGCTCAACGCGGACTTGGCGTTCTTCCTGAAGGAAGCCAACCAGGACTTCATGAGGAACTCTAGCCTGATGTCCCGGACCGAGCCCTTCTTTATCTACCAGGCCAGAAGTTTGCCCTCAATGAACACTAGCTATGGGCCTCTCTCTGTGGAGCAGCCTGTCCCGTTAGAGCTCCTACAGAGCCCGGGGACGTTTCCTGCCTCTTCTGTTTTTACCTTCAACTGGAAGGTGCAGACCTTTATCATGAATAACAGGATTCACTTGGCCAAGCCCAAAGTCCAGGTGCTGTTTTACGTGGCAGGCAGGGACTGGGACGACTACAGCGCCATCGACAAGCTGCCCTGCGTGCACATGTTTGCTTTCCATGAAACCCAGGAGGTGCGGGGCACTTGCCAGCTGAAGGGAGGGCTGGGGCTGTGCGTGGCTGAGCTGGAGCCCTTGGCCAGCTGGTTCAGCCCACCCAGTGTAGTGCCAGGACGTCAGAGGAACCTGGAAGTATCTGAGGGCACACCAGTGGAGCTCTACTACATGCTGCAGTCCACAGAAGCAGGGGAGTGCCACTCAGATGAGGCCAGGAAGGACAACTTCATCCGCTCAAGCCAGGAAGGGCTGTTTGGCTCCTACACCTCCACCCCGCTGCGTAGGATCGGTGGTGTGAGGCTCTACCAGAACCCCACTCCGCCGCCCCTCGCTGAACACAGGCTTGATAACAACTTTATGGTCATGGTGCCAGCCACACCCATGAGACAGAGAGAAACCATCTCTGCTTATATCACCGTGTCAGCCGACTCTCCTGTGGAGATGTTTACTCTCAGGTAAGAACGCTTTTCTTTTTGTTCTTCTGTGAAGTGTCTGGCTGCAGACTTTCTCTGTCAGTCTCAGACTCGGTGTCTATTTACTCTTTTTTCCTCCACATTTTTTTGTCATGCTTGTCTGCCTTAAATATTTAGGCAGTATCCACCCTAAGGTTTTTTTGAAATTGTGTACATCCAGACTGAAACATGGCTGAATCTTATTTTCTTTCTATATATTTCTTTTTTTTTTAAGCAAACACTAAGATTGTGCATCACAGACTGGTTCCTGTGCTTTGTCACAGCAGGTTAAACCTCTGTTCTCTCCCCTGCTCTCCACGATCACTCGTATTGTGATTCATTATAATCACAATTTAGGTGTTCTCATTGACAAATTTCTTCATTTTCTGAAGTCAAACAACTGAATCAGACGAAATGATTATTTGATCGCAGCTCACAAACGCCACTCGTTAAACAGCAATTCCTGTGCTGCAGCACCGTGGCCCTTGATCAAATCAGTATTGATCGTGAAGTCGTCTGACAACACAAACGTAAACACAAGCTGATGACAACAACTTCACTGTTTGATTGGCTGGATTGGAATTCCAAACGAGTGATGAGAGAGAGTTACCACATCTTCAGCTCAAGTCTACATCTGTGGAATGTCTCGTTGTTTTAGAGAAGTGCTCTTAATCGTCCCCTGTATTCAGGCAGGTGTGTTGGAGAATAAGTGAATCTGTCAACAGTGAGCAGGAGCAGATTTTTTTTACTCTTATTAAATAACAATTGTGTCCC